>NC_134687.1:189467626-189795126 GCF_050947455.1 Rhinoderma darwinii | reverse complement strand
TCTTTGAATTGAATTGAATTGATAATAGATATGTAGATAGATAGATAGATAGTAATCCAAAACACAGGCAGCACACCGTAGTTGAAGTGTAAAAAATGAGAGTACTTTATTGCCCCATGTGCGACGTTTCAGCTCTATCCTCTAGGGCCTTTCTGTTTTGCTAGATAGAGAGATAGATAGATAGATAGATAGATAGATAGATAGATAGATAGATAGATAGATAGATAGATAGATAGATAGATAGATAGATAGATGGATGGATGGATGGATGGATGGATGGATGGATGGATAGATAGATAGATAGATAGATAGATAGATAGATAGATAGATAGATAGATAGATAGATGTGAGGTAGATAGATATTAGATAGATAAATAGATAGATATGAAGTTACCACAGATAGATAGATAGATAGATAGATAGATAGATAGATAGATAGATAGATAGATAGATAGATAGATAGATAGATAGATAGATAGATAGATAGATAGATATGAGATAGATAGATAGATAGATAGATAGATAGATAGATAGATAGATAGATAGATAGATAGATAGATAGATAGATAGATGATAGATGGATGGATGGATGGATGGATAGATAGATAGATAGATAGATAGATAGATAGATAGATAGATAGATAGATAGATGTGAGGTAGATAGATATTAGATAGATAAATAGATAGATATGAAGTTACCACAGATAGATAGATAGATAGATAGATAGATAGATAGATAGATAGATAGATAGATAGATAGATAGATAGATAGATAGATATGAGGTAGATAGATAGATAGATAGATAGATAGATAGATAGATAGATAGATAGATAGATAGATAGATAGATATGAGGTAGATAGATAGATAGATAGATAGATAGATAGATAGATAGATAGATAGATAGATAGATAGATAGATAGATGATAGATGGATGGATGGATGGATGGATGGATGGATAGATAGATAGATAGATAGATAGATAGATAGATAGATAGATAGATAGATAGATAGATAGATAGATAGATAGATGTGAGGTAGATAGATATTAGATAGATAAATAGATAGATATGAAGTTACCACAGATAGATAGATAGATAGATAGATAGATAGATAGATAGATAGATAGATAGATAGATAGATAGATAGATAGATAGATAGATAGATAGATATGAGGTAGATAGATAGATAGATAGATAGATAGATAGATAGATAGATAGATAGATAGATAGATAGATAGATAGATAGATAGATAGATAGATATGAGGTAGATAGATAGATAGATAGATAGATAGATAGATAGATAGATAGATAGATAGATAGATAGATAGATAGATAGATAGATAGATAGACAGATGATAGATAATGCTGTAAATCCAAGACTTTTCCAGAAATAGAGAAAGCCAATAAAATGTATTTAATTTTGTGGCTGCATTAGAACTCATGACATTCTAATATGTAATGTTATATCCTTATATAATATACTTATACTTATATTTCACAACACATAATTATTTCAATGGTTCTAATGAGAATAATCTTGGATAAAAAAAACAAAAAAACATCCAACATAAGTGTAAAAGATTAATCGCATATTTTCACATTGAATATAATTATAAGAGAACTTCCATTTCCTACAAGAAATCCCCTCCCCAAGCTATAAGGACTGGGGGCAAAATACCAGTCATTCCTAAACTCAGAGGATGATCCTTCTTCAATGCTATAGTATTTTATTTAACAATACAAGAGGGGAAAAAAAAGGCCGGGGTGCATTGCTCTATGAATTTCCAGCACTGCTTTCTGAGAATGCTGAAATGTAGGATGAATTTACCCTTTGAAGGGTAAAAAAAAAAAAGTTAATTTCAAATATCTAGATGGTAAAGCTTTTTACCTGGGGTCATTCATTTCACTTTCACAATCTGTATGAAAACTTAGGGTATGTTTCTCACAACGCGGACCTAGAACCTGCAGTGAGATCTGGCCGAAAAACCACCACCACAAATTGTGCAGTTCTTCGGCAGGAATGTCTGCTGCGGAAAACAGCAGTAAAAAAAATAATCTTATACTTACCCCAGACCGTAGCCATGGCAACGCATCACTTAATAATTTTACAAATTATTTTCATAATTTCCTACCTAAAACTTATATATAAACATTGGTTTAAAAACGGGTTTTACCCATTGAATCTGCATGTGGATGCCTTGCACCACCATCATCCTCCCCAAAATCCTTCTCATATGTCCCTCATCAAGTCCTCTGAGATATCTTATTTCATGGAGATTTAGGAAGTGCGTAATCCTGGTTATTTGTAGCTACAAAGTACATAATACAGGTCATTAGCGTATGTTAAACGCAAAAATTAAATGTTTGGTAAATATACGATTCAGTTGATGATATACAAACTGTATATAGTAATGCCCGTTTAGTCTGTAAAACAAATTTTATGCCTTTGTAGTCAAAAAACAATGTTTATATTGGAATTACTACTAGAAAATAACACAATGACAGGAAAAGCAGGAGTATTAATCAGAGTATTCCTCTGAGAGCAGGTTTTAGTGTCTTTTGTGTAAGTGTTTGCTAAACACATGACAGCTCAACACATCAAGTCACAGGTACTACGTAAAGCTAACCTCCAGTTAAGTGATACGTTGGATTTGGATATCTTATTATATGACTAATATGTAGGCATGTGTTAATATGTCCTTTACTTTGTGGTCTCCCCTGCAACAGCACCACTTCTTCCTCTTCTTCTTCCTCTTCTTCGTCCTCTTTCTTATACCACTTCTGATTTGGCTTATTTTGCGCCAGAATTCTGTGCATTTTTGGCTCAGTTAAAGCCACGCCCCTTTCTGATAAACCACACCCTTCCCGCCTAAGGTACGCTCCTTTCGGTACACTTTTAAAATAGTGTGTGGAGGTGGACACTCAGACGAACATACAACCAACATGTCCTTTCCGGGTCAGTATCTGCTCTACATCCATTTGACTATATATATATGTATTACTTTACATGAGTCTTGATAGATATATTTCATATCTTGGTCATTTCTTTTAGGGTGCACATTCATTTATACTGTTGTATGTTTCTGGATGCTGTGCCCTCTTCTCTTGTTTTTAGCCCTTTTTATATAATTTTAGGATTGTGTTTAGCCTCTTCAATAAAGATAATTGTTATGTGGATTAATATTGACTTGTAAATAATTTGGGGTTGTTATTGGTTATTGTTTTATGGAAGTGACCTCATTAGTGTAGTCATCATAGTTTTTGTGATATGCTAACTTGAGTAATCCTTCTTATATAGCTAATTAACATATCCCATATGTCTACTTTAGATTGATATCAGTGTTTGAACATCCTCCTTTTTTTTCTAGGACGTTACAAGGTTTAGAACTTTAGCAAAAATTTCTCACATTTTCAAGAAAATGTCAAAAGGCTTTTTTAACAGGGACCAGTTCAGTTGCGAAGTGGCTTTGAAAGGCCCATACAATACAAACCCCCATAAATCACCCCATTTTAAAAACGGCACCTTAAAATATTCAAAACAGCATTTAGAACATTTCTTAACCCTTTAGGCGTTTCACAAGAAATAAAGCAAAGTAGAAGTGAAATTTACAAATGTATTTTTTTTTTGCAGAAATTCATTATTAGTTCATTTTTATCTGTAACACAGAAGGCTTTACCAGAGAAACGCAACTCAATATTTATTGGCCAGATTCTGAAGTTTTGGAAATATTCCACACGTTGCCCTAGTGTGCTAATTGACTGAAACACAGCAAGCAATGGAGCACCTAGAGGATTTTGGGGCCTTCTTTTTATATTTTAGGCACCATGTCAGATTTGAAAATTCTTTTTTTTTTCAATAAGACAAAGCTTTAGCTCAAATGTTTCCATTTTCTCAACAAATAAAGGAAAAAGAGACCCCAACATTTGTAATGCAACTTCGCAGGAGTACGGAAATACCTAATATGTGGTCATAAACTGCTATTTGGGCACACAGCAGGGCCCAGAAGAGAAGGAGCGCCATTTGGCTTTTGGAGCACAGATTTTGCTGGATTGGTTTATTGGCATCATGTCGCTTGTGCAAAGCCCCTGTGGAACCAAAACAGTGGAAACTCCCCAAAAGTGAATCTATTTGGGAAATTACACTCCTCGAGGAATTCATATAGGGGTGTAGTGAGAATTTTGACTCCACAGGTGTTTCAAAGATTTTATTAGAATTGGGCAGTGAAAATATATATATATTTTTTTCCAATAAGACGTAACTACAGCTCTAAGTTTTTATTTTCTCAACAAATAAAAGGAGAAAAAGCACCCCAATGTTTGTAAATCAATTTTGAGTATTGCAATACCCCATATGTGGTCATAAACTGCTGTTTGGGCACATGGCAGGGCTCAGAAGGGAAGGAGTGCTATTTGGCTTTTGGAGTGCAGATTTTGCTGGAATCGTTTCTGGGCGCTATGTCAGATTTTAAAAGCCCCTAAGGTACTATTACAGTGGAAAGTGCAAGCTTTGTTCTGGTGCTGTATATATGTACTGAGCTTGGTTCTGGAGTTGTATATATGTTCTGAGCATGGTTCTGTTGCTGTATATATGTACTGAGCTTTGTTCTGATGTTATATAACTGTACTGAGCTTGGTTCTGGTGTTGTATATATGTACTGAGTTTGGTTCTGGTGCAGTATATGTGTATGAGCTTGGTTCTGATGTTGTATATATTTACTGAGCTTTGTTATGGTGCTGTATTTATGTACTAAATTTTGTTGTGGTGCCGTATATATGTACTGAGTTTGGTTCTGATGCTGTATATATATATATATATATATATATATATATATATATATATATATATATATACTAACTTTTGTTGTGGTGCTGTATATATATACTGAGCTTTGTTTTGGTGCTGTATTTATATGCTGAGCTTGGTTCTGGAGTTGTATATATGTTCTGAGCTTCTCTTTGGTGCTGTATATATGTATTGAGCTTGCTTGTTATGATGAATATAACTCCAGAACCAAGCTCAGTACATATATATACAGCACCAGAACCAAGCTCAGTACATATATACAGCACCAGTACAAATACAGCTCAGTACAGAGATAATTTGCAAATTTAGTTTAACCCCTGCCATATAAGTTTGTACGGAATAAAACTACAGCTTCCAGTATAGCCAGAACGATGGTAAGGATATGCTGGGAGTTGCGGTTTCACAAAAAAGAATGATACACACATCATCTCGCTGCAGATCATACAGTGACTACAGTACTGAGCAGTCACAGGGAGAATAAACATTTACATTTAGTGACTCACCGGTGACGACTTCTCAGATTCGTTCTTTTTCTCTTTACTTTTCCATCTGGTCCAAAACTCTATGATGCCTCCTGGCCTTGACCCATTTCTGTGGAAATGGGTCAATTTGCTCAATCAGATGTCTTCGGAAGCTCACTTTTTCAACATTTCTGCACCTATAAACAAAGAGCAAATTCTTATGGTGCCACACTCTGTGCCACTAAATATAATAGTATCATATACTGTGTCCCCGAATATAATAGCGCTACACACTGTGCCCCTGAATATAATAGTACCATACACTGTACCCCTGATTATAATAGTACCATACACTGTACCCCTGATTATAATAGTACCATACAATGTGTCCATGAATAAAATTGTGTCAAACATTGTAAAGTAATGCACCACACACAGTGCCCTATGTAGATAGTGCACCTCATAGAGCCCCCTGTAGATAGTGCCCCTCATAGAGCCCTTTGTAGATAGTGCTATCAGTAGAGCCCTCTATTGATAGTTCTCCCCATAGAGCCCTATGTAAATAGTGCTCCCTATAGAGCCTTCTGTAGGTAGCAGCGTTCCCTGTAGATAGTGTCCCATGTACTGTTCCCTGCAGACAGGGCCCGCTGTAGCATTTCCTGTAGATAGTGCCTTGTGTGGCATTCACTGTAGCGTTCCCTGTATAGTGCCCCCTGTAGATGGGGGCCCCTGTGGCATTCCCTGTAGATAGAGCCCCCTGTGGTGTTCCCTGTAGCTAGAGCCTCCTGTGGCATTCCCTGTAGATAGAGCCCCCTGTGGTGGTCCCTGTAGATAGGGCCCCCCGAGGCGTTTCCTGTAGATAAGGGCCCCTATATATTCCCCTGTAGTTAGTGTTCCCTATATAGTCCCCTGTAGTTAGTTCCCAATATAGTCCCCTGTAGTTACTGTTCCCTATATAGTCCCCTGTAGTTAGTGTTCCCTATAGTCCTCTGTAGTTAGTTCCCTATATAATCCCCTGTAGTTACTGTTCCCTATAGTCCCCTATAGTTACTTTTACCTATGTATTGCCCCCTTTAGTTACTGTTCCCTATATAGTCCCCGCTAGTTAGTGTTCCCTATAGTCCCCTGTAGTTACTGTTCCCTACATAGTCCCCTGTAGTTACTTTTCCCTATATAGTTCCCTGTAGTTACTGTTCCCTATATAGTCCCATGTAGTTACTGTTTTCCCTATATAGTCCCCTGTAGTTACTGTTCCCTATATAGTCCCCTGTAGTTACTGTTACCTATGTATTGTCCCCTGTAGTTACTGTTCCCTATATAGTCCCCTGTAGTTAGTGTTCCCTATAGTCCCCTGTAGTTACTGTTCCCTATATAGTCCCCTGTAGTTACTGTTCCCTATGTAGCTCCCTTTTAGTTAGTATTCCCTATAGTCCCCTGTAGTTAGTTCCCTATATAGTCCCCTGTAGTTACTGTTCCCTATATAGTCCTCTGTAGTTACTGTTACCTATGTATTGTCCCTGTAGTTACTGTTCCCTATATAGTCCCATGTAGTTACTTTTCCCTATATAGTCTCCTGTAGTTACTGTTACCTATGTATTGTCTCCTGTAGTTACTGTTCCCTATATAGTCCCCTGTAGTTAGTGTTCCCTATAGTCCCCTGTAGTTACTGTTCCCTATATAATCCCCTGTAGTTACTGTTCCCTATATAGTCCCCTGTAGTAACTGTTCCCTATATAGTCCCCTGTAGTTACTGTTACCTATCTATAGTCCCCTGTAGTTACTGTTCCCTATACAGTCCTCTGTAGTTTTATAGTTACTGTTCCCTGTATAGTCCCCTATAGATAAGGCCCTCAACGCTGCCCACGGTAAAAGGAACAAAAAACACATTATATTCTAACCTGTCCCGTTCCTGCGCCGTCCTCCAGCGGCGCCAGTCCTCCAGCGGCGCCAGTCCTCCAGCGGAATGATGCAGCGGCGCGGTGACGTAATCGTCGACTTCATCATCAGTAAAGCGCCGAATGGCGAGGCATCATATGCCTCGCCAGGGCAAGGCTAGTGAAGTCAATTATGTCCGCGTCCTAACGAAAGCGAATACAATTGAGTGCAGGGGACCGATTCCGGCTTCCCGCTTCACCCGGTTCTGCTAACCGGCTGTAATTTTAACAACCGGTTCTGGAGAACCGGGGTGAACCAGCTGGATCCCACTCCTGCCTTTAGGCCGCCGCCTCTGAGCGGGGCATAGGAGGCTTCCATAGCTGGCAGACCGGGAGGCCAGTATTAGGCCTACGGTTGCCATTGCAGCCACCGGCAACCCAGCAACCTCGTTGCTGGGGTACTATTGGCTAAAAACCCTTCATATGCTCCGATCTCTATTGAGCGCAGCATCTGAGGCGTTAATCGAGCGGATCGGCAGCCAGCTCCGGTCCTAGCCATTACAGCAGGGTGTCAGCTGTAACATACAGCTGACACCTGGCAGTGATGGTGCGGGCTCAGCTCCTGAGCCTGCACTATCACCGCAATGTAACTGTACTGCGGATTGCAGGAACCCCTTCACTACATTGCCGTATATATATGGAGAATGTCGGGAAGGGGTTAATAATAATATGTTCTTACCATATACTTAGTACCTAACTTGGTAGAGTAAAATGAAGGATAAGAATCAGGGATGGGAGGATGTTAACAAAAGCAAGAGCAGAAGAGGAGAGGAAATGTGTTAGAAACTGAGAAGGGAACAATATGAGCAAAAGCAATAAAAGGGGAGGTTGTGGAGCCAATAGCAAATATAAAGAATAAACAAGTCACAAGGGTCATAGAGAAGTCTTAGGTGGGAATACAAAATGGCAGTAATATAGTTAACTTTTTTTTTTGCTGTATTTATAATGCACAATACTTAAGTTACAATGTTGCTTATGTGTAATTCTAGAATAAAATAAAAATGCTGTGACTAGTTACTTTGTCCCATGGAACTTGGATAAGTCAAGACAATTCTTCAATGCTGGTTCAACAATGAAAGAGTTTTATAAATAATGAATGCTTGTGGAGCAACTCTGCTCATAATTGTCTTAAGTTTAGCAAAATTTCGAGGTCATCAGGTTTATTTCTTACTTCATTATGCAAATGTGTATGCATGGGGATTTGATTCTATATTTGGTAAACTGTATATTTTATAATGAATAGGTCATTAGTTACTATCATTACTGTATGATAGCACTTTGCATACTTTTACAACTTAAGTGATGTCTTGTCAACTTCTGTTATGGGGAAGTGATGACATCCCAAACGATATGCTTCTACAGAATTAATTACATTGTTTCATAATGATGACTCCCCTGACATTTCATTCAATAATATGTTTCAGGTGTACATCATTAAGAGTTTTCTATGAGCTGTTTGGATGTTTATTCTACATAAAGCCTTCAGAGAAGCTAAAATCCCTAGAGAAGCATTCAGCATTACAGTAGTCATCATTGCATTGAAAAGGAATCAGTTCCGTAATTATGCTGGTTTAACAAGGCCCATTGTCATTTTAGAAGTCATTTTATGTTCAATCTCAGCTATTTACTAACAGATTGTTGACCATATGTCAATTTTCCATACGTGTTTGTCATACTCTTCACACAGTGAAAAAGTAATAAGGGAAGTTATTTTCATCTTTTTTTGGTACCTACTAGTATATCTCCTATAAATGACATAGGCATATGTAGACAGGTACAATTTAAGTTATGCCTAATTCTTTTATGACACATATTTAATGTAGTGTTTTCCGCCATCCTTCAACATACCCACAAACTGTAGCTTCTCAAATTTAAAATAAATAATGATTGAAGAAAAAGTTTATTATCTCTCTGAAAAATGGCCAGGTAGTCTAAATCTCCTACTATAGGAATAGGTAACATCCTGGGTGGTCTAGGGCAGTGAAGGTGTTAATGATAAGATCTCTGGTGGGCTAGGGCAGTGAAAGACTTAAAGGGAAACTGTCACCAGCATTTCACCTATTAAACCAGCAATACCTGGTGGAAGTGGGTAAAATATAATTTTTATGTAAACTATAATTAGTAGGCTCTATACCTAATTTTTTTGTGTTCCTGTGCCATATGCTAATGAGTATAAAAGAGTCATATCTTCATTTGAAAAGAGTCATATCTTCATTCCTCAAGTCTTTCCGAGTTTGCCTCCTTACTTTTGATTGACAGCTCCTCGCCTCTCCCTAGCACACATGAATTCCCGCGCTTGCGCATCAATGTCCTATTCTGGTGCGTGCGCACAACAGGACACCATAGCGGTGCATGCGGAGTAACTAGATTTCAGACCCGGACGAAGCAGGGAAGGGTATTGGACCATACATGCTTGCCATCTCAGTCGAGATTTTGGCATTCACGGCGGGCCAGTTTTCGGCGGTGGGCGGGCATAAGAAAAGGAACGAGCGAGGCTGCTGTATTATAACCATAAAAGGCGCAAAATGTTTGCAGGACAATTATTTACGGACAGAGGAGGAGTTTAGGAGAGGGGTAATTAATTTTTTGACAGCAGCGGCCAGCGAGGGGTGCGTAGAGTTCAATAGGTGAAATTCTGGTGACAGGTTCCCTTTAATGGTAACATTCCCGGTGGTGTAGGGGTTCATAAAAGCATTCCTGGTAGGCTGGGGTAGTGTAGTGAATGATTTAATAACTCCCTGGGGCAAGAATGGGTCCCTTCAGATGAACAGGCTGCACAACTGTTTGTCCGCCCATGGGCTTTTAATAGTTATAATTTAACTATGTACACCTTTGAATTAAATTTATTTTTTTAATAAATCAAAGTTTTAAGTAATTTAAGACATTTACGCCTATTACTATAAACTGTACGAATGAACAGAAACCTGTAACAGTAACAAAAACAGTCCTGCTCCAGAACATCACAGCTTTTACGACTTCACATTTAGCCATGTATGTTACATAGACAAAGAGGAATAATCCAAAATAAAACAAACAATGTCACCTTTTTTTTTTTACTTTTTAAAAGCAACGCATACCTTTGACATCGTTTTGTTTTTTTAAACAAAATTGTTCATCAGTGTGATTTGTGCAACATCCTAAATACAATTCATGAAAAATTATTTTTACTTTTTGAGATACAGCTGCTTGAGAGCAGCTGTATCTTGCACTGAATCCTGTATCAGTCAGGTCCGTGGGACTAATGGGATCAGTGTCAGTGGGTCCTGCATGTCTCTGACATGCACGATTGAGCTGTTACCGATCACATCTTAGTTAATAACTTAGATGTGATCAAATATAGGTGGATCCTGCATTTCAGAGACACGCAGGAACCGCTGTCACTGAACCCATCAGTCCCGCGGACCTAACTAATTCAGGTCTTAGCAAAAGATACAGCTGCTCTTTATACAGGATACAAAGCTGCTGTATCTCAAAAAGTAAAAATAAAATGTATTTAGGAAATTGCACCAATCACACTGATGCACAGTTTTATGTACATAGCCTTTAAGACAGCTTCTATGAATCATGTACACATAGAAGCATAGAAGCTGTATCGTTTCGTGAAAGCTGACTCTGTCAGGTCAGCTGAACTGACGGCTCAGGTGATAGTGGGTCCTGCGTGTCTCCGACACACAGGATTTAGCTAATAACAATCAATTATAATTTCATCAACTAACTTAAAAATAAAATTATTTTTTTTTAAAAAGTCAGTTTAAAAGTTGTTTTAAATAGCTTAAAACATTGATTTGTTTAAAAAAGGCTGATTCAAAAGGTGTACACAGTCTTTAAAAGACTATTTATTAAAATGTCTCAATAGGATATACTTTTGTACAGAGTCTAATGAGTTTATAAAGTTGTATGAGATTTGAAAACTATGGCTATTGTCTTCCAGAAACAGTGGCATTCTTGGTTCTGGGCTACATTGCAATAGTAGAGACGGCCTATGGACATATATAGCAATTTAACGCGTATAAATAGTTAAAAAGACGTACAATAGAATGGATCTCCTAAATGTGATGTGCAAGGGGCCTTACATGCAAAATGCAACATTGTGTTTATATTCAGTAAAACTGTGAACACTGATATGTTCACAAGTTCACACCTTTATTTTTCAGATTTCAAGGACCAAAGTGAAAGAGCGGATACCAGTCTGGGAGCTGAACCTCATTTTGCTCAAAATCTCAAAATGCCTCAGAGCTGGAATTAATTGGCTTTTTGCTTTGTCATACTGTATCAGTTCAATGCACAAATGCATTTTCATTGTAATGGTAAAAGTAAATATTATGGATTAAAAAGAAAAAATAATAACAATAAACAGTCTCCAGGCATACATGTCTTGTGCTAATGCAGGCTGCTTCATGTAGCTTAAATACAAGCTTAAAGCCTGATGTGGACTTAGTTTGTGAACGTGGCAAGACTATGTGAAATTTACTAACAAAGAGACCAAATGTGCTATAGTAGTGAACCTAGCAAAATCTTATTCCCACTACTTGTCCTAGAGCTGCCACAGCATGCCCTTTACCAGGCATTCTTATTTTCCTCTATTCAGTCAGAAGGAAAAAAAAACACAGCAAAACAGTGTGTTTTTAAAATTGAATGTTGAAAAGTCATTAAAAAAATCTCATCTATTATAACTAAGTAGTTGTAATGCAATAGTTGGTTATTTGGGTCTCATCTAAAATTGATGTGCATATTAGAAGTCAAATTTTTGCTTCATACACATTCCGAGTTGTATCGAGATATAATACAGTCTCCATAGAAGATTTTTCTGTCTGATTCATTTAAGATCTGATAGAAAAAAAATGTGCCTTGTTCCATCAGATATCATTTAATGGATATATTTTCCACTGGAAGTAATTGCTTCTGTGTAACATTTTGCTGCATTAGGGCACCATATGGTGGTATACAGAGGGCCTACGGCTCAATAGTGCGGAACCAAAGGGACTCCTGCTGTGGGCTCCATCCACATATATGACATGTACACAAAAACAGAGTGATTTTATATGTTTCATGGTGTGTCTAGAAGGCATCCTTATTGGTTTAGGTCAAATTAATTCAAGTGCTGGTTCTGAAATGTCTATTGCAAACAAAGGGGCAGATTTACTATGGCTGGCGTTTCATACGCCAGTCTTAGGTTTCTGCTCCGCTGGAGTAAGATGCAACAGAATTATTAAGAGGCGCAAACCTTTTAATAAATCTGATGCACATTTCCGCTGGTAGTGCCCTCCAAAGTCTTTTTTAGAATATTAATTAAATATAGAATTTCTTTGTACCAGTAAATATTTGTGTAATTATTTTCAAAAGGTTATTTTTAGAAATACTCCTCTGAATAAAATGAATGTTACATTTGTAGAATTTGTGATTGCTAAAAGGTGGGTGGTATTCACAGTCAGTTGTGAACATGAATTGAATCTCCGTAGCTTTCACCAATATTGATTAGGTTTTTCTTTAGACAAATATCATTATTCCCATTTACTAGGGATAATCTTGATGTAGTTGTAGGACATAATATGCAATTGTTGCCCTTTGAGTGAAGTCGCACATTTCACAGAAAGTAGAAGGGAAGGCTCAGTACTAATAAATGAACAGGACATGGATGATTGAGATACTGAAGCGCACAATGCATGGTGGAATGAGCAGATTAGAATATATCACCTATCAAGATTAGCTTGGACATGGCCCAATACTAAAAAATTGTTATGTTACAGCTTTGTTTTCTTCCTAACTGACGTGTCCACATATCAGGTCTTACCGAAATGTTCATTGTTATTTACACAAAAAAATGTGTGCAAGCAGTGTGGTAAAAAGTACAAGTGTAAGGGCATGGCCAGACGTGGCGGAATTGCTCTGGAATTCCGCTGCGGACACTCCGCAGCAGAAATCCGCAGCGGACCCGTTTCTCCATTGCCTTCCACAGCTTTTTAGTAGGGTTCGTTTGCACGTTGCGGACAATTCCGCTGCGGAGCATAGGCAGCGGTGCGGAATTTGGTGTCCGCAGCATACAATGGTTGTTGCGGACGTTTGGCGGACTGGTTGCGGACTCATTGCGGAATTTCTCCATTGACTTCAATGGAGATTCAAAATTCCGCAATGAAGTCCGCAGATGTTATGTAGATGTTATGTGTGCTGCGGAGCGTATTGGTTTTTTAACATGACATTTCTTCATTCTGGCTGGACCTATGTATTTCTATGTCTACAGCACGACTGAGGAAGTCAATGGGGCTCCCGTAATTATGGGTGACTACGTGTGTGCACCCGTAATTACGGGAGCGTTGCTAGGTGACGTCCGTAAATTGTCACTGTCCAGGGTGCTGAAAGAGTTAAGCGATCGGCAGTAACTGTTTTTGCACCCTGGACAGTGACTTCCGATCAAAATATACATCAACCTGTAAAAAAATATAAGTTCATACTTACCGAGAACTCCCTGCTTCTTCCTCCAGTCCGGCTTCCCAGAATAACGTTTCAGTCTAAGTGACGGCTGCAGCCAATCACAGGCTGCAGCGGTCACATGGACTGCCGCGTCATCCAGGGAGGTCGGGCTGGATGCCGAAAGAGGGACACGTCACCAAGACAACGGCCGGTAAGTATGAAATTATTTTACTTTCACTAGGCAAAGTACTGTCCCTTCTCTTTATCCTGCACTGATAGAGAGAAGGGAAGTACTTTCACCTCAATACGCAACGGCTAGTCCGCATCAATTTAATGCCCAATTCGGGCAGATCCGCAACAGAAACTGCAACGCAGATTCTGTGCGGCATTGATGCGGACAGTTGCGGAAGAAATCCGCCACGTCTGGGCATGCCCTAATAATTTAGTACAGTGTTTAAGATTTATTTTACGTAGGTGTGTCTTATTATCCAGTCTTTACTTGCCTATTCTCTATTACTTGTGAAAATATGTAAAGCAGGTTGAAGAAAATATGTACAGTTTGAGCAGCATTATAATGACAGTAGTAGTAGAAAGTCACTGTCATTCGTAAATACAAATATTTAACTTTTTTAACCGCTTTTTAAAACACAGGCTGCTGATCTGCTGATTACTACAGGTCTGGGTCTGCCAGTTCATGTAACAGGTAATACATAAAGGGTTATATTTGCCAGAATAGGAGCCACACTTACAGTCCTGCCTCATAGAAAAGCGTCCCAAGTGGGGTATTCCCCTCTGTGACGCCCATAAGCCCTAATAGGGTATATGGACAGGAGTTGTCTTTAAGAGACAATGACTGTATAATTGTACTATTGGTTGTTAATTTGGGACAAAGATGCAACGGTCATGATAAGTACCAGATGTGAATGTTACTAGATAGAAAGATAAATTGAAGATAGATAGATGATAGATGATAGATAGATAGATAGATAGATAGATAGATAGATAGATAGATAGATAGATAGATAGATAGATAGATAGATAGATAGATAGATAGATAGAGAGATCAAGGATGTATTTAGGTATTGTAGTATTATGGAGAAACATATGGCAGTATTATGCGGACTATTGAAAGGAGTATTTTTTGGATGCTGCCTATTAATTAGTTAATATATGCTGGTATTATGTGGGCAGTATATGGCAGTAATAGCTTCGCACCATATAGTGGTATTATGTAGGCTTAACTTACCATAAATGGTGGGAGTTCTTTGAATGCTGTCCAGGTCTTTCTTTTCTATAAAACTAGCCCCGGACAGATGATGCAACAATGCAACCGGTCCACGTTGTCTGTAATTGCATCTACCCCCATCGCTTGCATTTTTGACAGAAGATGCAGCTCTGTATTAATGAACATATCACTTTAAAACTATCTACAATACATCCACATGCTTTTGTATATTACATAATGCGTCATAGACCTCTGTCTATTTAATAAAGCATTGCTTGTTCCGGATACTAATATTCTGTAGAGAAATAAAACAGAAAATATTTTTCTACATTGATTTTTAGAGGAAGAGAAAAAACTATTTTCTGTGGTCTGTTAAATAATGACATAGAACACAATTACACCGAGTTAAGTGATTACTGGATGAACAATGATTTTTTTTTTTTTTTTTATTATTACCTGGAGCCTTGAAACACTAATCAATATAAACCCTAGGAGATGGCCTTGAGAAATGCAGGTAAATCAGTCAGGCAGCGTTACCACACTCCATATATACAGATGAGGAACAGTAAGGAGCATGTCGCACCACAAAACCCACATTTTTTGAAATTCTGTTTCAGAAACATAATACATTTGTAGTTCTATATAAAGCTAATTTATTATGAACAGAACTTGCATATTTGATGCTCTTTTACAAACTCAGCAAATTGAAAGTGAATCTAGCCTTTTAGATGACTCTTTAGAATAACCTCTCATATGTGTGTACATAAGGAATAACTTTATATCTAGCCACTGTATGACTAGTATCCTGCGTTTTTTAAGTAGTTTTCCGCTCCGCAGACTTTATCTCTAATTGTCAGTTTTTCTCTGAACTAGTGGACGGAGCCTTACTGCTGCAATGTCTTCTATACACTGCACACATAGAAGAGGATAATTTTGCTCTCCTATCTTTATCCATTACATATATAGAATCAGCAGCATGGAGGCTATCATACAGCAGTAATGATCAGTGTGGCTGTGAATCCACTGCTGGGATGAGATATAAAACTTACTTGAAGCTGCTGCAGCGTCTGTGTCTCTCACTCTGCTTCTGCTCCCTCCACCCACCTCCCCTCTACAAAGACTTCTATAATCAGTTGCAACCTGATCCCTCAGTAAGCTGATGGTTGGTGTCCGCTTTATAGAGACAGAAAAATCATTAAATTAAGTGTGAGTGAAGCCTGATAAGTGAAGAAAAAGGTGTTTTCTCTCTAAACAGATGTTACAAAGTTTCTTTTATTCGCTTGTATTATTGATTTATGCAAAGTAAGCTGAAAACTTAGTGTTCATTTAAGAACAGATTCTTGAACTACAGCCTTTGAAGTCTGTGATGGGAGTGATAGAGGACTCTCTACAGTACTGCAGAATATGGAGCAGGATTAGCACAGTAGTCTAATGGCTATAGGAAGCTTAGGACACTGCATAGCATATATGTGCAACATAATTATCTGATTTGCAAATTGAGAATTGGCTTGAGTTTGTAGAAGTTAATTTTGCTTAGTAAGCTAAAAATCATTAGACTTTAGCATTATAAATACCACACTTGATTTATTATTCTACAAATTAAGTTGACTTTTCACGATTAGAACTAAGGATCTGCCATTTTTTTTTATTTTTTATAAACAGCGCCTCTTTTGTCAATGCTTTGTGTCTGGACTTGGAATCAGCTGCAATATCCAATACAATCAATGGACAACAGTGGCATTGTTTCTGGGAAAAAGTAGACTTTTTTTTCTAAACGCAGAAAAACTCTTTAAGTTTAAATAGGTCAAGTGTGTAGAGACTATAGTAGTTTGATGTTTTGCAAAATTTGCATTAGAACTTTCTGTGAGAATATACAAACAAAAAGCAAGTTCAATTGGAGCTAGTCAATAATAGACATGGTAGAATTGATTCCCCAGGTTCAAGATTTGCAGTAAAGTAACATTTTAGAGAATCAATAGAAAATACAATTTTCGCTCATCTCTAGTGAACTTCATTTAAAAAAAATAATTCTAGAGGGACTGTAATCTGACATGGCGGACTATAACCAGACAAGACACTATAGAACATTCATACAGCTATCAATGAGTATTAGAAAACAAAGAAACTGGGCTCTGACCCCAAAATACTGTAGATTTTATCAAGCTAAAAGTTGAAACATAGACAATAAATAACTATTGATGAAGATAATACACTGCTGGAGTAAATGCTTAGTACCCAATATTCATTTAAGTCCTATTTTTATATGAGTGTTATGGATGTTCTATTCTATAGTTGATAAGTCTGAAAAATGCCATAGAAAACATAACACATTAAACATCTTGTGAGGCTTGAGAGTATAAGTTATAGGCACACATACAGGAGAGTGGACCACATAGCAAAAATGTAAATGGTGACTCGCACGTGCCTACTGGTTAATGCTATCACCTATGTACACACATACCCAGAAAGGTGATAAGGGAGCAACACAATACGTTCAAGTTGCTATTTTTTTTTAGATTTTTTGAATATTTTTAGAATAATCTAAATATTGCTGTGCAAACAAGTCTTCTCGCCAGTATCTGTTGTAACATAAGATGCACTACAATACAGTAAAGGGAATGTGAGAAAAAAGTCTCATAGGTAAAAGCTGAGCATTCCTGAGCATAAGTGCAGAATGAGAAAATGATTTGAGACTGAAATGAGAGGTTCATGAGGGAGAATAAACTGTCATTAGTCAAATAAAAAGCATATAAAATTTTTTGGACAAAATGTAAGAGTATTTAGCATTACTTAGGCCCCATGCACACAACAGTATTTTCATCTATCAGTAAATACTGTCCATAAATACGGATTCGTAGGCATCCATAATTCATCCATATTTACGGATTGGTATCTGTATTTGATCCTTATATACGGATCCGTAAAAAAAAAAAAAGGAGGGAGGCTGCAAATGATGTCATCAACATGTTGCCTAGCAACGCTTCAGTAAATACGGACGGTTTACGGATGCACATCTGTAGCCGTTCGTATTTACAGAAGCTCCTATAGACTTCTATGGGAGAGTCCTTGCCGTAATTACTGACAAGAATAGGACAGGTTCTATGATTTTTTCAGCATGGACACCCATCAGTAAAAATACTGAAAGGTGTCCATGACCAATAGAAACGAATGGAGAATAGAAAAAGATGAAGTGATAGTTACCCTTTAATTTATACACCATTAATTATTACTTATCATGAACAGTCATTTTTGAAAAAAATATTTTTCGTGTTACAGAAATGAATATCTGTCATTCTTCACTCATACAATTCTCTGAAGCCATTAAAAAAGCTGAATTGTAGCAGTTGTTAGTAAATGGCCTTCCTCAAGTCCCAGCATGGACGTATGTATACGAAAGTGCAACAGTTGGAGAGGCGTGACTATGCAAACCATTGTCTGGATCTTGATTAGTGTTTAGTGTAGAAATGCTGTCACGGACCAGTATGTTCCAGCTTGTGCCATTTTTTTTTTGTTGCTATTTTTGACATTTGGTGAATGTTAAGTGATTTAGTCCCTATAACAGCACAAAACATTTCTAATGAAGAACATCCCAGCAGGTTCCAATCACAAAATGTGACCTGGGCAGTTGAACATTATTTTAAATAGCACTCAATTTGTTTCCTACTGCTTAATCGGTATAATGATTTTCTAATAATCGCCGTACCCTGTTTGATTTTTAGTCATTATTCGTCCCCTTTGAATTGCACATTGCACTAGAGAAATAATGCTGGATGAAAGCTAAAATGCAATTTACTGGGATCATTTTTATATTTGATTGAACAATTGAATTCTTTAAATTCTCTTCATACTATATATATTTCAAGCACTTCCACCACTGAACAGTATTAATAAGTGTACTCATACGTGTAAACAAATCGATGTATGTTAAATTGATAATGTTTTCTAATTAATTAAATCAAGGGCGTTTGAAAACAACTTTAAAGTTATCTTAAGGATATGTGCATAGGGGGCGGATTAGCTGCGGATTTTACGCAACAGATTTAAATGCCGAAAACCCGCAGCATTTTACAGTAGGAGCAGAGTGTATGAGTTTTGAACAAATCTCATCTGTGGAAAAAAATCTTCTGCGCAAATGTGCATAAATTGACATACAGTGCAGATATTTTTTTATTTGCAGCATGTAAATATATGTTGTGTAATCTTTGCACTTTTGTTGCTTTTTCCCCCAATGGGTTCATTGGGGAGCTAAAAGCCGCAACAAATAGCAAATGTTGTGATTTGTGCAATGGAAATGCCGCAAATTAAAAAAAAACACCTTTTTTTTCTGTTTAAGGTAAGTCCATACTTATTTGCCTGGTGATGCCATATTGATGGCTCCATGTTCCCCAGGCTGTTCTCCCTTACTGTTGACCTCCTGAGATGGCTTTTCATCCCATGTGACTATTACAGCCAATCACAGGCTGTAGCAATCACATGGGCTGCAGCATCATCACAGGAGGCCAGGCTGCACAGAGTGGGAAGCAGGGACGCATTGCTATGGCAACCTCAGTGAGTTAAGTATTGATTTTTTTTCTGCTCTGCTTTCCCCCGTGGCGATTACGGCCAAAAATCTGCATCTGCCGGAATTCGCTGCAGTTTCTAGGTCGAATACAATGCATATTATTCTGCAGCTTATCTGACCTGTGTGAATATACCCTAACTTACATAAAATACAATCAACTCTGTTGTGAAAATAAGGAAACTCAAGAAAAACATAGAAATGGGCAAAAAAGTACATTAACTTCTACATTCTAATTAGGGTTGCACGATGCATAGAAATATTGATACTATTTCGATGCTGTGCACCCTCAAACGGTTCAATAACATTAATTCATCTATTTCGATACTAAGCTGTGCGACCACACAGCTTAGTATTGTAACACATGAATGTAGTTAGAGCGGAACTGCGACTGTGTGATACAGCCATTGCCCCACTCCTGACAAGTGTGTGCGCGCGGTCAGCATGATGTGATGTGGCCAGCGCTGCAATAATGAGCGGCGGCCCGGCCTTGAGGACAGAAAACATGGTGTGCGCACAGCAAAAACACCTCCATGATCTGTCTTCATTGCCAGCCGCATCCCCTCATGGTAACCACACTCACACACATGTTGTTAGGAACGGGGCAATGGGTGTATTACACAGCCACAGCCCCGTTCTAGTGGCGGAGATCAGAGAAACCTCTGACGTCCGCCGCTATTCCCTTGAATGCTGCTATCAAAGCAGACCGCAGCATTCAAGGGGAAAATGAGAAGGGGGATGACTCTTGGATCACATCAAAGAGAATCTCTGTGACGCGAAGGAGGGTCATACCATATATGGGCAGACAGCCCAGGGTCCATTGAAGGACCCCAAGGCTGTCTGACCATATTTTCTGTTGTTAGGGCATACTTAGATATATCCTAACAACTGCCTAATGTTAAATAAATAAAAGAAAAAAATTAAAAATACACACATTTTTTACAATAAACATTAAAATAAAAGTCTCAATCCATAAAATATACACATTCGATATCGTCGTGACCATAATAACCTGCACAACAAATTCATAGCGTCATTTATGATGTGTACGCTGTCAAATACCTGCTTTCTTTCACTTATTAATTAAAGGCATTAGGTGTTAAGAATTTAGTACCAACAAGTGCCTCACATTAATAGTAAATAACTCCATCATGTACCTCACACATTAACCCAATGTTGTCCGTTATGACTGTGAGGAACATGCTAGGGTTAATTACTATTAGGCCTAATTTATACAAGCATGTTCGGTCCGTGATATACGGATGTCGGCAGTAATTCCCGGACCGAACACACTGCAGAGAGCCGGGCTCCTAGCTTCATAGTTAACTATAGCGCTAGGAGTCCCTGCCTCGCTGCGGAAAACAAAGTACTGTGTCCCGTACTGAAAACATGATTACAGTACGGGACAGTTTTCCCGCAGCAAGGCAGCAAGGCAGGGACTCCTAGATAACTATGACGCTAGGAGCCCGGCTCCCTGCAGTGTGTTCGGTCTGGAAAATACTGCCAAAATATGGTCCGTATATCACTGACCGAACATGCTCGTGTGAATTAGGCCTTAATGTGAGGCTCATGAAAGTTCAAAATTCATCACACCATGTGCCTCACATCAGAAAATGTAAGAACTTTTTTTATTATTATTATTATTATTATTATTGTTGGCAAAGTATTGTTTTGATATAAGAGAATCACAATAATACTCAAAGTATCGATATTGAAGTCCAAATTCTGGTATTGTGACAACCCTAATTCTAATGATCAATAAAAGCTATTTTTTTTTTATTATTATTATTTTATTTGTTCTCATTATTAGTTACTAGTTAGTTACATGTGTATCCACATATAGATTACTCAAAATGGAAAGGAACGTTGTACCCAGCACTCTTGGTACTAAAATGAAACGATTTATTGGGTCATCTTAAAACAGAACAGTTCAAATAACAAATCCCGGGGAAACGCTTATGCGTTTCGAACCACTAGGGTTCGTAATCATAGCTTAGTTTCCCAGCTACAAGTTCACACCTTATAACCTTACTTCTTATGTCATGTGACTTCCTGTAGGTAGGACTAACATTAACCCCATCAATGCCACATAAAACAGTAACGCCACAGAAAATATCTTATTGCTTCACAAAATGTACAACTAATTGTTTCCATATGGTTAGTATTAAACATAATGTGTATCTTACATTATATACTGTTGTAATGCTGTTCATTGAAATTCAGACATTAAACATGCTCACTTAACAACCCTAGAACTGTTTCAGGTGTGCACTGATCTCGGTATCTTGTCCGTGGTGTTGAAGGACAGCAAATCTGAAAACCTGAATATGCAGATAGTGGAAAGTAATTCTGTGGGGTGCTGAAAACAGCTATTTCATATGTATAGTATAACATAAAGCCATATAGGACTTGATAGGAAATTGAAGGAATATTCCACTCCTGTGTATGTTTTAGTGTATCTCAACGAAATGGTATTCCAGACTACATCTATCGAGTATGACAATTCTAGGTGACAAGCCAATGTATCAGATCATCTGAATTTTGATTGTATTGTAGATATGGGGCAATATTGATCACAGTTATATCAAAGATAGCAAAGAAGTGCTAAAGGATAATCTTAAATGGGACAAGAATTTTAGCTGGGTAACCTATGATATCACAGCTTTGTATTCCTCGATCTCACATGAGAAAGCTATTATAGCTCTTAGGGACCAATTAAACAAATATACTTGTCATAAAAAGGAATTGAAGGAGTACATTATTGATGTCACAGATTACCTTTTGAAACATAATTATTTCCTGTTTAATGATAACTTTTATCTCCAATGCTTAAGCTGCTCAATGGGGGCTACATTTTCGCCCTCCTTAGCAAATATCTATGTCTCCTGGTGGGAGGAATACTTAATTTACACCAATTCGAACCCATACATTAGTAACATCTATTATTATGGTCGCTACATAGATGACATTCTAATTATATGAATATAATATATATCACATTGATACATGAATTTGTAGAGTGTTTAAATAATAATGACAACAATTTGGTTTTCAAGTATAACACAGTTCCCCTATCGATTTTGTTTTTAGACCTTACACTGACATAGAATACCAGTGGTCCCCACTGCCACACATGCTAATGATTAAATAAATTCTCCGGCGCTTCCTGGTTATGGGCCAGTCTCTTAACACGTCACGGACACATGGTACACTCAGTGAACCATGTGACCGTGATGTCACGTGAGGGGTGTTCCAGCCAGCATGGAAAAGCCAGTGCGGAAGATCCTGCAGGTGAGTCGCAGAGGGGGCCCGTAATGTACTGTATTGTGCTGTCTGTGTTTGTGGTGGAGATAAATTACAGCCCCCCCTCTCTCCACCGCAAACTGCACAATACAATACACTACAAACTATGGGTCGCGACCGCCTGGCGGGGTCGTATGAAGACCTCTGGGGGGTCGCGAGTCACTCACCGAGGTCCTGGTTCCATTCAATGCTGGAGCAAGGAGCTGCTCGACGCAGTTCGACGCAGACAGGCGTGATGTAGTGACGTCATTGCACCAGAATGCGCCGAGTCACTCATAGCACAGACCAAAGGTGTAGAAGGATCCTCCACCCGGCGTAGGACCGGGGATAGGTAAGTAATTTTATTAATTTTCTATTATGCACATATGGCTGCATTATACTGTATGTGGGGGCTGATATGGCGGGGGCATTATACTGTATGGGGGCTGATATGGGGGCATTATGCTGTGTGGGGGGCTGATATGGGGTGAATTACATGGTATAGGGGGCCGATACGGCGGGCGGCATTATACTATATGGCGGCTAATATGGGGGCATTATACTGTATGGGGGCTGATATGGGGGGCATTATACTGTATGGGGGCTGATATGGGGGTGCATTATACTGTACCGGGGTTGATATGGGGGGCATTATACTGTATGTGGGCTGATATGGGGGGCATAATACTGTATAGGGAGCTGATATGGAGGGGAATTATACAGTATGAGGTGCTTATATGGGGGGCATTATACTGTACGGGGAGCTGAAATGGGGGGCATTATACTGTATGGGGAGCTGATATCGGGGGCATTATACTGTATGGGTAGCTGATATGGGGGCATTATACCACGGGGGCTGATATGGAGAGAATTATACTGCGTGGGGCAGCTGTGGGGGGCATCGCACTGTATGGGGGCATTATACTGTCTGGGGCATTTCACTGTATGGGGAAGCTATGGGGGCATTATACTGTATGGAGGCAGCTATGTGGAGCATTATACTGTGAGGGCAGCTTTGGGGGCATTTTACTATATGGGGGCAGCTATGGGAGGCATTATACTGTATGGGGGCAGTTATGGGGAGCATTATACTGTCTGGGGGCATTATACTGTGTGCAGGCATCTATGGGGGCATTATACTGTGTGGGTGAATTATACTGTGTGGAGGCAGCTATGTGGGCATTGTACTGTGTGGGCAGCTATGGGAGCATTATATTGTGGGGGCAGCTATAAGGGCATTATACTGTGTGGGGGCAGCTATGTGGGCATTATACTGTGTGGGGGCATAATACTGTGGAGGCAGCTATGTGGGGCATTATACTGTGGGAGCATCCATGGGGGCTGTTGGGCAAGGCTGCTGGGCATAGGCACGTGCAGAGGTCTGGTGGTGTTGGGGAGGGGTAGGGGGCCCAAGCTGAATTCTTGCACCAGGGCCCATGAGCCTTAAGCTACGCCCCTGGGGAATACGTCACAGTCATGCATATGCAGTAAGTTATACCGCAAACCAACATCTGGGAATTCTGTTTTACATGCAAATAGTGCACATCCTAGACATGTGATTGATAACTAACCTATAGGAGAATACATTCGAGCCAAAAGAACATGCACTTAACATCACGATTTTCTGAAAGAATGTAAAATAATTTACATAAGATTAAAAGCACGAGGCTAGTCTAGATCTAAATTTAATCGAGCAAAGAGTATTGCAGGTGTAAAATCCAGATATGAATATTTGTATTCTGAAAAGAAATGCACTGATGAAACAAAGATGATTTTTTCAACTCCTTTCAATGCAGATTACAAAGAAATAGTGGCCATTATGAAACGTTATCTTCCCATACTATCCAAAGGAGAAGCGGGCAGCACAGTAGAACACAAAACCTCCAGGGTATTAGGGTGCAAGCCTCCAGGGATCCGACTCGTAAATCCCCAAATGCAGACAAAATGGAAAAAGAGGCAGCACTCCACAAGTCAAAAGTAGCAAAATGTATTCACCCATCAGTGAAAGGTGCAACGTTTCAGCTGCTCAATGCAGCCTTTGTCAAGCGTCTTGACAAAGGCTGCATTGAGAAGCTGAAGCGTTGCACCTTTCCATGAGGAGGAAAGAACTGCCTGTAGAGCTCAGAGACAGGATTATGTGGAGGCACCGATCAGGAGTAAGATGCAAAAAAAATTCTGCTGCACAGAAAGTTCCTAAGAGCACAGTGGCCTCTATAATTCTTAAATGGAAGAACTGTGGAACAACCAGGACTTTTTGGAATCAGGAGAAAAGGACCTTGGTATGAGAGGTGACCAAGAACCCAATGGTTACTCTGGCTGTGCTCCAAAGATCCTGTGTATAGATGGGAGAAACTTCCAGAAGGTCAACCATCACAGCAGCACTACACCAATCTGGGCTTTATGGCAGAGTGGCTAGAAAGAATACTTATGCCAATGCAATATTTTAGTTTTTCCTTTTCAATAAATTGGTAAACATTATTATCAATCTGTTTTCACTTTGTCATTATGATATATTGAGTGCAGAATGATGGGGGAAAACGTATTTTTAAAAAAAAAAAAATTAGCACAAGGCCTCAACATAAAATGTGAAAAAATTAAGACTTTCCAAATGCGTTGTAACTAGTAACCAAAGTGATCCCATTAATATTATGTTAGGTATTTGCTATATAGTACCACAAAAATAGAGACACTGTAGGTCTTTGTCTTATTTTTGTCTTTTAGCTAATTTTTCCACGATTTTTATTTTTGTTTTGAAACTTCTTTAAAGTTATCAATAAAGACTATAACCAAAGCTAAATAAATTACTTTAAAAACTTTGTGAAGGTTTTAGTGGCTCTGACATAGTATACTCATCAATGGAAAATTCAAAACTACTGGGCATGTTTGAGAAACATAGTAGCCATTTCACCACTTGAATGGTGAAATGAGTTTAAGATTTGCAACATAAGTTTAGTTCATTTTGGTTATTCTGCTTTCAGAAATTAAAGCTTATTGTATAATGAAAAGTTATACAGTTTTTAAATATACTTTCTGTACCAATTCCTCATGGTTGTCAATGTCTATTGTAGTCATTAAAAATAAACCTTTATTGTTTACCCTCAGAGGATGAGAATCTGTTCGGGTCATGTTATAATCAAGCAGGTGCATGGCTTGTTACAGTTACAGAACAGTTACCAGAATTCTCTATTGTAAAGAGCTGGTGATACATCTTTTTTATCTCCTTTTTAGAGAAGAAAAAAAACTGTTGGTCAAGATAGCAAGAAATCAATCTAAATCATGCCTAACTCTGCCCGGTAATGCTCACATTTCTGGTGGGCAACTCCTATGTAGGTCTGCGAAAGAGGAGTATCAAGTAAAAACTATCAAGAAAGACCTGCATTGTTTAGTTATAATATGGTCTATTTCAACATATGTAACAAGTACTGTAGTTTGAAGTATTCCGCAAATATTTTGGAATATTTTCAAGCAAATGGCAATCTATTTATAGTAGTGTCTATATAAATAAGCTAAGCACTTTGTAGCTGTATTATAAAAGACAAATTTTCTTTTAGACAATCTCTTATAATACACCTACAAAGTGCTTAACTTATTGTGTTTTCAGTGAAATTATCGTACTATAGGGACAAAACAATACCATAAACATGTTGCATTCCTCCTCACATTGTCAACTGAGATAACATAAAATGCCTCTAAGTGGTGTATTCTGATTAATTTATATTAGCTAGGCTTTTGAGCTCCATCTTCAGATATCACAATGAGAGACAACATTGGCAATATGACTACTTTAGCAAATACCTGTACTGTTTCGATTGCTAAAAATGTTTAAAAAAAAATGTAAAACTAAAAATATTACAGGTGCTGTATATATATAGAAACAAGCATTTATTCCTGTTACCATTAATTATTGTAATCCCTGCTTTTTAATTGAATCTACAGAGTGTCTGTTTCACTGTAGATAGTATATTTCCTTTATTCCCCTTAATAAAGAGTGTTACTGTCAGGAAAGCCTAGAGGCACATTGTGTTTGCCAGGAGCTGTTTAGTTAGGGATAGTCTTTGCTAAAGGCAATCTTAGGTGGATTTAGGGATCTCTGTATTAGCTACAGCAATGACAGATCCAGTGGGATCTAAAATAATTTGTTATATCACTTACTGTTAGATCCATTTCCTATGGAAGGTGTTAATACTAAAAATATATATAAGAAAAAAAAAACATTGTAAGAAGATTCTCAAGGAGAAGCATTAGACATAAGCTTAATGTGGTATCCATTTGATTTAGACATTCAAAAGTACTTTTAAGCCTGATACAGTATGCATCTTTCTGTACTGTGTTAGAGGAACCTAAGTTTAAGACTTTAAAAAAATAATACAATTAAATTATTAATTTAAGTTAAAATCTGTGGGTTGCATTAGGTTCAGTTTGACGATAAGTATTGTTGTATATTATATCTCTTGAATTTTTGGATTGATATACTTCTGTGTTTTACATACTATATAGTTACATATTTAAAATGCTAACCATACAGATTTTTTCCTTCTACAAATAAGACTAATATTGCTTGGCTTTCCGTAATCCCTAACTGCATTTAAATGTACATGTCCGAATAAGGACAAGGAGGAAGTTCGGCTGTTTCATACAGACAGACTTTCTAATGGTGGAGATCAGAAACATCACTGTCTTCTGCTATTTAACTCATTACTGGGTTTATGAGTACTGTCTGTGACATTTAGCTGGGAAAACAACGAGTTTCCCCTTTGTCCAATGGGACATCCCCATTGGACATTCACATTTCATGCTGTCATCTGCCTGCGCATCACTGCTTTCTGCATGTGTAGTACATGTATGGCACAGTGCAGGAAGGGGTTAAAGTATGTGTTCAATCCATTTCACTATTACATAGAAAAAAACATACATATCTATATATTAACCGATTGTTGACTAATAAAAATATCCAGAAAAACTATGCGGACAGAAATGAAAAAAAAAAAATCTTCCAAAAATGATCTAGGAGTTACTGTTAATCTGGTTCTACTAATGTCATACTACTTGTAGTGTTGGTGGATATAGAATATGGTATTGCATTGTTAGGAACCATGTACTTTTTATTATTCAAATTCAAGTCACTCACAAAAAGCAAAGAAGTAGATGAGTAGGGTTTGTGGAAATTAACATAAAAAGAGGGGTAAAAATTAGAGTGCATGGTGCTGACTGTCTGCCTACGTAAAATGAGCCTCAGGTCCTAAGATCAGTTGTGTCAGAGACAAAGCTTCAAAAAACGGGGTTAATGAAGGGATAAGTGTGGCTTTTCAGTTTCAAGATATCTAGAAAATCATGTTGGACCTTTTGCCATTGACGATTTGCAGCAATTCATCACAATTTACTGTCACCATGTAGTCCAAACCTTATGGGTACCTTGAGACTAGAGAGAATTACCTAGGAAAATGAATTTGTAAAAACAATTTATCACCCCTGACCTAACACTTATTTGCATTTATAAGCCTATATAGGTTGTATCGCAATACTCTTTAATAAAAATTTAATAACATAAGTGTGAACAATTCATAATGTACATTTATTTCTCATGTATTTAGTTCATATGCCTAATATAACTGGTTATTTGCAGGAATACCTTATTTAGTCTGACGGACTATATTTTCATTGTAAGCTTTTAAGACTAATTAGGTGTATTTACACTGATTGCTTATAGTCGGAGAAATGGTTGACACTGTAAAATTAGAGCATTTCATTCTACACTGCTGTAACAGTTTAAGACTTAGGTTCACACCTCATTTGTGCATGAAATTGCTCTTTTGCCCAGATGGTTTTGTGGGTATTGATGTGTGATAGCTGAACAATTTGCATTCTCACTACAGCTTTGTGGATTGGATGCAATCATTTTGGGCAGCTTTCCAACACACTTCCATAAAATAGTTCTATTCACAATCGATCATCATTACATCACATCATTAGTGCAGTAAAAATGTAAACGTTGTAAAGATATATAAAAAATGATTTGGCTCTTTTTTCTGGAGAATAGTGTTCACATTGTCTCTTTCTTTGAGTCCCACCTTGTGTGACCTGGCAGGTGCAGTGGGGGAAGTAAAGTGACCACTGATTTTAGTACAACTCTAGCTCAGAAAATAAGTGATTGTCACAGTTACTTATGAAAAACATTGAGTTAAGGTCCTTTTACACAGGCCAATGATTGGGCGAATGAGTTCTCATACAAACGTTAATTCCCGAACATTGGCCTGTGTAAACATGGCGGCAATCGCATCTTTTATGCTGCCATAAAAATTGTTGTTTGTCTGCTGTAGTTGTTATAAGAAAATAAAGATTTGCTGTGGCAGTGATCATTTATTAGAGGTACACTG
Source organism: Rhinoderma darwinii (assembly GCF_050947455.1). Classification (NCBI taxonomy): domain Eukaryota; kingdom Metazoa; phylum Chordata; class Amphibia; order Anura; family Rhinodermatidae; genus Rhinoderma; species Rhinoderma darwinii. The sequence goes on along the minus strand of NC_134687.1, from coordinate 189,766,078 downwards.
TAATCTGTTTAATAATAACCATTTGGATAGAGTAGGAAATATGGCTTCATTCACATTTGCGCTAGGGCTCCATTCCGACGTTCCATCTGAGCTTTCCGTCGGAACGGAGCCCTGACAGACACAAACGGAAACCATAGGTTTCCATTTCCATCACCATTGATTTCAAGGGTGACGGATCCGGTGCCAATGGTTTCCGTTTGTCTCAGTTGTGCAAGGGTTCCGTCATTTTGCCAGAATCAATAGCGTAGTGAACTACAGTATTGATTCCGTCAAAACGACGGAACCCTTGCACAAATGAGACAAACGGAAACCATTGGCATGGTTTCCGTTTGTGTCTGTCAGGGCTCCGTTCTGACGGAAAGCTCAGACGGAACGTCGGAACGGAGCCCTAGCGCAGATGTAAACGAAGCCTAATGTGTCCGTTTTTTCTCATCCGTTATTTATGACATATAAGTTAAATCAGGATTGCCAACATTTCGGTCCTGCCAGGACAGTCATCCATCTCTTTCTTTATACATCTTTATATTTGTTCATATGATGCCACAGGTCACTGCCTTGAAAAAGGTCCAAGCAGAACCGAAACGTCGGCATACCTGATTTAACTGTGGTATATGTCAGATACAACTGTTGAAAAATACATGGAAAATTGATAATTCAATTAAAATATTTTATACTTGCAGCGGTGAGAGTGGCATGATCTTCTATACAAATACAATTTAAGGACAAAGTCCCTATCATGTAGCACCAATTTTATTTTTTACCAGAGTGACAACCATTAAATATATTATCAGTTTTTTCTCATGGCACAAATTTATGTACATTTCCTAAAACCCAGAGTGAACCATATTACAGAAAGACTTTGACAATTTGAGAGCATAGAATGTTGATTAAACTAAATGGCCGACATTTGCGAATGCGGTCTAATAGTTAGACAGCGTAAACTTAGACCAGGCAGGCACAAGATGCACCAAATTTATCACAGTGCATACCGCATGATCATTTTCGTGAATCTTGCATGAGCTTATGCCACTTATACCACATCTTCCATGCTCTTATACCACTTTTGATTTAGCTTATTTTGTGCCAGAAATTTGTAGCAGTTATTTTGGTGCAAAGTGGGGCATTTTGAGCCATTCCCATTCTGCTAAGCCACACCCTTTCCCGCTAAGCTATATCATCCCTTTTCAGAACACTTTTAAAACGTGTCGCAAACATCAAAATTGTGCTAAACTGTGCCAATTTTGCCAACATTTAGCGCATTTCTCTACATTTTCTAGACCCAGACACAGTAGTAAATCTGCCCCAATTTATGCAACAAGAGCCATAGCATTACAATTGTTTTAATTAAATGGGAAGCTAAACAGCAACACTCAATGTCAAACAGTAGCTGCAATAGCAAATACAATTTTAGCATGCACAAAAAGAAAGATAAAACCCATTATTTAATCATTATATTGTCCATATTTAATCACTGAAGAATGTATATAAGAATTTGGGAAATTAATTTGAGATCTCTGGTATAAGGAAAGGCTCAAAATATTTGAGTATTTCAGCGTGAACAAGGGACACCTTAGAAATTTTCTTATTAATATATATGAATGCATTTTATATTAATTTAAAGATTTGACATATGAACTAAAGTATTATTTCTTGAAACTGTAGAATGGATGAGGAGCAGTCGTGTATGGAGAAAATTAGTTTTTATTATGAATATAGGGATGCCCAGATACAGTATATCCCACATTTATAAAGCAGTTTACCCCAAGTTTGCAAAGCGATGAGAAAAGCAGGCATTGATTTTATTTTCTTACTGTGAGTTCAAAATGCGCCAAATTTATTACAAGGCGTGCACCTTTTTAATAAATTGCACAAGTCACTCTGGCTACATCCTTTACTTAGAATAGTTTCTACATGTACACCAGTATTATGTAACCTGTGTCTTCTACTGTTGTTAAAGTATACATCAAGCTGCAGACTGTCATGCAATTCCACAATTTTTCCACAATAACTGGATAGAGCTACAAATTGCAGATTCATTATGTAAATGTATAACGTTAACCAATAAACACAAATAAATTAAATGCAAATAACTAATGCAATCTGAGCATTTAGAGTATACACCGCTGTTGGGGTGTGGGTGTTCTTGCCATCATAAACAGTCCTCACTCAAGATTTGGCAAACCATGCTGATTTTTATTTTGCGCAAATACAAAATAAAACAACAACAAAAAGCAGTTACATTAGGGGTTGAATTGCCAGCTGCCTTCATATCAAGCAGCACCCCAATCCTCAGCTCATATGCTCTGAACTGAACCTATCCCACCCTCCTCTGAGTTCACTTAAATACACAATATTCTATTTCCCAGAATTCTACAGTCTTAAAGGGACACACACATTTGTGTTAAAATTTCAAAACACATACATATTATACATAAACCACATATTATACATATTCCATACTTCATGTCTCCTTTTAAAAAGAAAAGGAGCTTACAATCTCTATACACATAACCAAATCATACAAAAGAAAAATACATATACTTTGTGTGGTTGCAGCTCTGCCTCAGCTGGCATTAATCAAGTGCCTCCTATATAAACCCACCACACCTTTCATTCAGGTTTGGTCACATGCAAGTAAGGTGCAGGTAATGCTGTGTGTTATTGGGGAATGCTGAATCAGTTTGTCTGTAGAAATAATAGTGGACAGAGACAAAGGTTTGCTGGCCAGCAGGTGAAAGAGAGATACACAGACAGGCTAATTCACTATTCACCCCTCAACAACCGCTGTAGGGGAAATCAAATGAATGTCTCATCATGTAATGCATGGAAATCGCTGGGTTCACTAGAGCAGGAGCCACTCTTACAGAGCTGTTCACCGTTACGGCTCATAGAGGAGAATACCTAGCGAGGACCTTCCTCTATGATGTCATATGCCCCAATTGGTAATATGGACAGGAGTTTTACTGATGAAACAACTCCCTTAACAAATTAGTTACTATTTATAAATGTGACGTACTTAAAAGGAATGTCGCTATAATTATTATTATTTTTTTTTAGTTAAACAATTATTATTTGAGTGATTACACATTGTTTTCATTTTTTTTACTTTTTCACAAGTCAGGAAATATTATAAATTAGATTCTAATTTATAACATTTCCATGTGCTGGGCACTAGAGGGAGCACTTCCCAAAATTGCAGCATGGTCAATGTGGTAAAGCAACCTCATTGCTTTATGCTGCAAATTTGGGGTAGACACACTCTCTAGTGCCCTCACACATTCCCCCCTCCCTTATTCTGGCTAGTGCCAGGAGAAGGGGGTTTGAATCGTCAAACCTCCTACACTCTGTGCCACCATTTTCTGAGCGACTGCACAGTGTAGAAGGATTAGATACAGTGCTCAGCAGACAGTATAACACAAACATACACGAATGTAAAACACACATCACATACATGAACATAACTTACCTGCTCCTGCCACCTCCGCTCCTATTCCTTGCGCCTTCGCTTCCTTGAACATATGGCCGGAAGCCGCGGCCAGAGGTCGTCATCTTACTGTACGGCCGCGGCTTCCGGTCCACATGAAAATGGCGCCGGATTTCGCTCTGCCAAAGACCTACATTTTGGTCTGTGTGGGAGCGGCGCATGCGCCGTTCCCACACAGACGGCGTACGCTGTAGTGAATGGAACGGCTCCCGTTTGCATTCCCTATGGGGATGTATGTGCCGTATTCCATCTCTGTATATGTCAATAGACACATACAGAGCTGAAAAAAAAAATAGCAGCCTCATAGAGAAGTAAAAATTAAAAAAAAGTAAAAAGTAGAACACACGAACACAAATAAATAAATGTTATTTTTTAAACATGCTAAAAGCAATATGATAAAAAAAATTAAAAAAAAATCATGACACCTTTCCTTTAAGCTGGCCATACACATAAGAGAACATTTGTCTGAACCCGGTGATTATAATGGAATCGGTCAATGATCTTACGTGTATTGGGGCCTTCTAAATTTCCCCTGATAGCAGATATCGGAGAAAAGTGGGATCAGGAATGTTGGTTTACAACATAACCAATCCTTTATTCCTGCAGGAGATAACTGGCTGCCAGAAGGATCTATAAGTTGCTTTTTCTCCCCTCTGAAATAAATATACAGGCTTGGCCGAGCACAGCCCGCATGTTTATGGAGGAGTCGGGAGAAATAGTTGTTGGCCTGATAGTTATTTCATGTTTATTGCCAGCTTTTTCAGGTTCTTCTTTTCTAATCTTACATTTTAAAAACAGAAGATACAATTCAGTATAAAAACGTATTAAAAGTAGAAAACATCTAACAAAGTGGCAAATGCTTTTCACAGCACTATTGGTGTATATACATAAAACAGTGGGGGAGATTTAGTAAGCTAAATGCGCCAGATTTCTGGCTCAATTGTGGCAAAAATTAAACAAAAAAAAAACTGGCATACATGCATTGCGCCAGATACATTTTTTGTTTTAGCCAATTTCTGTGGCTCACGAGACCGTTTTGAAAGTATCTAGAAAATGTGGGTTGGATGAGTAAAGCTTAACACGTGCTGCAGTGCACCCAAATTTTGCCGAAAAAACTGTCTAAAAACAGTCTAAGGGGGAGTTCACATGGAGTTTTTTTGACGCGGAAACCGTGTCGGAAAACGTGCCAAAAAAACTCCCGAAAATGCCTCCCATTGATTTCAATGGGAGGCGGAGGAGGTTTTTTCCTGCGAGCGGAAAAACCGTCTCGCGGGAAAAAGAAGGGACATGCCCTATCTTCGGGCGTTTACGCCTCTGACCTCCCATTGACATCAATGGGAGGCAGAGAAAGCGTATTTTGCTGTGTTTTTTGCCTGTGGCGCTCAATGGCCACGGGCGAAAAACTCTGCGAAAATCGGCGTGCGGGCAGAGCAAAATCTGCCTCAAAATTCCAAACGGAATTTTGAGGCAGATTTTCCTCCTGCAAAAAACTCTGTGTGAACGCAGCCTTAAGTAAGTCGACCAAGAAGTGTCATAAAAAAAAAAAATGTCTAGCATGTCTAGAAAGATGTCTTCAATTTATCATCCAGCATTTATCATCCGGCGCTTCTTCTGCCTATCCTGTCTAGTTTTAAGCTGTCTGTTTTAGACTGTAATAATAAATCATCCTCAATGTGTACAAAAGTAATATAAGTAACTAAGTGTACATGATATTAAAACAGTCCTCTTGAGTGACAATTACTGCGCTCACTAAAGGTCTGCCTGGAGCAAATGAAACGATATCTTTCATATATTTTTAGTTTTGATCCAAGAAGTCAATTAAGCCTCGTATTACATTTCCCTCTTGGGAAACGTATGATTTTGAATTTCCTATTATTACACAGCTAATATCTCCATAACTAGTATTCATTATGCGTAGATGTTTGTAAATATTTCATAAAAAAACGTGAATGCTGCAGATAAAGAGACACTTGGGGGAATTTCTAAAAAAGTTTTATCAATAATTTATAGACTTGTTATAATAATTTATAGACTTATAGATGGACTTCTAGAACTCAAATTACAAAATATTTTAATAACTTCTTAATTGGTAGGAAACTACTTTTCAATTTTACCTTAAAATATAAAGGATTTGCTTTTTTTTTTATATATATATTTTTGTACACATCTGGTACTAATGTATCTGCAGCTGGAACGTGTCGGAAATTGCTAAATAATCTGGCACATCTTGACACAGTTTGGCACATTTCTTATTAAACCAGATGTTTGCACTTCACTAGATACTTTTAAAAATGTTTGCGAAAAAGACCAAACTGCCTTGCAAACTAAGCCAAATCAAAGGTGGTATAAGAAGGAGAAAACTGCCTAGCAGGTCAAGTAACATGTGACAAATTTATCATACAGCCTAAATCACTGTGATGAATTTGGGGCATCTACTGACTGCCTTGTCTAAGTTTACACTGTCTAAATCTGAGACTGCATTACTACATCTGCCACATTGTTTTTTTTTTGTTTGTTTTTTATGAGACTAATTAATAGTATGTAAAACACAAAGGTTAACATTTGTGCAGTAGAAGTTTGTGCAGTAATGTAATTTAATACCTACATACATGGAATGTAGATCTGTGCTGTAAATAGATATTAGATTAGATAGCTTTATTAATCCCAAAATCCTAATTTCCCTAAAAATGCAACAATTTTAATGACCTATGGTATACCACAATTGCTGTTGGCACAAATAATTATAATGTCTCTTTATTACACCTCAATTTAAATAAAGCCATTGCTAAAAGTGCTCTGCTGTTTTATGAACAATTAGTATAAGAGATAAGATGTATTTGCCCAGATCACCATTCAAAATTCTCAGATTTAGTATTGCCGCCAAACTATCCAATGGACATTCCACCACTGAACTCGCTTTCTTAATGAGCTTATTACGTTTGTTAACGTCTGCACTGCGGAAACTACTTCCCCAGAATACAACAGCAAAAAAAAAAGATTGGTAAAACATCTCTAACATTTTGCTGCACACTTCGATCGACCTCAGTGCCCACAAAATATACAGTCTTCTCATCTCTTTTTGTAATCTTTCTCCATGTCACACCTCCAATCCAATTTGTTTTCCAAATAGACACTTAGATATTTATAACATTCTACCAGCTCCACACTGGCCAGCAATAGCAACCGGTAAAATGTCCTTCTTTTTCCTACCAAAGACTGTCACCATCTCGTTAGTCTTACTTACATTCAATTGCAGACAGTTCACGTGGCACCAATTCACAAAATGGGTGACCAACTCCCTGTGTTCTTTCTCACTTCATCTATCTTTAATACACCCGACCACCATGGAATCATCCGAAACTTTTTGGAGATGACAAAGTCTGAGTTGTACTTGAAATCAGATGTAAACAAATAAAAACAAAAACGGGGACAACACAGTTCCCTTGGGTGCACCAATAATACTCTGTAGGGTGCCGGATACATTTGTTCCCAATCATACAAACTGTAGCCTATTTAACAGATAGTCAGTTATCTAATTAATCATTCAATTCTATACCTTCATAGTGGAACATTTTCTACTCAATAAATGCAGCTGTATTGTATTAAATGCACTTAAGAAATCAAAACGATTGTGTGCACAACAGTATTATTGCAGTCCAAATAAGAATGTACTCTTTGCAACCAATACGTAACTGCGTCATCCACCCCCACATTTTTGCTTATAAGCAACCTGGAGGTGATCCATAAAAGCTTTAACTTTAGGACTCAGATAGTCCAACACTAACCTCTAAAAATCCTTCATCACATTCAAGGTCATGGCTATCGGTCGATAATCGTTTAAGGAGGCTGGCAATGTACATTTTGGAACTGGCATTCGGCAGGAGGTCTTCCATAACACTGGTACACTCCGCAAATGAAGGCTCAAGATAAATAAACTTTGGAAGACAGAACAGAGCTGGTCCGCACACACTGTCCGCACAATTGGAGTAATTCAAACCGGCTCTGCTGCTTTACCCATTTTAAATCTCTGAAATTGTTCCTTTACCGAGCTTTCAGAAACCACATAATCTGTCACTTCATCTCTGAAAGCCAGCAATGACAATTCATCAAAAGGGGCAACATTCTCTTCTATCGGCATACTGCCCACAATACTAAATCCATTAAAATGTTGATTCAGCTCATTAGCCCTATCCAGACTACCACAATAATTTTCCATCTTAACCTTTAACCCAGTTAGTAATTCCATTCCAGACCACAAGTTCCTAGAATTGTTCTGTAAGAGCTTACTCTCTAACTTTATTCTGTACAACTTTGCGTGAGCCCTTTGCTCACGCTGTGCCATTTTTATTTGCTCCTATGCTTTGCTTTAGATGCCAATTTCTTCTTATTCAACAATTCCTCCAACTCTCTAGTGATCCGCGGCTTATTGTTTGGAAATCAGCACACCTTTTGAACAGGGATCAGCATATTAGTGCAAATATTTATATAGTCGGCGACCCGACCAACAACCATATCCTCCCCTGTTGTCACACATAAACTATCTATTTCAAAACAATCCTGCAATGTCTCCTCATCCTCACTTGTCCATTGTTGATTATTTTAAGTTTCAACTGGCCCTTTCAAAACAGATGGTAGATAAGCAGGTTTCAATAACAATAAGATTATGGTTTGACCTTCCTAATGTAGGCAGAGCAGAAGAACCCTATGCTTCCATTACATTTGCAAAGAGGTGGTCCAAAATATTATTCCCACATGTACCACATTTAATAAACTGATAAAACATTGATAATGCTGTAGACGTCACAACGGAAATCACACAAAAGAAATTAGGGTGTTTAGTCTATAAGCAAACAATCCCCATGGACAACACCTCACAAGCCACCTCCGAATTTCCAGATGTGGTATACTGCATAAACAGCCACTGTAATTACATGAAAAAAATTCTCTATGTAGAAGGCCTTCACCAATTGCTAATAATTCAATATCTCGGCAACAATGACGCTCCTTTACTAGTGCATGTCACTGATTACATTACTGTTAGTCACATAGAATATCAGCCTTTCAACTTACTTTTTCCCACTTAACGGCATATCTCTGTCTGCTCAAATTAAATTAAACCCAGGTACAGGCACATTTGAGTCAGGCACATCAGTATGAAGCCATGTCTCCGTAAAACACGGCATGCTACATTCCTGGAACATCCTCTGATTTCGAATTAATGGCAACAACTTATTTGACTTATTTTCAAGTGAACGTACATTGCCCATGATAATGGACGGAACAATAATGGACAGAACAACTGGTTTGAAATGTCTCTTTTTAGCCTTCACTCTCAGGCCTGCTCTACAGCCTCTAAAAGGCCTACTTACATCTATAGAAACATGCATTCGACAGATAGATGTAGGTGACATTACACTGCATAACACAGTTCATAATGCAGCCGTGTTTAAGTCAGACATATAGAAGTAGTCTTTGGACAGACCACATCATACACCATATGCTCTACAGACGGTAGTGCCTGCAACCAATGCATGTCTACAGATAACAGTAACTGCATAAAGTGTGCATCCACAGATGCCCCTGTGTGCACACGCTGTATGTCCATAGATGATAATGACTTCATCTGATTGTGTGAACATAGATAACTGTACATGGCCCATGTCCACAGATGAAAATGGCACATCCATAGATGACAGTAACTGTGCCGGGTGTATGTTAGTGAGCAACTGTCCAGAATAATGAGCAACTGTGCTGGATATACCACCATATAGAACATTAACTACCCACGATGTACATAAACATAATAGAGTGGTTGCGCAGGTTAAAAAAAATCCTAGTTACCAGCAGTTTCACAGGGCAAAAGAGCTGGACTTATTACCCCCCAACAGATGACAGAGTTCAACACCAGGTTCTCCCGCACTAACACAGAGCTCTCCCCACACTACAGTGCACCAATCCTAATCCTAAGTGCTCTTGCCCCCACAGGTGCAGAGCACCTGTTCTGGCGACCACTGATGCAGAGCGCTTCACCATATGTACCTGTTGCTTCAGCGAACATTGATGCAAAGAATCACACTTATTTTTTTCCGCTCAAATGGACGCTGCTCCAGAGAACTTCTCCCCTGTTCTTCTAGTTCCTGTGGTTACCAATGCAGAGAGCCCCACCGATGTTCCTGTGGCTCAGATTAAGGCGGCCGCTGATGCAAGTTTCTTTCTGCTTTGCTATGCTACCGTTCCGGCGGCAGCTAATGCAGAGGGATTCCTGCTATACCTGCCGATCCTGTGGCTCCGTTGAATGCGTGGAGCCCACCAGCCAGTTGTCTGTCTGTTCTGCTACGCTTGTACTCACGCCACCCGAAGAAGAACATAATATAAACAAACAATAAAACTAAATAAAAACAATATGAGCAAATCTTTGAAAAGTCACTGATAGATCAGGATACATTTACACTAATAGATCAAAATCTTACCATAGTTCATTTGGTATCTATAGGTTCCCCATACAATAAAACAGAGGCTGACAAAGGTATCTATTAAAAGCATTTGAGTTTCTATTGTATTATATGCAAGAAAATATGTTTCCATAATAGGAAATTTGCCCGGAGATAGAATCTTACAGATGTGCATTTTGTACCTATAGGTTCCTGAGACGTAAATCCAGTACTGGATCTCTTTTTCTACAGTTAACAACCAGAGTTTGTTGGGTATTTCTTTGTTTGTTTTTATTAACTTCAATTAATGAGTTCTGGGAAGGTGCAGCGCCCTGTGCACTCGCACAGGTTGCACACCCCTAAGGCCTGTCCTGGGCACAACTAATTAGTCACTCCTTTGTCTTAAAAAGCATCCATCTGGTATCTATGCTGCCCTGCCCTTTCTGAGTGCAGCATGAAGTAGTGACACGCTGATGTCAGTAATGTTTAGTAGTTTCAGAAATAGTACATGTTATATTTGCAGCATGCTTCCAGCACTGCAGAACTTGAGTCTAATGACATGCATGATATTTACGTTTCCTCCGCCTCCCCCCACCCTCCGTCCACTCATTGCACATATCTCCCTATTGCTGTGCATAGGAAGAAAAATGTCAGTTAGTGGCTGGTGGGTGGGGGGGATCGTTAATATAATTCACATCATTGGACTCAAATTCTTTATATTTTCATTAATTTACTAGGTTCAATGTGATTGATTTATTTATTGATTTTTGATTAATCATTTGTAGTTGTATTGTAGTATGAGTGAACAGTAGATAGAAAGATAGTTTTACTTGTCCAGTTTGAATGTTCCATAACCAAATTGTGCAAAACTAAGTGTGCAAATATAGTTATAATAGCTTTAAGGTGATGTTCTGAATTTTAGGGGTACAATCAAGAATCTGAAAGTAAACATTTAGATATATACTTAGAACTCATTTTTAGTTAAGACTATCCTGAGGGGTTGCAAAACAGTTAGAGAACCACAGGTTACTTACGCCTGAGGTAGGCTATGTTCACATATGTTCACAGCATACATTTTTTGCTGTGGCCCACCATATAGGAATGTGCAGTCTGCTGCACTTTCCTATATAGTAGAAAAAAAAGGAATGCAGACGCATAACACCCTAATGCAGGTTAAAAATATATTTAATTGACCTCCGTCGGGTGGCTATGTTTGGTGTATGCGCCAGGAGCTTTCACAATGCAAACGCCAAACGTGTTCACATAACGTAACGTGAAAAGCGTCTAATACTGTTAACAATACAAGAGGTACAAGGAAAAAAACGGCTTGAACTTTGGAGAGGAGTTAAAGAACACAGGAAAATAAATACAATAAATAAATCGATCAATCCAATTGATATGCCTAAGTATCAGTGACTTAATCTGAAATTAGTAAGGCCAAAAAACATTAAAGATTTAAAGGATCTTTCACCTCTCCCGACCACATGTCCTAAAATCCCTCACGTGCAATGATATTGGTTCAATTTAGAATGTAATACACAAGTGATTTATCATCTGTTTTTTTTTCTTTTACACTGACTAAATAATTTAATGTAATACATGAAGAACTCATTATGCTTTAGTTTTTTTGTTTTTTGTTACGTCTATGCATTGCTATAACTAAAGATAAATATTTGAAATAATCATTAAATCTCATTTTAAAATAAGTAAATCAATAAGACACAAATCTTAGAATTTAGAAAATACCATATTGTCCTTTAATCTGAGATCATAGATATGTAGATGTAAATTGTGGTTTACACTTATTACTGTACTATAACCATCAAAGGCAGATTTCCCACAGCTCTTCTGCAGGGCATCTTTATCAAAACTCCCAAGCATATGGCAAGCAAGAAAATTTAGTACTTTTAGAATCACATTTTCCATGGTGTCAATATCAAAATGCATTGGAGCACATTGTTTTGACAGCAACAGATAGAGAGAATAACTGGCAAAGACATGTCCTTCACAGCCAAATGATTGATACTGTTTTGTCCACACTAGCAAGGAGGTTTTAGGAAGTTGAAATTATATTATCCAGAGTTGTACTGTATTAAAGCAAAAAAAAACAACAAAAAAAAAACAACATATTCCTTTGTTCTATATCCCCAGAAGAAGACATGAAAAAATTTAATCTGTGATGCATTTATAATCTTCTGGTATGAAACAAGAGACTTTGTTAATTGCCTTCCAAGAGTTTGTTTTCTTGGTTCCATGGTTCAGCTATGGAATTCTGCATTTTCGTATTCTTATTTAAATAAGAAAACTCCAGAGAATTCACGCTGCATATGAAATATTATGAATATGGGAAAAATATGTTAAATGTCAAGCAAAGTAATTCAAATCAAACGTATGGCATCAAAGGAGTTGTAAAAAGGTCATACAAGATTGGCTTTGTTACTTTATGTAGGTGTTCAGTACCTTATATGATACTGTTAAGCTAATGTATAGTAGTTGTAAAATAAAGGGAGATTTAGACAAAGTTAGCTTCACACTACCGTAAAAGCTCTTTTACAGTGGCCAATTATCGGGCCAACAAGCGTTCATAGAACGCTTGTTCCCGATAATTTCCCTGTGTAAACAGGGCAACAATCAGCCGATGAACGAGCAAGCGCACGTTCATCAGCTGAGGTATCGTTTTTAAATACTGAAAATATTATCGGCAGGGAGATATGCTGCCAACATGATAGAAATGTATGGAGACGAGCGATTGAAGTAACGAGCGCCCGTCCCCATACTAGCTCCTTGGCAAAGGAGCAAATGCTCCGATCAACGAGCAGTCTCGTTAAATGATGCTCATTTACATGGCCCAAGCTGGGCCGTGTAAAAGTACCTTAAGGCTCTGTAGTGTTTTTTTTTTTCTTTTTAACACCCATAATACTATAGTCTGCTACACAATTGTTTGCTGTAAAAAACAACAAAAAGAAGCAGGAAATAAACTGAAATAGCAAAGACCGATTCATACCTGACATAGTTGCATAGATACATAGTTAGTTTGTTCAAAAAAATATGTCCATTAATATAACCAGGGTAGAGGATGTGGATGAAAGGAAGGAGGAGCGGTAAACCTTAGAACTTTATATCCCCCTATCGATTTACAGAAAGGCAGAAAATCCCCAAAAGGCATAACTCAACCTGCCCTAAAAGGGAAAACCATTCCTTCCTGATCCCAAGAGATGATAAGATTGGATAACAGTCATACAAGGATTCTATATATTCACATAAATATAGTTGTTATTTTGTTTTAAGAAGTTACATAGCATGGTTGAAATAAGACATAAGAGTGCAACCAACGGATGTGGGAAAAGGGAGGGATGGGAGAAACTATAGAACTTTGCTTTACCCATATTAATCCAGAGGAAGGTATAATAAATAAATATAAAAAATTTCCCATAAGGCATTTACCAGTCTTCCGTAAAAAGGAAAAATTCTCTCCTGATCCAAAGTGGCAATCCGATTGGATCAACATTCAAACAAGAATTATATACATTGACATGGGAGCCTATTTGTTTGCATTCTAGGAAATTATCTAAGATTTTTTTAACCTGTTAGTGACCGCCAATACGCTTTTTCACGGCAGCCACTAACGGGCTGTTCACGGCGCTGCATCAGAATAAATGAGCCGCGCCGTGAGGAGTTAGAACTGCATGCTTTCAGCTACCTCTGGTAGCTTGGGGCTTTGAGCAGCGCTGCTCGAGCGGGCGGATCGAAATCTGCACGTTTAACCCCTTAGATGCGGCACTCAATAGCGAGCGCCACATCTAAGTGGTTTTGGAGGGGGGAGTGGGCTCCCCCTCTCACTCCACCGGCACCCTGCATGTGTTTTTCCACTGCAAATGTTGGTGCAGATTTGGGGCAATTACGCATCGAATCTGCACCAACATTTGCATATTTGACAGGTAATTCAGACATTGCAGAAAAAAACTGCGGACTTGCCAAAGATTTCAGTTTTTGCTGAAATATGCAGTGAAATTCCGCTTCTTCTCCACAACAGACAGTGCATGCTGCGGACTGAAAATTCTGCACCGCAGCCTATGGTCCGCAGCAGAGTTTTCCGCAACGTCTGATCTAAGTTTCCTAAAAATGTATAAAAAACAAATGTAAAAAACGGCCGCTGGTGAATTCCACTGCGGACTGTCCGCAGCTGAATTCCACAGCAATTCCGTCACGTGTGAATGTGCCCTAATAGTGGTTCCAGCAGTGAACCCTGGGGTACACCACTTATAACCGGTGACCATTCAGGGTATGAATCATTGACCATAACTCTCTGGATACGGTCCTTGAGCCAATTTTCAAACTATAATTTCTAAACCTATAGACCTTAATTTATCCATTAGGCGTCTATGCGGGACATAGACATCTAATGCTTTTTCAAGCCATGGAAGGTTTCTGCCAAAACAAATTGATGTGGTAGACTAATCCACAGCTTCACAACTCTTAAAGTAAAGAAGTCTTGTCGCCTCTTAACTAAATAAATGTAATTATTTCAATTGTTTTCTTTGGTTTTCCATGCCCTTTATCAGTTTTGTTGCTCTGCTTTTCCATCTCCAAGGAGTTTTGTCCTGTTGAAAATGGTACACATTTAATTAGACCTTTTAAAACAACCCTTTCACACCATATGGCAGTACAGAAGTAGGGTTAGGTTGGTAAGATTATTGTCCTAGTGCATAAGCTTTATACATGTCCAAAAATGTAAAGCTGTTAAAAGTCTAAAATGCGAAGAAATAACATCAATACAGTATGTTATATAAATGATTGCTTTCATAAATATTTCACATTGGGGAGATGTATTAAAACTGGTGGAAAGGAAAAGTGAAGCAGTTGTCCATGGCAACCAATAAGGTTGCTGCTTTCATTTTCCAAAGGGCCTCCGAAAATTGAGAGGTGGAATCTGAGTGGTTGAGATGAGCAACTACACTTTTCCTTTTCACCAGTTTGATATATCTACACCACTATATTTTGATCATTTCTATACAGTTAGGACCATTGCGTGCTGATCTGACAAGAATTATAAAAAAATAAATTTTTTATCATTAGCAAGTTAGTTATTCGTTTTTTTTAAATTTAAAATAGTTAAACATGTGTTTCTATTGGTGTGCTTTAGAGATGGTAGATATTTATGGTGTGACCGTCTACCTTGTTGCTAATATACAGAATCTAAAAACATTCAAGGCACCGTAGCATTCATAAAACTTAGCATTTATTCGTCATAAATATAGTTGACAAATAAAGTTTTATGGGAACCTCCGGTACCTTGGATTTTAAAAAAAAATTATATTAGTGTGCCTTGCATTTTGTCTAATGCCTTTAAGACAATCTTTAATAGTGCCTTCGGTGAATGATAACAGAAATCTATAGGAATACATGAGGGAGTTTAGCAAATGTCTTCAAGGAAAATTCATTACATTTGTAAGCTTATTACTGCTAGTTGAAATGTGACATACTTTGCTATATTTCCTAAGGGGCCTTGCAGCTACAAAATGTTATCATGCATTGAAAAAATAAAAGTACATTACAGGAAGGTTAAGATATATAATTGGTATGTTTCATAATTTAATTTCTGATATTGCTTGCAGTTGTTTGTCAACAATTATAACCTTTCGGAAGACCTTACTACCCATTTCAGTGTAATTTGTATTAAAGCCATTACTTACTCTAAATAGGTAAAAGTATGTGGACACCTTACCATCACACCTACATGAGCTTGTTCCAAAACTATGGGTGTTAATATGAAGTTGGGCCTCCTTTTGTGGCTATAATAGCCACAAAAGGAGGCCCAACTGGGCTGACTATTCATTGGGGTACAAACCGTATTCTGCAGATGATTTGCACCTAAATGGAAGAGGGTCCACTGTGATGGGGGAGAGAATTCCAGCTGGGGTGGCGGAGTATTTAAACTAGGACTGAGGAGGGAGGTCAATGTAGAAAATAAGGGGGTAGTCAGTTTAGAGAGGGGTCAGACTATATTGGTGGGGGAGAAATAGACTGTGGGGAGAGGACTAGATAACTGGATAAGGAGATCCTTTTGTTACAAAACAGCAATGAAAATAAAAATTCCCCAATAATGTCAAATAATCACATTTCTGATACCAAACGTGACAATTTGAAATGCAAGTTAAAGTCTATGTTCACAAATGCCAGAAGTCTAGCAAGCAAAATGAGGGAGCTGGAGGCCTTGATACTGGAAGAAAATATAGATATAGTGTTGCTGAAACATGGCTAGGCTCTTCACACGACTGGACTGTAAATTTACAGGGTTTTACACTGTTTAAGAAAGACAGGGCAAATAGGAAAGGCAGTGGTGTATGTCTGTATGTGAGAAGTGATATGAAGGTGAGTGTGAAAGAAACAATAGTGGGTGAAGATTGTGAGGAGGTTGAAACGTTGTGGGTGGAATTACAAAAAGTGGTTAACACTGAAAAAAATTACTTTTGGTGTAATCTATAGACCCCCGAATATAACTAAGGAGATGGAAGGTCAGCTATATAAACAGATGGAGCCGACAGCACAGGGGGGTACAGTAGTGATAATGGGAGATTTTAATTACCGGGATATTAATTGGTGTCATGGTCCAGCTTCAACTGCGATGGGGAGAAATTTCCTCAAGCTGTTGCAGGAAAATGTTATGGAAAATGTTGGATCTGGTCATTTCTAATAATGCAGAGCTTGTTGGGAATGTCAATGTTCTTAAAAACCTCGGTAGCAGTGATCACAATATAGTTACATTTTACCTATACTGTAAAAAGCAAACACAGGCTGGGAGGGCAAAAACACTTAATTTTGAGAAGGCCAATTTCCCCAGGATGAGGGCTGCAATTCAGGATATAGACTGGGAAGAACTAATGTCAAATAATGGTACAAATGATAAATGGGAAATCTTAAAATCCACTTTGTATAATTATAGTGCAAAATGTATTCCTATAGGTAACAATATAAACAACTAAAATTAAACCCCACCTGGCTTACACCTTCTGTAAAAAGGGCAATATATTACAAAAAATGGCATTTGAAAAATACAAATCTGAGGGTGCAGCTGTAGCCTTTGTAAATAAAATCTGCAAAAAAGTAATAAAATCAGCAAAAATACAAAATTAAAGGCTGGTGGCCAAGGATTGTAAAACAAATCCCAAAAAATTATTCCAGTATATAAATGCAAAGAAGCCAAGGTCTGAACATATCGGACCCCTAAAAATTGGTAATGGTGAAATGGTCACAGGGGATCAAGAGAAGGCAGAGTTACTAAATAAGTTATTTAGCTCTGTATATACAACGTAAGAAAGAGCAGCTGATGTAGCTGGTGCCAGTGCTGGTAATACATCAATTAATATGAATTGGCTGAATGTAGATATGGTCCAAGCTAAATAAAATAAATGTGCACAAGGCCCCAGGCATGGGTTACATCCCAGAGTTCTTAAAGGGCTTAGTTCAGTTATTTCTGTCCCCCTAAGCGACAGTCAGCACGGTTTTACTAAGAACAAATGTTGTCAAACCAACCTGTTTTGTTGTTATGAAGAGTTGAGCAGAAGCCTAGACAGAAGGGCCGCTGCAGATATAGTGTTTTTGGACTTTGCAAAGGCATTTGACACTGGCCCTCATACACGTCTAATGCGTAAATTAAGGACTATAGGTTTAGAAAGTATAGTTTGTAAATGGATTGAGAATTGGCTCAAGGACCGTATCCAGAGAGTTGTGGTCAATGATTCCTACGCTGAATGGTCCCCGGTTATAAGTGGTGTACCCCAGGGTTCCGTGCTGGGACCACTATTATTCAATTTATTTATTAATGATATAGAGGATGGGATTAATAGCACTATTTCTATTTTTGCAGATGACACCAAGCTATGTAATATAGTTCAGACTATGGAAGATGTTAGTAATTACAAGTTGATTTTTGCCACACAGTGTTTGGGCATCCAGTTGGCAAATGAGGTTTAATGTAGATAAACGTAAACTTACGCATCTGGGTACCAACAATCTGCATGCATCATATGTCCTAGGGGAGCTACACTGGGAGAGTCACTTGCTGAGAAGGATCTTGGCATACTTGTAGATCATAAACTAAAGAACAGCATGCAATGTCAATCAGCTGCTTCAAAGGCCAGCAAGATATTCACGTGTATTAAACGAGGCATGGACTCGCGGGACAGGGATATAATATAACCACTTTTACAAAGTATTAATGCAGCTTCATCTAGAATATGCAGTTCAGTTCTGGGCTCCAGTTCATAGAAAGGATGCCCTGGAGTTGGAAAAAATACAAAGAAGAGCAACGAAGCTAATAAGGGGCATGGATAATCTAAGTTATGAGGAAAGATTAATAGAATTAAACATATTTAGACTTTAAAAGAGGTGACTAAGGGGGGACATGATTAACTTATATAAATATATGAATGGCACATACAAAAAATATGGTGAAATCCTGTTCCATGTAAAACCCCCTCAAAAAACAAGGGGACACTCCCTCCGTCTGGAGGAAAAAAGGTTCAACCTGCAGAGACGACAAGCCTTCTTTACTGTGAGAACTGTGAATCTATGGAATAGCCCAGGAGCTGGTCACAGCAGGGACAATAGATGGCTTTAAAAAAGGCTTAGATCGTTTCCTAGAATGAAAAAATATCAGCTCCTATTTCAATGTGTAGACATTTTTCCCATCCCTTTTGCATCCCATGGTTGAACTTGATGGACATGTGTCTTTTTTCAACCGTACTAATTATGTAACTATAATTAATTTGCTCCTCTGAGAAAGCTATTTACAAGA
The DNA here is from genome assembly GCF_050947455.1 of Rhinoderma darwinii. Taxonomy (NCBI): domain Eukaryota; kingdom Metazoa; phylum Chordata; class Amphibia; order Anura; family Rhinodermatidae; genus Rhinoderma; species Rhinoderma darwinii. The sequence goes on along the minus strand of NC_134687.1, from coordinate 189,747,366 downwards.
TTGTGTCCATTCAGCCTATAAAGCATTTGTGGATTTTGTCCAAGAACGCCTGGTACACAATTGGCATAACAATTCATCCCAAATGTATTTAATACGATTAATATCAGGGCCAGGCAACAGGAGTTCCTCTACACAAAACTTGTTAAACCATGTGCTGATGGAACTCGCTTTGTGCAGAAGAGCGCAGTCATGCTGGTACAGGAAACTTGCTCAAAAATTTGGAAATATTCAATTGTCTAAAATGTCTTTGTATGCTGTAGCATTAACATTACCTTTCACTGGAAGTAAAGGGCCCAAGACCATTATCTCTCCTGCACCAAATTATACAATAGACACTATGCATCTCGGTAGATATTGCTCTCCTAATATTTGCCAAACCCAGATTCGTCCATCAGTCTGACAGATAGTGAAACATGATTAATCACACAGGAGAACAAGTTTCCACTGCTCCCGAGTCCAATGGTGATGTGATTTACCTTGTGTATATTTAGTGTAAGTCAATTCCCTGTGTATATCCTTATTGTTCTCTTTAGATTATTCTACAAACATTCTAAATAGTTAAAGTCTGGATTCTAACAATTCGAAGTTACTACATTCTAAATCTGAGCTATCTTCTGATGTCACTGCTTGGTTGACTTATTGTGTGCATTATTAACACAGCCACCACCACCATGCCTCATAGGATTTATAGTGGTGTTTGGGTAATGATCTGCATTGGTTTTGCATTAAATATAGCTTTTCAGTATAATATCCATAAATGTCAACCTTTGTGTGTTTAGAGCTTAAGATATTTAAGTTATATGGCCTTTTTTATTTTATTAGAAATATCAAAAATACCAGAATGGCAGAAAAATGGAACATGGTCTTGCTTCCTCATAGTTTTCTTCTCCTTGTCCGGTCATTAAATGTCCTGATGTTTTTGATGTGCCACATGTTCTCCATTTATTTAAAGGCTATTTAAACCTTTGAGCAATTTTTTTTAAAATAAAACAATGTATCAGAGGAATTTAGACAACTGTTGAATTGGTTTTTATTTAAAAAAAAAAAGTTAACTTTGAGATACAGCTACTATATATCCTGGATACCTAGAAGCTGTGTTACTGCTCTCAAACCCGAATCCATCTGGTGAGCGTTTTTGCTATCAGTGTGTGAAGAGTGGGAGAAGAGGGTTGCATTGACAATCCAACACAATGGGCAGCACTTTCAACACATTTTATAAGTGGTCAGAAACTTGTAAATAACTCATGAAAGAATAACGTAATGTTAAAACCAAGCACACCATTGTTTTTCTTGTGAAATTCTCGATAAGTTTGATGTGTCACATGACCCTCTTCCCATTGAAAAAACTAAAGTTGGATACAAAATGGCCGACTTCAAAATGGCCACCATGGTCAACACCCAGCTTGAAAAGTTTCCCCCCTCCCATATACTAATGTGCCACAAACAGGAAGTTAATATCACCAACCATTCCCATTTTATTTAGGTGTATCCATATAAATGGCCCACCCTGTATAAAAAAAAAAATATGAGCAAAGGTTTATATAGCCTTTAAAATATTCTTAACAGTGGCCCATGGTAATTGTTCCATTCCGGAACACATTTTTAATAATTGCATGAAATAAATTTATAAAGATTGTCTTACATTTGAATGGCCCTAACATTTCAGTAAACTTTACATATATCAATAGTACGAGCTAATAAAATAAATTTTGTGATATATTTTTCCTCTTTCTCCACTTATCAGATTTCTTTTCTTAAAGCCTGCAGGTGGGAAACTGGTAAAAAATACAGGATACAAGTCAATAGCCAGAAATAGTTTTATTCCTTATGTACACACATATGACAGCTTATACTTAAAAGTTACCTGAATGGTTAGGTACGCTTTAAGTGATTTTTGAATTGAGCAGTTTAAAGTACAGTTTTGTGAGAAAAACATAATTAAATGGGTTTTCCGGGAGTCAAACATTGATGGCCTATCAATGTTTGATAGGTGGTACCAGGACCTCTGTTGATCAGCAGAATGAAGGAACCGCCATGCTCCAGCAACCACTATGACCTCTGTGTTATTTATAAAGGTACTCTTGAATGGGACTGAACTCCGTACCAGAAACAGGCACCTGTACAGATGATCAATATTTGGCTCCCGGAACAAAGCAATTTTTGAGTCGGAAAACCCTTTACAATTTTTAATTTGTTGATTTAAATCCCTGATTATTCTTGACTTGTTAGTCTGGAGGGTGATCTGTGATCTCTGGCAATTATTGGCAGCCTTCCCTGTGCATAAACTTCTACACTAAGGATTGTCAATCACTGCATGAGTTTGCCCTTGAGACTAATCTGTTTGGTCTGTTTAAACTTCCACCAAGCATCATAATTGACTATGCAGATATTTCAATAATATATAAGGCTCTGTTCACACTACTGTTATGGTGTTTGTTCAGAAAAGGGCCATTATGGATGGATAACTTTTAAAAGGATCCCAACAAATCCAAATGGATCTCAGGTTTCTGTCAGTGGTTTTAATGGCAAGAATAGTGCTGCAGACAACAATATTTTTGCCATCAAAATTACCAGAATCCTGATGAAATGGAACCCAGCATGAGTAAGAAAAGAGCCAAAGAAAGATTAATATATATGTCCTTTATAAAGCATATTCTACAACATTTGAGAGCTGATGCAGCTATTCAACATTATTGATCTGTAAGTTTCTATGCATACCTATAGGTAAGACATGCAAATACACAGAGTAGGTTTTAATATGACATTACTTGCTACTTGTATATGTCATTTGATGTATTTAGAAAGCATCAGAATGTGACTAATGTGTAATGGCTAGATGCTTTTAGTCAGTTAGTTGTTTTGTGAGCATAAATTCTCCAAAGTGAAGAAAGAAGAAAATAATTTGCAGAAGATGTATATGAGTCTGATTTGGAGGCTTTTAAGAAATGTTATGTCTCTCCTCTGTGTCATTTGAATAGCTATTTCTTGTGTTCTGCCTCATTTCACAAGTTCTGTAACAACAAAGGTGCACCATTTACTGTGCATTGAAAGATCTTCAAAGTGAATTTTGAATAAAAAAAATACAGAGAAGAAAAAAAGGATTGGCATAGGTCTCTCTGGCAGAAATGTCTGAACTGACATTGTTCAAAGAGCTGCATTGCTCCAAGATTATTTTAACAGAAGGTCAGTAATCACAAAATATGTGTGTGTATATATATATATATATATATATATATATATATAAAATCATAAGCTTTACGTCTCATGCACACAACTGTTGTGCCACTCGGGCCGTTTTTGACGGCATCCGAGTGGCACCCGTTAGTCTTCATGGACCCATTCACTTTAGCGGGGAAAAATTATACGAGTCTCCGATCCGAGGTAAGATAGGACATGTTCTCTCTTGCCTTGGATCACTAACGGGACTTAGCCGGCGCACACGGTCATGTGCATGAGACGTTAGTACAAGTATAAAACATGACTGTGGCAAAAAACATAAATAGTTCAAATAAAATGTCTCTTCAAAGGTGTAGTTTGAAGCTCCTGAGATCCGAGCAAAATACCTAACAGGACCCCCACCTAACATGTACCATTTATACAACTGGAGTCTTGTTATCTAGCAGAGGGATCTTAGGGACACCGCAGGCACCAGGGCTCATGTGTGACTACTCCCTCTCCACCTCCAATAGCTATGCCACTGCAAAACTTGTGATGCAGTAATTTACTACTGATATTTTCCTATAGTATATAGCATGATCATGCTAAATGTTTGCCAAATGCTACATAACACTACAGAATATTACCTAAAAAGTATAGAATATTGTACACCTACCGTAGCTGTATTACTCAATGCATGGAAGAACATGTACTTTGGCTTTATTAATCAACTCAAAAATAATTGTTTGTAGGATAGGAAAATAAAGTCACCTATTATAGCACAATTGCACCTATCTCCCATTAGAGTACTGGAATGGCAATGTTCTCCTTCTGTTATATGCCAGTGACACTTAAGCGGACCACTCCTTGGAGTTTTTGGTCTTTCATGACTTTAACCCCTTCACGACTGCCATATGGCTATATACATTCTAACTACCGATGCCCCGTGCAGTTAGCACTTATATAGACATTTGCAGCATGCATCGGGTTTTAATGAGTGCAGGGCTTCTTCAGCGTGAGCAGCTCTGCACTAATCTATGTGTTGGCCCACTCTACAAGTGCCGACACCTCTTTGACTTTGTTTCTTAAGAAAACATGTGTTTTTTTAATTAAAATAAAGTTACAAGTGCAGCGCTGCCCCGTGTGTCGGCACCTCCCCTCTCCTTCTCCCTCCGTTGGCTTCTGCCCAGAGATAATGGAGCCAGTGTGCTCGTTACCTCGGCAGATAAGGTGATAGTTTTTTTTAACTCTGTAGTCTTCTTCTCTCTCCTGGAGAGTCAAGAAGGCTAACTGTTAAAGAGCTGCAACAGTGTGCATATATGGATGTAGCCATCTTTAACATGATTCTGATAACTTGCTGCAGCGTGATATCACACAAGAAAAGCCATTGAAAAGTGATTGAAAAAGTCAGGATAAGAGATCTAGCCATTGTTTAGTTAATGTGTTAAAAGCCAAGTTAAAGACAGCTACATCTGTATACATACATACATATAAATATATATATATATATATATATATATATATATATACACACACACACACACACACACACACACATAAATAGCATAGATCTATATATTAAAAAAATACAAAAGTATTGTATTTCAGAAGTGATTTGTCTGCTCATAATAAAAATATAAAACATGGAATTAATTAAACTAATATAGAAAATTAAAGCCTCTTAAGTCTTGTAAAAAAAACAAAGTAAAAATAGTTAGGATATTCAAAGTGGTTGCAAAGTTATTATCGTATTATCGTTTAAAGAAGTGCACTTCAGAAATGGAAAATTTGACCTGGACACAGGGGCATGAATGATCCTTGGTCATGAAAGGGTTCATTTACTCCATTTTACCATTTTCTACTTATTGTCCTCTTGGTACAGCTATATTATGTGCCCACATGTACATCTTTGTACTTGTGCCCTTATTTTTGCTGCATATGTTGATTAGTGGTGCATACTGGTGGTGTATACTGTGGTGATGTCTGCTCTTTGATTTCTTGACAAAAATGACAATACTCGGCAGGCTTTCTTTTCTATTTTTTGCCTGCATCCACTGTTTACTAGTACTGTAATCTGTACTCGTAAAAATGTATTCTGAAAGGTCCATCTTCACAGACAAGATTTTTATATCACTGTAATGCATTTAAAGGAAAAAATTAAGCAACACTGTAATTAGTCTTAATTTTTTTTTTTATAAGGAACAATATGTCTCCATGGTAACAGACTACAAACAGACCCTTTGTAGTATGGTCCTGCAGTGATACCCCCTTCATCTGTTCCCAACTTCTTGATACCTATTAATTGTAGGTTACTAAGAAGTAGGGGCAGATGCAATGGCATGTTACTGCAAGATCAGACTATACAGGGTATGTTTGTATTCCGTAAATCTGGAAACAAATAGATCTGCATATGAGCTGTAGCCATAAAATGATAGCATATTTTTTATTAAATACTATTTTTAAAGTAACTTAATTTTTTCATTTTAGATGCATTGAACCAGTAAATAAAAAAAAAAATGATTGCAAAGGTAGACCTGTACACATTGCCTACAGCAGAATCAGCTGAAAATACAGCGCAGCTTACACTTATACACTCTTTTAAAGTTATCCCAAGTATACTAGCATTTAAGCATTTGTGAATGAGCAGAAGGAATTATTTTGGAAAAAACATTTTTTTTTAAATCATTGAAATTTTGAAATGAATAATTCTTTAAATTATACATATAACCAACTAGTAGCAATGTTATAAGAAAATTTCAGGCACTGAGGCAACTTTACTGTCATGTTAAAAGCTTGACAAGGGGAACATTTTCAGGAAAAGCTCAGCTATGCACTTACATCTTTACATTTGCTAGGGAGTCTGAAAAACCAATAGTATGGAATAGTAAAAAATTATTTGAAATTAAAATATTCTCTTCGTCCTAGAAATTCAACCCCTTCAATCATTTCAATGTGCCATGTGCTAAAAAAAAACCTGTTGTAATCTTAATAAAACAACATGGTGATTTAAAGAGAACTCCCCTTAAAATACATACATGTCCCAGTTTCTTTGTTTTTAACCCCTTCCCCCTGCTTGCATTCTAATGACCAAGACATTTTTGTACGTTTTTCCATTGTCCCATTCGAAGAGCCATAACTGTTTTATTTTTGTGTCGAGATAGCTATATAAGGTCTTGTTTTTTGCGGGACAAGTTGTACTTTTTAATAGCCCCATTTTGGGGTACATACAGTTTATTCATTAACTTTTATTAACTTTTTTTGGGGGGGATAGAAGAAAACCTGAAATTTCACCACATTTTTTTGTGCCCTAAATCTACGTAGTTTGCCGTGTGGTATAAATAAAACAATAACTTTATTCAACGGGTTGTTTTTATAGATTTTGCATGTTTTACTACTTACACAGTAAAAACACTTTTTTTTCAAAATTATTTGTTTTTGCGTCTCCATATTTGAAGAGCCATAACTATTTTATTGTTCCGCCGATGCAGTTGTATGAGGTTTTTTTGTTTGCGGGGTGACTTGTAGTTTTTATTGGTACCATTTGAGAGTAGATGCGACTTTTTGATCACTTTTTATAATTTTTTTAAAGTCAGGATTAACAGAATTATTTTATTTTTTACGGCGTTCACTGTGCGGGTTAAATAATGTAACAGCTTTATAGTCAGGTCGTTACGGACGCGGTGATACCACATTTATTTAATTAACTTTATTCAACTTTTTTTTACTTTTATACTAGTCCTACTAGGGGAATTTAATATGTGATCATCAGATCGCTATTATAATACACTGCAATACTTTTGTATTGGAGTGTATTACTGCCTGTCCGTTTTAAATGGACAGGCATCTGCTAGGACATGCCTCTGGCATAGCCTAGCAGGCATTCACTATGGGCAGACCTGGGGGCCTTTATTAGGCCACCGGCTGCCATCGGAGACACAGACACAGACACTCGGGTGTCGGTGGGAGAGAGAGGGAGTTCCCTCCCTCTCTCTAAAACCACTCATATGCTGTGCACTCTATTGAGCACCGCATCTGAAGGGTTACACGGGTGAGATCGATACTAATATCGATCTCACCCGGTCGAGCAGGGACGCCCCCAGCCCTCAGCTACATCTGGCAGCTGAGAGCAGGGAGATTTGACCGCTCCCTGCTCTGTTTACTTTATTATGATGCAGCGCCGAAGAAAGGCTATTGCATCAGAATAAAGTCCACTAATGACCGCAGTGAAAAGTATTATCGGCGGTCATTAAGGGGTTAAAGATGTAGCAAACAATAATATTTTAATGAGAAGTGATTGATTACACAATATGCTGGCAGTTTGTGTTGTGTTTTCATAGATAATTGATTTACCTTTGCAGCTGTTGTAAATTTTGATCAGGCATTCACGAGATCCACTCCTGCTGAAACATCAAGTATGTCTTTGTCATTCTTTAATTGCTACAACTACTTATTTCTTCATCATGATAATGAATAAGACTCCTTATAGTCCATACTTGTTACGTATATCAGTGAATGAAGGCTTCTATAAAAGGCAAGACTACTTGAGTAATTTTGTTGTCATATCAATGGCATTGCGGAATGGTCCAATCAAGTGGCTGCTTTGTAGCTTTAACTATTAGTGTCACCATGTAGGTCTATCTTTACTAGGGAAAGTTAATTGGGTACACTTTTAGTCTTGGAAACCAGGTTTCTCTTTAGTATGGCTTTTTCATCTCTAATAAGGGTAGTCCTTGGTCTGAATCAGCACTCAACTAAAATACAACCATAAAGGGTCAGCTAGAAAGCACAGATTAAAAAACAATATTTCAGCAAGAAACATTTATAATCTACGGAATATATGATAAACGTTAGACTAGTGAGCATCCGACAGCTAGGACCTCCACAAATCCCAAGAATGGAAGACCCCGGACCTCCTTCCCCTGCAGCCACAGGACTAAAGTGAGGAGTAGCGTGTATGGACTAGTAATGAAGCATATGCGCTGCCACTTTATACAATTCTATTAGGTTGTAGAAACACAACTCTTTCTCACCTCTGTTGCCATTGTAGAATACCCTTTAAAGAGGCTCTGCCACCACATTATAAGTGGCCTGTATTGTACATGATGTGATTGGCGCTGTAATGTAGATTACAGGAGTGTTTTTTATTTAGAAAAACGATCATTTTTGACTGAGTTATGTCCTATATTAGCTTTCTGCTAATGAGTTTCTCAATGGACAACTGGGCGTGTTTTACTATATGACCAAGTGGGCATTGTACAGAGGAGTGTATGACGCTGACCAATCAGCGTCATACACTTCTCTCCATTCATTTACACTGCAGATAGCGATATAGCCATATCGCTATGTGCAGTCACATAAACACACTATAACGCTGCTCATGTGTCATGTCAATGAATATACATTATCTCCAGCCAGGATGTGATGTGTATTCATTCTCCTGACCACTTCTGTAGCATCTCTGTGAGTTACATCACAGCAGGCGTAGTCTCGTGAGATTACGCTGTAATCTGTCATTCACAGTGAGATCTCACTGTGGTCAGCGTCATACACTCCTCTGTACAACGCCCACTTGGTCATATAGTAAAACACGCCCAGTTGTCCATTGAGAAACTAATTAGCATAAAGCTAATATAGGTCATAACTCCGTCAAAAAATGATCGTTTTTCGAAATAAAAAACTGCTGTAATCTACATTACAGCGCCGATCACATCATGTACAAGATAGGCCACTTATAATGTGGTGACAGAGCCTCTTTAACGTGAATCCTTACTTCTCAGCAGGTGTCAATAATATAGTGGCAGACTATCCAGATACATTGAACTGTAGTACGCAAAGGCTGTATAGCAAACACTTTATTATTATTATTTTTTTTATACCCAGTGTAAAGTACTCTAGCCTCAATTTTTTCTTGTTGAAGTTGATAAAAAAATATAATAAGAATAAGTGTTTTATAGAAAGAGTTATTCAAAAAGAATAAGGATTGGTAATGTGAATAATGTTAATGTATGTTACCTCTACTTAATATATAGCAGAGTATTTTAATTTATAGCGTATGCATACAGATAGATTTTGTTCATAGTTTCTTTTGCTCGTCTGGCACTTCTTACAACCTTGTTATTAAAACAGAAGCTTTTACTGATTAATATAATGAGAGCAGCATCTAAAGTTCTATAAAATATAGTGATTAATTGGTACATTAATATTAGTTATTCTTTACTTGAATTCAATTGCAGTGAATCTCTTGATGAATGTCCTTTTACTGCAGTACTTTACAGAAATATAATGCATAGACAATAATCATTAATGACATTGTAAGCTGAAAATTAAGCAAAATGAAAATGACAAGTAACCACATAGAGCAAGCATTCACAATTACATTGTGATGACTTATACTTGTTATTAAATATTATATTATATTTTCAACATGGTTAACTGCTTGAAACATGAATCAAATTAGAAACAAGATTTTACTACATATTGTACCATATTTGTAACTAGTAGACAGAACACTTAGCATTTACACAAAATGTTTGCCCCCTAGCTCATGCTTGCTATCTGACATCATCGATTGTAGGTTAAAAACAACAAATATTAAATTCCACATGTACACTTTTAAACACAAAGCATAGTTTACACGTTTTAAGACCGCGTGTGGCTCTTAGTCATAGCATAATGTTGATTCAAACACTACTGCCACTTAATGTGGAGGTGAACCCCACACTTCAGTTACCCTATATTTGTCTAAGTACAGTAAAAAATAGTGTACAGGGTGGGCCATTTATATGGATACACCTAAATAAAATGGGAATGGTTGGTGATATTAACTTTCTGTTTGTGGCACATTAGTATATGGGAGGGGGGAAACTTTTCAAGCTGGGTGTTGACCATGGCGGCCATTTTGAAGTCGGCCATTTTGTATCCAACTTTAGTTTTTTCAATGGGAAGAGGGTCATGTGACACATCAAACTTATCGAGAATTTCACAAGAAAAACAATGGTGTGCTTGGTTTTAACGTTACTTTATTCTTTCATGAGTTATTTACAAGTTTCTGACCACTTATAAAATGTGTTCAAAGTGCTGCCAATTGTGTTGGATTGTCAATGCAACCCTCTTCTCCCACTCTTCACACACTGATAGCAACACCGCAGAAGAAATGCTAGCACAGGCTTCCAGTATCCGTAGTTTCAGTTGCTGCACATCTCGTATTTTCACAGCACAGACAATTGCCTTCAGATGACCCCAAAGATAAAAGTCAGATTGGGAGACCTAGGGGGCCATTCAACTGGCCCACGACGACCAATCCACTTTCCAGGAAACTGTTCATCTAGGAATGCTCGGGTAGCACTTTGAACACATTTTATAAGTGGTCAGAAACTTGTAAATAACTCATGAAAGAATAAAGTAACGTTAAAACCAAGTACACCATTGTTTTTCTTGTGAAATTCTCGATAAGTTTGATGTGTCACATGACCCTCTTCCCATTGAAAAAACGAACGTTGGATACAAAATGGCCGACTTCAAAATGGCCGCCATGGTCAACACCCAGCTTGAAAAGTTTCTCCCCTCCCATATACTAATGTTCCACAAACAGGAAGTTAATATCACCAACCATTCCCATTTTATTTAGGTGTATCCATATAAATGGCCCACCCTGTAGTACCGTGTTAGCCAGAGACAATATGAAATGTTAAATACTTTTGTGTCAAAAAAGACAAAAGTATAATAGGTATGATACCTTTATTGGCTAACCATAAAAGTTCTATATGCAAGCTTTCAGAGCGCAAAGGCTCCTTCTTCAGGCAGTTTACAAATGAATGACTTAGAAAAAAGCACAACATGTAAGATGTTACACAAAGACAATTAGTACATGAGGTGATACATCATTAAGATAAGCCTGGGCTATAAAACTGAGGTTATAGGGGTGATTACTTAGGAGTTAAGGCATCTGGAGTCAGTCTGATGAGGGACATGACGTGTGTCCATGTAGTGGCTCATAAATCCTGGTGTTAGAGTGAGGCCTTGTGTCAATGACTGGAATTTTATCATCTTGAATTCCCAAATTTTTCTTTCTCTGTTGTTTTTAAAATGACCCTTCAGAATGAGCACCTTTAAATCTGCCAAACTGTGATCAGGTCCAGAGAAATGTTTTCCCACGGGTGTATCCACCTCCTGTTTTATTGTATGTCTGTCAAGATTCATCCTGGTTTGTAGTTTTTGTATGGTTTCTTCAATGTAGATTCCTTCATTGATGCACCTTGTACACAGTATCATGTAAATTACATTGGAGGATGTACAGGAGAACGTGCCAGTGATTTTATAGTCCTGCTGCGTGTTTGGTATCTGGATGGTGTTTGATGACCAGATGTTGGTACAGGTCTTGCATTTGCAAGGAAAAGTGCCAGTCTCTGATGGTGGTGAGAGGGCACTTCTGACCAGGAGATTCCTTAGGTTTGGTGGCTGTTTGTAGGCAAGGAGTGGTAAATCTGGGAATATTTCCTTAAGTTTATTTTCTTTGTTAAATATAGGTTGGAGATCAGCAGCAATTTTCAACAAGATGTTCATTTGGGGGTTGTATATGACCACTAGGGGAACCCTGCTGTTGTCTTCCTTCTTTTTGTACTCCAGAAGATTGCTCCTTGGAATTCTTGTTGCTCTGTAGATCTGATCATCTATAATCCTTGGATGGTATCCCTGTTGTAGGAATGTATTCCTCAGTGATAGCAGGTGTTTTGTGTCTTCACAGTCTGAACAGATCCGTATGTATCGTAGAGCCTGGCTGTAGATGATGGATTTCTTTATGTGTCTCAGAAGCTGTTCCATCTCGGATATGCTGGACGGCCTGTAGGTTTATGGTAGATTGTTGTTTGTATGGTATTGTCTCTCATGTATATGATCATGTCCAGAAAATGTATTTGAGATGTAGAGTAGTTGAGAGTGAGTTTGATGGTAGGATGGAACTTCTTGAAGTTTTTTATGGAAAGAAAGCAGTTCATGTTCAGAGCCTGTCCAGATTATAAGCAGGTCATCAATGTACCGGAAATATGCTAGAGGTTTAGTTGCGCAGGTTGATAAAAACTCTTCCTCTAGTTTGGCCATGAACAGGTTAGCATATTGTGGTGACATTTTGCTACCCATAGCGCTTCCCATACATTGCAGATATGTCTTTGCCAAATAAAAAATAATTGCGATGGAGTACGAACCTGATGAGTTGTAAGGCTGGCTCTGTCGCTAGATTGTTCTTTTGAAGAAAGTGTTGGCATGCGGCTATGCCATCCTCATGGGGGATGTTAGAATATAAAGATTCCACATCCATAGTTGCCAATATTGTTCCCTCTGGTAGTGGACCTAGGGCTGAGAGTTTGCAGAGGACGTCTGTGGTGTCCTGGACATAACTAAATAAATAAACATAAATAAATTTGGGAATTCAAGATGATGATAAAATTCCAGTCATTGACACAAGGCCTCAATCTAACACCAGGATTTATGAGCCACTACATGGACACATGTCACGTCCCCCATCAGACTGACTCCAGATCCCTTAACTCCTAAGTCATCACCCCTATAACCTCAGTTTTATTGCCCCGGCTTATCTTAATGATGTATCACCTCATGTACTAATTGTCTTTGTGTAACATCTTACATGTTGTGCTTTTTTCTAAGTTTAAAGAGGCTCTGTCACCAGATTTTGCAGCCCCTATCTGCTATTGCAGCAGATAGGCGCTGCAATGTAGATTACAGTAACGTTTTTATTTTTAAAAAACGAGCATTTTTGGCCAAGTTATGACCATTTTTGTAGTTATGCAAATGAGGCTTGCAAAAGTCCAAGTGGGTGTGTTTAAATGTAAAAGTCCAAGTGGGCGTGTATTATGTACGTACATCGGGGCGTTTTTAATACTTTTACTAGCTGGCCGTTCTGATGAGAAGTATCATCCACTTCTCTTCAGAACGCCCAGCTTCTGGCAGTGCAGATACAGCGTGTTCTCCAGAGATCACGCTGTGTCGTCACTCACAGGTCCTGCATCGTGTCAGACGAGCGGGGACACATCGGCACAAGAGGCTACAGATGATTCTGCAGCAGCATCGGCGTTTGCAGGTAAGTAGCTACATCGACTTACCTGCTAACGCCGATGCTGCTGCAGAATCAACTGAAGCCTCTGGTGCTGATGTGTCCGACACGATGCAGGACCTGTGAGTGACGTCACAGATCTGCACTGCCAGAAGCTGGGCGTTCTGAAGAGAAGTGGATGATACTTCTCGTCAGAGCGCCCAGCTAGTAAAAGTATTAAAAACGCCCCGATGTACGCACATAATACACGCCCACTTGGACTTTTACTTTTAAACACACCCACTTGGACTTTTGCAAGCCTCATTTGCATAACTACAAAAATGGTCATAACTTGGCCAAAAATGCTCGTTTTTTAAAAATAAAAACGTTACTGTAATCTACATTGCAGCGCCTATCTGCTGCAATAGCAGATAGGGGCTGCAAAATCTGGTGACAGAACCTCTTTAAACCTTCAAATCCAGAGTAAATCTGAATGTGCCTAGAGCAGACCACTGATTCTAGGATTATCCTGTATGATACATGTTGTAAAATTAAACTTCTGAATGTGCATTTGCAGTTTTGTAAACACATTAGTATGAATGATCAAGATACCAAGCAAAAAGCGCCTGAGGTTTAATCATATTATTGAACCGTAGTCTGGTACTAATTAACTAAAGTGCAAATAGCTAAAGTGTGAGCCTAAATCCTCACAAATAAAAACACAATGTGCAAATACATTAACATCAAAAACTTTGCATGAATGGTTAAAGCCAAACCAGGGTATGTAGGGCTCATCTGTAAATCCAGTTAATTATGGAGATTGGGATTTACAGTGGAGATAGAGATCATTTATTTGATTCATATTTTGGATCATTCATAAATGATTTAAATATATTTGTTTCTTTAGATGTATTAAGATATTATAATTCAAAAATTCTAACAATCATTTTCTTATGCAACATGTGTCCTTTCTTTTCATTACAGGGCTATATAGGTTGTGAAAAAACAAAAAACATGTCCATCAGGTTTAACCTTGGTCCAGGAGAACACATCTATCCCTTCTCCTGAGAAAATAGGGAACTTTTTGCCTAAGTCATCATATACATGCCAAAGCCTTATGCAAGGAGCCTATAAGGTTGTATATGGAGTTCCTGTGGTCCCCTAAATCACAGCTATAGGCACTCCATTTTCCCACTATAGGGCTCCACTTTATGACATCGTGTTCTCAGCAATGTTTCTTAGGGAGAATGTTTACGTACTGCATAAGATGGAACATGTCTTGATTCGATATGGATCTGTGAGAAAAAAACTATTTGTCTCCACAGAAAATCAGAGGTATGGAGAGGTACACTATGGGCCTATGCTGTATATATCAGACCTTACAAGGATACAAAGTAGAAAAAAATCTTTGCTGACACAACAAAAGCAGTTATATATATTCTATGTATCAAATTAACGCTATACTTTTTTTTAGAACTATTGATATAATTCTTCAGCTCAGTATTTTTTATTTTTTTCATCTATCAAATTTTTTTTATTCTTATCTGGAGTGGTGAATAGATAGTAATAAATGTTTTTTTTTTTTAGAGTTTCTTGCAATTAAAAAGTAAGTTTCTTTCACAAGAATATATGTTCTGAATATTTTTAAAATATTAAAGTTTCAAATTATTTGTAAAATGATTAACTTTTTTGTCATTTAAAATTTATATGATTAAATACCACCCTAATAGATTATCCTAACAAACAGTAATTTATTAAATTTAATATTCCATTAAAAAGTTCATTAAAACATTTCAGAAGTCTGGTAGAGGAATTAATAGGAACAATTAGGTAAAACCTCTTTCCTGATGGGCAAAGAGGAAATGCTCCTTCTTCCTTGACTGGTCAAACATGTATTTTAGTTGTTCAAAGAAGAATGTGCCTGAGCATGAGGGTGTTAAATTTAGGAGAATATTTTGCTTGACCACATACTTCTCTTTAAATTTGCTCATCTCCATTTGCCAACAGTTTGATAGTGATTTAGACATTAGCTGAAACCTCTCACTTACATGTGATATTTAAGCTTAATGCTTTCCTTTGTTATATATTTAAGACTAAATTATTATGTGTTCAATTTACTGGATGTGTCACCTTTGTTGTGTCTTTCATATGTATTAGCAGAGATGCTTAGCAATATCTGTCCAAAGATGATCGGTCACCTTTAGTGCCCCTGAATAGCTGGCCCCTTTCATTTATTAGTTTCAGATGAGTAATAGGAGGAAGGTAAAAAGCCATATTCTAGATTTAGCTTTGCCCTGAGTATTTGATGTTTAAGGAAAGAAGAAAGGATCTAATAAAACTGTCATATGAATCAATGAAAGCTGACATTTTTCCCAAGGTGACATCACCAACCTTAGACACGGCAAGCCATCTTGAGCTCAAAGGTTTGCCATTATTATACTTACAGCATTTCTGCCAAAGCAAAATTTCCTTTTATTTCCTATAGGGATCTTATCCAAATAAATACGATTTTATGTTGCCAAATCATTTGAACACATCTAAAATGAATAAGAAAGTATACATTGGAGAATACTTGGATGTTTTATTCTAACATTTACAATTTTAATCCATATTCATGGTGCTAAATTCAGTAGTGTAACTCTTTTTAAATCATTCATAATTTAAAGTATTCCTACCAAAGGCTCCACTGCCATTTAGCTGAAGACCTTTTCAGAATGATATTTTTATGCCAGAAAAGATTGATATTTTCAGCAGATTTTCCATACATCAGAATCACTTAGACAGAGAGAAAAAGGAGAGGGAATTATATTGCACACAACTGCACAGGCACTTGCAGACCTTTCCAAAATGGTCAATACAGCCAACTTAAAATCTAGTTAATTCGGCATAAATTACATTTTGCATGCATTTTATTTTTTTCTCTGAACAGCAGTATTGGCCAGAATGTTGATACTCCTGCATAATCTGAACAGCAGGGTCTTTTAGAGCCGAGATATGTTATTTTTAGAGTGAAGCAAATCTTCAGCTGTTTAGTTAGAAGTGTTTTTGATGGATTTTCCGAGAACCCCATGTAATATCTTCTTATAATGAACATTATGTTGCAATTTTTAAGTGTTTGAAAGTTTTATTGAAAAAGCATTATTCTTTTATCCATGGATAAATAGAACAACAAATATCTCTCTATCTATCTATCTATCTATCTATCTATCTATCTATCTATCTATCTATCTATCTATCTATCTATCTATCTATCTATCTATCTATCTATCTATCTATCAGTTTCCTCAGAATTGTAATGTATTTCTTCTGTAACAGTCAGGATTTTTATCAATCTGTGGGAATGACAAAAATAGCTGAATACAGCACTCAACTATCCTCTTTAGTCCATAAGAGAATAAATGGAGACATAATGCACATGCATGATCACTGCTCCATTCAAACAGGGCATACAGGATCCTTGTTCTTGTGATCGATGGGGCTCCCATGAGTCAGACTCGCAGCAATCAAACATTTATCACCTATCATGTGGATAGGTAATACATTATTTTCATGGGACAACCACTTCAGTGATCCAAATATGAATATATGTTTCTTTAGATATTCTAGCAATTTGGTATGATTAAATTAAGTATCCCCCAATGGCTTCACAATAAAAAGAAACCCTGTAAAGCAATAAAAAATTAATAAATTGCAGTTTATCCCTGATGATGAGTGTTTTTTTAAAGTAGTTATGAGTTCACTGTATTCATGAAGGGAATTATCCTAAAGTAATGATTCTCCCTCCTCCCCCACCCTTCTCAGCAGTGATTGATGGCTGCCATGTATACATGCAGATACATGGCAGCCTAACAATTACTGTTAGGAAGGACAGAGGGAGAAAGGGAATGGCGGTAGGTGTGTGCCCCTCATGAATACAGCTATGAGTCCACTGTAACTATGCGTCCACTGTTTTCTCTATTATGCTCTTTATGTGCTGTTTGGGCTAATAGTAGAGAAGACCTTTCACCATACTATGCTGCCCTAAACAGGGCAGCGTAGTATAATGACAGATCCGCTTTAAATATGTCAAAAGTCGAGTCACAAACAGCTAAAAAACTGAACTTGTGAATGCAGCCTAAATTGTAGCCTAGCTACAGGCAAGGATGATATTTGCTTAGCTATACTCATCTATAAACATTGAATAAACCCATGCCATTTATAAACACGCAATCTATCCAACCTTACAAAAGTTGCTGCAAAATCAGTGCTTGGGATCCAAACTATAACAAAGTGGATATTATTTTGCAAAGCCTTGTGAAATGATTTTACATCATAAAATGTCTGACGTCATAATGAGAGGTACACTACTTCAGCGGACTTAATACAATAATTTATTACATGTTAGACTATTCATTTGAATGGATGCCATGTTATAGTAAATTTTCCCTGCAGCTTGCCTCAGCTATAAAAGTAGATTACCTGGAAGTAAGGCAAAGCTGGTCCCACGGTCATTAGTTCAATCTAACCCATCTGGACAACCCCTTTTCAAATATTTACAACACAATTCAGGACTAACGTAGGTAGTCCTGTTGTTGGGTATATTTAAGGAGTGTGTCTCCTCAAAGTCTTTTTCTGTGTCCTAAGGCCTCTTTACACAATACAAAGAAATGAGTTTACCTATTTTGGATAATAGTTTGATTTACCTTGGAATACTATTCTATCTTTAATGGAAAATTCCAGTGAAACCTTGCTTTTCTAATCTAATTCCTTTCATTGGTGACTAGGGCAAATCTGCGTAGCCCTATGTATTCCACTAATGTCTCTGAAACTTCTCTAGGCTGCTTCCTGTCGATTGCCATCAGTCATCTCTGCCCTTCCCTGAAGTGGTTTTGAGTTAGCAAACTGCATGTGACACCCTGACAGTCTGCAGTCTCTCCTGTGCTTTCGGTCTTCATCTGTGGCTCTCAAGCCCCCTACTCCCAATTTGAAATGATCTATACAATTATAGCTACTGATAGATGTGGTCAAACCTACTGTTGGGGTGACTACTGTATGCAGGACATCGTGGGACATGTAGTTAGCAGAATACAGGAATTTAAGAGAGTAAAATGCAGAATAACCAAGGGCGCAGCCATAATAGAACTAATTTTTTATTTGTACAAACTGGTTTTAATTGTACAAATTAAAAATTAGTTCTATTACGGCTGTGCCCTTGGTTATTCCGCCTTTTAGGGCATGGCCAGACGTGACGGAATTGTTGTGGAATTCCGCAGCGGACAGTCCGCAGTGGAATTCTCCAGCGGCCGTTTTTTACATTTGTTTCAATACATGTTGAGGCAAGTTAGTTCAGACATTGCGAGAAACTCTGCTGTGGACCATAGGCTGCAGTGCGGAATTTTCCCTCCGCAGCATGCACTGTCTGTTGCGGAGAAGAAGCAGAATTTCACTGCGGATTTCATCCTTTGCAATGCAAAAACTGAAATCTGTGGCAAGTCCGCTGTGTTTTCTGCAACGTCTGAATTACCTGTCAAATATGCAAATGATGGTGCAGATTAGTTGCGTAATTGTCCCAAATCTGCACCAACATTTGCAGTGGAAAAACTCCGCCACGTCTGGCCATGCCCTTACTCTCCTAAATTCCTGGATTTATATAGCGAAGTTGTATCAACATTCGGACCAAAATTTGGGCTGCAACCATTCAGCTGAGTGACTCCTTGGACACGTTTCACTGGATGTTATGCTCCCAGCATAACACCACAAGGTCAGCATATTTGCCCACTGTTTCTTATTTATTGAATTTACTGGTTCATGCACTATGGGCGCTTTGTATTCTATTTTTCCTACAGTGTGATGTAGTTAGCAGAGATACAGCCTACAGAGAGTGATTTCTACAATTAAATTGGCAGACAGAAGCAAATTGGAGATTGGATGAGTTAAACTTTTTGTGTATCAGTTACCCAATCAAGGAATTAAGAACCAAAAAAACAAACAAAAAAGTATGGGGAAGGAAAGTAAGGGTACAGTCACATGCGGCAGATTTTGTTGCAGTAATTTTCTGTGACTGAAAATCAGTTTCAGCCATCTGAATGGAACTTGCATAAATCCATACATCTGCTGCAACAACCCCATTCAGATGAATGGAACTGATTTTCAATGAAAATTTCTGCAACAAAATATGCCACATGTGTATCCACCCTAAATGTAAACCCCATAAATTTAAATTAGGTTGGACAAATTGTTCCAATTATAGCGTGGGTGTTTTTATTTTAACGAAAATCTTCTAGGAAGCAAAAGAAAACCACGTATACGCTATAGCAGTTCAATGGAAAAAAATGTGCATTTTTCTTACATTCACCCTAATTACGCTGTAATGCTTTACAGTTGCTGCAAAAATGAAGCAAAAAAAAAAGCCTACACCACATGAATATAATTTTCTAAAAATCATAATTAATTCAATAATTATGCATAAATGTCTGCTGCACTAAAAAACAAACACACAATGGCAAATAAATAAATATATTCAATTTTATTAAATAAGCTGTGTAAAACAAGCCCTTAGTATATACACTACCGTTCAAAAGTTTAGGGTCACTTAGAAATGTCCTTATTTTTGAAAGAAAAGCACAGTTTTTTTCAATGAAGATAACGTTAAATTAATCAGAAATACACTCTATACATTGTTAATGTGCTAAATGACTATTCTAGCTGCAAACGTCTGGTTTTTAATGCAATATCTACATAGGTGTAGAGAGGCCAATTTCCAGCAACCATCACTTCAGTGTTCTAATGGTACATTGTGCTTGCTAACTGTGTTAGAAGGCTAATGGATGATTAGAAAACACTTGAAAACCCTTGTGCAATTATATTAGCACCGCTGTAAACAGTTTTGCTGTTTAGAGGAGCTATAAAACTGACCTTCCTTTGAGCGAGTTGAGAATCTGGAGCATTACATTTGTGGGTTCGATTAAACTCTCAAAATGGCTAGAAAAAGAGAGCTTTCATGTGAAACTTGACAGTCTATTCTTGTTCTTAGAAATGAAGGATATTCCATGAGAGAAATTGCCAAGAAACTGAAGATTTCCTACAACGGTGTGTACTACTCCCTTCAGAGGACAGCACACACAAGCTCTAACCAGAGTAGAAAGAGAAGTGGGAGGCCACGCTGCACAACTGAGCATCAAGACAAGTACATTAGAGTCTCTAGTCTGAGAAATAGACACGTCACAGCTCCTCAACTGGCAGCTTCATTAAATAGTACCCGCAAAACGCCAGTGTCAATGTCTACAGTGAAGAGGTGACTCAGGGATGCTGGCCTTCAGGGCAAAGTGGCAAAGAAAAATCCATATCTGAGACTGGCTAATAAAAGTAAAAGATTCATATGGGCAAAAGCACACAGACATTGGACAGAGGAAGATTGGAAAAAAGTGTTATGGACAGACAAATCGAAGTTTGAGGTGTTTGGATCACACAGAAGAACATTTGTGAGACGCAGAACAACTGAAAAGATGCTGGAAGAGTGCCTGACACCATCTGTCAAGCATGGTGGAGGTAATGTGATGGTCTGGGGTTGCTTTGGTGCTGGTAAAGTGGGAGATTTGTACAAGGTAAAAGGGATTTTGAATAAGGAAGGCTATCACTCCATTTTGCAACGCCATGCCATACCCTGTGGACAGCGCTTGATTGGTGCCAATTTCATCCTACAACAGGACAATGACCCAAAGCACACCTCCAAATTATGCAGCTGGTATTCTATCTGTAATGGAGTGGCCAGCGCAGTCACCAGATCTCAACCCCATAGAGCTGTTGTGGGATCAGCTTGACCGTATGGTACGCAAGAAGTGCCCATCAAGCCAATCCAACTTGTAGGAGGGCCTACTGGAAGCATGGGGTGACATTTCTCACGATTACCTCAGCAAATTAACAGCTAGAATGCCAAAGGTCTGCAATGCTGTAATTGCTGCAAATGGAGCATTCTTTGACGAAAGCAAAGTTTGAAGGAGAAAATTATTATTTCAAATAAAAATCATTATTTCTAACCTTGTCAATGTCTTGACTATATTTTCTAGTCATTTTGCAACTCATTTGATAAATATAAGTGTGAGTTTTCATGGAAAACACAAAATTGTCTGGGTGACCCCAAACTTTTGAACGGTAGCGTAATTAAAGTACAATATTGAGATTATTTAAAACATATTAAAATGTGACACGGAACAATTTATGTAGTAAATATGATGAGAGTGTAAGGCATAGTTCATAGACAAATCTGCTAGACAATTCCAGATCCCGCAGATGCACTGTATTGCAGGAAGAGTATTCAGAGATACATAGGATTTGCAGACCTCTCGATTTAAAGGTTAACAAATGAGATGCAACATTATTGGGCAGTAGGGCAGTTGATTACAAGGTTGAAGACCACGCTGAAGTGGCAGTTATTATGATTGAAACATTTTCTAGGCAAGAAGCAAGAGGCGGCACTGTGAATTCATGCTGTTTATTGGCAGATCTCATTTGCATAATTGTTTCCCCTGTTTGGAATTCACCAATCTAGAAACTAATCATGAATAAAAATGCAGATGGACAATCAGTATGGATTGAATCATGAAATCACCTGAATACTATTAAAGCAAATGTAAATGACAATAGATGAAAATGTTCAAAAGGAATAGGGTTGTCTGCCATAAAAAGATTTCTCATTTTAAATGTTTTCTAAAGTAAAGCAATTGTTTTCTATTAGAATATGAATAATATTGAGTTTTATGTACTATATGCTTTATACAATTGTCCTCAAGACATGCAGATGTGTCATAGTTAGCTCATGTGCATTGTATTTAGGCACCTACTCAGAGTCGAACCCACCAGGGAACCAGAGGATCCTCCAGTGGGCCCAGGCTCTAACACAATAATGGCTTTATAGGTCCAGCAGAAGACAACCCCATTTGGAGCCAACCACTTGCCACGAGGGTCTATTTCTTATGGAATGAAATACAAATGACCTATTAGACATTATTGATGATATGTCCTATGTGTACAATGATAACAATAAGGACTATGATGAAATATAAAGTGCACATGTACTTGTGCTATATGGATGGGGGGGGGGGGTGGGCCCTCAGAATAATCTTCTCTGGTGGGCGTAAAGATCTCCAGTCCGACGCCGAGCCTACTCCATAAGCTATAAATTGTAGTAGGGTCGGACTGAGACTGAAATTCAACCCTAGCATTTGAAAGCACACAGCCCCGCTTGTCACATTTTCCACCAAAAAATATTGACCGGAGTTATAAAAAGGTGTAGTATGATTTTCCACTTATATCTGGTTTATCGTTGTCATAAATATCTAACATGGGAATACCCCTTCAATCCCCTTGATCCAGGTAGTGGTAGTCTGAGACGTTCCCTACACTATGCTAATACCTGGTCCACCTACTCAAATTTGTAAAATAAATCTAAAAAATATTCAATACAAACTGAAACACTGAGGGACTACAAGTCCCAGTATAACCTAGAAATGAATAATTACATACTAAAACATGGAGGCACTACAATTCCCAAAATAAGTTTGTAAATTCCTAAGCTGCTCGGCAATGCTAGGGCTAATCTTTAGGAATGCACATGTGCCACTCACAACACTGTAAACATGATGCGCGTGCGCCACCTACATGCTACACACATTCAACCCATACGATGAACACATAGCACACACATGCCTCCTACACGGTGGACTCATGCTAACCATATGCTGGACACACACACCAGACATGCACCACTGATAAACTGCACAAGATCTATACTTGTACTACTCAAACACTGGATGCTTGCTGCATATATGCAACTCACATGCTAGACATATGCGTCACCCACACTGTGGACCCATGTCGAACTTGTGCCACGCATAACCAGGACACATGCTGCATATGCACCCACTTCACATAGAACACATGACGCACAAGCGCCACTTATGCATCACTCGCGCTAAAGACAAGCCACACACACATAGAACACATGACACACATGCACCACATACACAATGTAGGACACATCACACACATTCACTACTCAAACAAGCAACATAGGACACAATGCACATGTGCCACTGATACAACATAGGGGACATCATGCACCACATACACGACATAGGACACATGAATGCACATGCACCACTCACACATAGGGTGCACAAGCATCATTCACGCATTACTCACACACTGTACACAAGCCACATACATGTAGGACACATGCAGCACATGCACCACTCACAGACAGCACACATGAAGTACAGGTGGCATTTACGCATAGGACACATACCACACACTAATTACTTGCTTTACACATCAATCAATCACACTTAACAGGTCTCTTATTTCCAATTGCTGAATCCCTACAGGTTGCAACAAAGGCCCACCCTTGAGTCTCATAAGTCCCGCCCCCTTCGGGATTAAGGCATGCCCTCTCATGACATAACTGCTTTAAAAAAAATCCGGCCAAAACTCTGGTCCCTTGCCCACAGCTTTAGCTCCCTATTCTTACTGAGACAGAATGCAGAGACAGGTCAGAGGGGAGGGGGAGGAGCTAGAGAAGCCTACCTAGAATTAAAAGGAGAACGGCCCACTAGAGACTCTGGCCCATCTGTCGTTTTTTCGAGATTGAATATTTTGTTATAGAAAAAAGTTTTTTTTGTTTTGTTTAGTTTTAATTTTTTGTATAACTAAAAGGCGTCCCCATTAAGTCCTTCATAGGTTATCTCTGATGCTGGCCATTGTAGCGAGGTGACAGATTAATGTCACACCCTTTCAACCATACATATATACATAATAAAGTTATGTACATTCTAAACTTGTATTTAGGTAAAGTAATATTTTTTAATTTTTACAAATTATAAATTTGCATGCTAAAATAGATCTGCTGCTGTTGAGAATATTTACAGACATTTAGTTTCCAGTCCAAACCAGTGTCTCATGCTTTTACTACTACTAGTTGACTTGAAAAAAAATTTTGCACCTGTTTGGAATTTTAGGTTTTATAAAATCAGAGTTATCCCTCCTGCTGCCAGTACAAATGTTTCCTCTACTTTATTATGTAGAAAATTGGTGAAAAATTACTGCAAAATTAAATCTGTATTCTGTGCCCACACACATTACAAGTAAGAATTCAATCCATCTTTACTGCTGAAGTTCAACTGTTCCGTATAGAAATAAGCAAACTACAGATGTAGCCATCTTTATCTTGACTTTTAATGCATTAAATACACAGTGGCAAGAAACTTTAACTTGACTTTCAAATGGCTTTTTAATGGCTTTTGTTGTGTGATATCATGCTGCAGCAAGTTATCAGAGACAAGATAAAGTTGGCTACATCTCTACTAAGGCCTTATTCACACAGCGCTAAAAAACAACAACGTGTAAACGAGTGAAAAATGCTAGCGTTTTTGCAAAGCACTTTTTAAAGTACAGGCGTTTTTGCCACGTTTTTTGCAGAATTTTCGGCGCGTTTTTTTGGCGCGCAATTAGGACTCCCACTGACTATGGGAATTAGGCGCATATTACACGCGTTTTACATGCTAGTTATTGACCTGATGCTTCTACTTTTACACAATGTGTTTTCTTAAACACGCACGAGTAAAAACACGTCATGTGCACTTCAAAGCGTTTTCCCATTGATGTCAATAGGAAGCTTAAATCATGTGTTTTTGATGCATTTTTGGCGCATAAAACGAGTCAAAAACACATCTAATACATGCCGTCTGAACAAGGCCTTAGAGGGATCTGTCTGCATTTGGACCCCAGCCCCACACTGCTAAGTAGGTGACAGGGAAACATATTTAAACTGCACTGCATTTCAGTTTTAATCACCCACACACCATATTCAAATAAGAATTTGTGTCCATTGGGCGTTCCTTAACCAAGGAAATATCCTGTCTTTGGCTGTAAACCCAACAAAGGGAGGGCTTCTGCTCTTAATTTATTTCTCTATCAGTCACTTGGTAAGAAAAACTTTCAATAGTGAAGTAATACAGGACAAAAAAAGCAAAAGCAATAAAGGAAATTCAAAGTCTGAAATGTTTGAGGACTACATTAATTTTTTTTATATAGCTATATTTTTCTTCTAACCTTTTTGATCTATGTGATGTACAGATGTAGCCATCTTTAACTGATTGTGATAACTTGCTGCAGCGTGATATCACACAACAAAGCCATTGAAAAGTCATTGAAAAAGTCAAGATAAGAGATCTAGCCACTATTTATTTAATGTGTTAAAAGTCAAGGTAAAGACGGCTACCTCTGTACTTGAACAAATACATTGCAGATGCAGCTGTGGTAAGTTTGTGATTTAATAGAACTCTTCAAGACATTGTGAAGTGTTATCCATGGTTTTCCATAGGACTGAATGAAAAAACCTACTACATTATCTTAAAAAGCATTTTTCAGGCAAATTAAGAAAAAAACCTAAATTAAACAATGCCCAAAAGGCTTATCTAACACATGCTAAACTGCTTCAATTTCTATGTAGTGCTCAAAATTGTATTTATTTTTTGAATTTTGTTGCTGGTTTTCATAAATTGAGCAACATAATAAAAATAAAAAAAATAATTCTGCAAAAATGTATTTTAATATTTAAATTATAATTATAATTAAAAAAAAATGTGTTATCATTTTAATAATCCTGTACAGTAGTCTTAATCTATAGTCTAATAAAGTATACAGTATATTAATAGTATATATTTACAAGTTGATAATTCATAACAAATAACATTCATATATACCAATTATATACCTCTTCAACCCCTTAACCCCTTCCCTCTTTAGCCACTTTTGACCTTCCTGACCGAGCCTCATTTTTCAAATCTGACATGTGTCACTTTATGTGGTAATAACTCCGGAATGCTTTCACCTATCCAAGCGATTCTGAGATTGTTTTCTCGTGACACATTGGACTTTAAGTTACTGGCAAAATTTGCTCGATATGTTCACTATTTAATTGTGAAAAACACAAAAATTTTGCGAAAAATTGCAAAAATTTGCATTTTTCTCAATTTAAATGTATCTGCTTGTAAGACAGGCAGTTATAACACACAAAATTGTTGCTAATTAACATCCCCCATATGTCTACTTTAGATTGGCATTGTTTTTTGAACATCTTTTTATTTTTCTATGACATCACAAGGCTTAGAACTTTAGCAGCAATTTCTCACATTTTCAAGAAAATTTCAAAAGGCCATTTTTACAGGGGCCAGTTCAGTTGTGAAGTGGCTTTGAGGGCCTTATATATTAGAAACCCCCAAAAAGTCACCACATTTTAAAAACTTCACCCCTCAAAGTATTCAAAACAGCATTTAGAAAATGTCTTAACCCTTTACACATGTCACAGGAATTAAAGCAAAGTAGAGGTGAAATTTACAAATTTCATATTTTTTTGCAGAAATAAATTTTTAGTACAATTTTTTTTATAACACAGAAGGTTTTACCAGAGAAATGCAACTCAATATTTGTTGCCCAGTTTCTGCAGTTTTAGGAAATATCCCACATGTGGCCGTAGCGTGCTACTGGACTAAAGCACCGGCCTCAGAAGCAAAGGAGCACCTAGTGGATTTTGGGGCCTTATTTTTGTTAGAATAAATTTTAGGCACCATGTCAGGTTTGAAGGGCTCTTGTGGTGCCAAAACAGTCAAAATCCCCCAAAAGTGACTCCATCTGGGAAACTACACACCTCAAGGAAATTATCTAGGGGTACAGTGAGCATTTTGACCGCACAGGTTTTTTACAGAAATTATTGTAAGTAGGACGTGAAAATTAAAATCAACATTTTTTCAAAGAAAATGTAGGTTTAGCGATTTTTTTTTCTCATTTCCACAAGGACTAAAGGAGAAAAAGGACCATAAAATTTGTAAAGCAATTTCTCCCGAGTAAAACAATACCCCACATGTGGTAATAAACGGCTGTTTGGACACACGGCAGGGCTTCGAAGGGAAAGAGCGCTATTTGGCTTTTGGAGCTCAAGTTTAGCAGGAATGGTTTGCGGAGGCCATGTCACATTTACGAAGTCCCTGAGGTGACAAAACAGTGGAAACCCCCCACAAGTGACCCCATTTTGGAGACTACACCCATTGAGGAAATTATCTAGGGGTATAGTGAGCGATTTTACCCCACAGTTTTTTTGCAGAAATTATTCGAAGTAGGCCCTGAAAATAAAAATCAACATTTTTTCAAAGAAAATGTAGGTTTAGCTTATTTTTACTCATTTCCACAAGGACTGAAGGAGAAAAAGCACCACAAAATTTGTAAAGCAATTTCTCCCGAGTAAAACAATGCCCCATATGTGGTAATAAACGGCTGTTTGGACACACGGCTTGGCTTAGAAGGGAAAGAGCGCTATTTGGCTTTTGGAGATCACATTGAGCAGGAATGGTTTGCGGAGGTCATGTCACATTTGCAAAGCCCCTGAGGGGAAAAAACAATGAAAATGCCCAAAAAGTGACACCATTTAGGAAACTACACCTCTTGAGGAATTCATCTAGGGGTGTAGTGAGCATTTTGACCCCACAGATGTTTCATAGAATTTATTAGAATTGGGCAGTGAAAATAAAAACAATCCTTTTTCTTCAATAAGACGTAGCTTTAGCGCAAATTTTTTCATTTTCGCAACAAATAAAGGAAAAAAAATAACACAACATTTGTAAAGCAATTTCTCCCGAGTACAACAATAACCCATATGTGGTCATAAACTGCTGTTTGGGCACACGGCAGGGCTCAGAAGGGAAGGACCGCCATTTGGAGTGCAGATGTTGCCAGATTGGTTTCTGGGCGCCTGTGGGCCCAAAACAGTGGAACCCCCCAGAAGTGACCCAATTTTGGAAACTACACCCCTCAATGCATTTACCTAGGGGTGTAGTGAGCATGTTAACCCTGCAGGTGTTTTGTAGAAATTAGTGTGAACTCGATGTTGCAGAGTGAAAATGGGATTTTTTCCACAGATATGTGGACAATATGTGGTGCCCCGCTTGTGCCACCATAACAAGACAGCTCTCTAATTATTATGCTGCGTTCCCTGGTTTTAGAAACACCCTATATGTGGCCCTAATCTGTTGACTAGACAGTCGACCAGGCTCAGGAGTGAAAGCGTACCATGTAAAATTTAGGCCTAATTTGGCGATTTACAAAGTATTGGTTCACAACTGCAGAGGCTCAGATGTGAAATAATAAAAATAAACCCCTGGGAAGTGACCCCATTATGGAAACTGCACCCCTCACGGCATTTATTAAGGGGTGTAGTGAGCATTTTCACCCCACAGGTCTTTTCCATAAATGAATGCGCTGTGGATGGTGCAAATTAAAAATTAATATTTTTCCCTAGATATGCCATTCAGTGGCAAATATGTCGTGCCCAGCTTATGCCACTGGAGACACACACCCCAAAAATTGCTAAAAGGGTTCTCCCGGGTATGACGGTGCCATATATGTGGAAGGAAACTGCTGTTTGGGGACGCTGTAGGGTTCAGATGGGAGGAAACACCATTTGGCTTTTGGAGCGTGGATTTTGCTTGGTAGTAGTTTTGTTTGGAGTCTTACTGGTGTTTCCGTTTATAATGTAGGGCATATGTAAGCCGGGCGGAGTATATAAGGGGCATAGTCAGGTGGTATAATAATGGGGTAAAAAAAAACAATAAAATGATCCATAGATGTGTGTTACGCTGTGACACAATCATTTCTGCACAGGCCGGTGTCGCACTGATATATGGCGTCCTTTATTATCCCCCTTTTGATCCACACTCCGCGCCTTTGTAGTTTGGGGAATTTTGCTAGGAAGTGTTGTCCTGGTATAATACGGGCACCGTCACTTCCAGCGGATATGTTTGGGCCCTCCCTTTCCTGGTTCCCTAATTTTAGGTCCTTGATAAATCGCCTCTTCAAACAGAAGAAATGTTCCCCTCGGGCACAACTGCATATTTTTTTATTTCCTGACTTATTGGAGCCATAACTAATTTTATTTTTCATAGACGTAGCGGTATGAGGGCTGGTTTGTTGCGGGACGAGCTGTAGTTATTATTGGTACCATTTTGAGGTACATGCAACTTTTTGATCAACTTTTATCCTATTTTTTGGGATGCCAGGTAAACAAAAAAACGCAATTCTGGCACAGCTTTTTTAGGTTTTTTTATACAGCATTCACCATGCGTTATAAATTACATGTTAACTTTATTCTGTGGGTCAGTACGATTCTGGCGATACCTAATTTATAGCACTTTTTCATGTTTTACAACTTTTTGCACAATAAAATTACATTTGTAAAAAAAATGTATTTTTTCTGTCGCCAAGTTGTGAGAACCATAACTTTTTAATTTTTTTGTTGACGGAGGTGTATGAGGGCTTGTTTTTTGCGGGACGAGCTATAGTTTTTATAGGTACCATTTTTGGATACGTGCGACTTTTTGATCACTTTTTATTCTAACATTTGTAGGGCAAAGTGACTAAAAAACAGAAACTCTGGTAACGTTTTTTACGGTTTTTTTTACGCTGTTCACCACGTGCAATAAATATTATAATATTTTGATACCTCAGGTTGTTACGGTCGCGGCGATACCAAATACATATGGTTTATTATTATTTTTCAATAATAAAGAACTTGATAAGAGTAAAAGGGGGATTGTGTTTTATTTTATTACTTGAAACTTTTATTGTTTTCAAACTTTTATTATTTGCACTTTTTTTTACACTTTTTTATACTTTTTTTTACACTTTTTCTCAAGTCCCACTAGGGGACTTGAAGGTCCAATGGTCAGATTTTTTTTTTTCTAATACATTGCACTACCTATGTAGTGCAATGTATTAGATCTGTCAGTCATTCACTGACAGCAAGCCGATTAGGCTTTGCCTCCCGGCGGGGCCTAAATCGGCTTCCGTAATGGCAGAGCAGGAGACCATTGTGTCTCCTGTTGCCATAACCGCAGTCGCCAGTCCTGATTGCCTGCCAGGGCTGGCGACCTGCTAGTAACCGCTACGATGAAGCAATCGTTTTCGATTGCTGCATCGAAGGGGTTAATGACAGGGATCGAAGCTAGCTCTGGTTCCTGCCGTTACAGGTGGATGTCAGCTGTACAGTACAGCTGACTTCCACCGCTGATGATGCCGGATCACCTCCTGACCCGGCGCCATCTTGCCGGCAGCTACGGAAGCCGATCAGGCTCCGCCGCCGGGCGGATCTTGACCGGCTTCGGTGCTAGGCAGACCGGGAGGCCAGTATTAGGCCTCCGGTTGCCATTGCAGCCACCGGAACCCCGGCAATTTCATTACTGGGGTTCCGATGAGCTGCAAACACCTGAAGTGCAGCGATCGCGTTTGAGCGCTGCACTTAAGGGGTTAATGGCGGGGATCGAAGCTAATTTTGGTCCCCGCCGTTACAGCCGGATGTCAGCTGTAAGATACAGCTGAGATCCGGTGATGATGGCACCGGCTCAGCTTCTGAGCCGGTCCCAAACATTCGGCGTAAATGTACGGCAAGATGCTGGAAGTCAATGCTTTCCATGACGTACATTTACGGCAAATGTCGGGAAGGGGTTAAAGTCCAAGCCATTTTTTGTTTTTTAATTTTAGTTTTTTACTCTCAACCTTCCATTAGCCATACCTTTTTTCCATCAATGGAGTGATGTGAAGTTTTTTTTGCGGAAGGAGTAGTAGTTTCTATTAGCTCCATTTAAAGTACCATGTAATGTACTGGGAAATGCAAAAATATTCTATGTAGATTTAAAAAAAACTGGGATTCCTCCATTTTCTTTTGGGTTTTGTTTTTTTGTCTTTGACCATGCCGTAAAAATTACAAATGAACTTAACTCGACTGGTCAATATGATTACGGTGATACCAAATTTATATAGTTTATTTTACAAAGAAAAAACTATTTGTTAAAAACAAAATTGTGTTGCCATATTCTGAAAGCCACAACTTTTTTATTTTTTCATCGATTGAGCACTGTAAGGGCTATTTTTTTGCAGCACGAGCTGTGGTATGTATTAGTACATACGACTTTTTCATCACTGTCTATTACTTTTTACGAAATAGCGATTCTGGCGTTTTATATTTTTCTTTTCACAGCGTTAATCGTGCAAGTTAAATAATGATATATTGTAATAGTTCTGACTTTTACGGATGCAACAGTACCAGTTTTGTTTATTTGTTTTTATTTTTTACATTACTTTAGAAAAAATTGGGAAAAGGTTTTTTATTTTAATATGTTTTATTTGTATTCACTACTGAAAACTTTAATTAACTTTTCTTTACACTTTTTATTAGTCCCCCTAGTGGCTAATAAACTAATGTATTGCAGTGTATAGTCATTTTTACAGGCTTCTGTTTAACAGAGGCAGAGTGAAGGCAGACCTGAGGACCTTCATTCGGCCCCCGAGCTGCCCTGATAATCATCGGCACAGAGTAATCACATACCAGAGGGCTGATAGGCTGTCGAAGGGGGCCGCCCCCTCTTTTTATAATGGCTTAAATGCTGCAGTCGCTTTTGACCGCATTTAAGTGGTTAAACGGCCAACAATCGCTGTTCCTGACCGTTAGGGCATGGCCACACGTGGAGGAATTCTTCCGCAACTGTCCGCATCAATGGCGCACAGAATCTGCGTTGCAGATTCTGTTGCGGATCTGCCCAAAATGGGCAATAAATTGATGCGGACTAGATGCTGCGTATTGAGGTTAAAGTACTTCCCTTCTCTCTATCAGTGCAGGATAGAGAGAAGGGCCAGCACTTTCCCTAGTGAAAGTAAACGAATTTCATACTTACCGGCCGTTGTCTTGGTGACGCGTCCCACTTTCGGCATCCAGCCCGACCTCCCTGGATGATGCGGCAGTCCATGTGACCACTGCAGCCTGTGATTGGCTGCAGCCATCACTTAGACTGAAACGTCATCCTGGGAAACCGGACTGGATGAAGAAGCAGGGAGTTCTCGGTAAGTATGATCTTCTATTTTTTTTACAGGTTGCTGTATATTGTGATCGGTAGTCACTGTCCAGGGTGCTGAAACAGTTACTGCCGATCGCTTAACTCTTTCAGCACCCTGGACAGTGACTATTTACTGACGTCGCCTAGCAACGCTTCCGTAATTACGGGTGCACACACGTAGTCAACCGTAATTATGGGTGCACACACACGTAGTCACCCGTAATTACGGGTGCACACACGTAGTCACCTGTAATTACGGGAGCCCATTGACTTCCTCAGTCTGGCTGTAGACCTAGAAATGCATAGGTCCAGCCAGAATGAAGAAACGTCAAGTTAAAAAAACAATACGCTCCGCAGCACACATAACATCTACATTACATCTGCAGACTTCATTGCGGAACTTAGAATCTCCATTGAGGTCAATGGAGAAATTCCGAAATGAGTCCGCAAACAGTCCGCCACACCTCCGCATCAACCATTGTATGCTGCGGACACCAAATTCCGCACCGCAGCCTATGCTCCGCAGTGGAATTGTCCGCAATGTGCAAACGAACCCAACCACAAACCTGTGGAAGGCAATGGAGAAACGGGTCCGCTGCGGATTTCCGCTGCGGAGTGTCCGCAGCAGAATTCCAGAGCAATTCCGCTATGTGTGGCCATGCCCTTAGTGCAGGGTGTCAGCTGTATTACACAGCTTACACCCACTGCATATGAAACGGCCTCAGCGCGTGAGCCTGCTCCATACTTCTCCCCCTGCACAATGACGTACCAGAACGTCATGCATCAAGGGGTTAATGTTGTGGTTAATAAATAAATCTAAAACATTGGATAATATTTTATCTGGTTCTAGCCATAGTTAAGGCTAGGTTCACACTACATTTTGGTAACCTGTTGAAACGTCCTGTTTTTGTTTCAAGATTAGATAAAAAGGTGCCTTTAAAACAGGACGCCTATCCTGTTGTATTTTGTTGCTATTGACTTCTATTGTGCGAAAAAAGAAGATCAGTCTTGATCCTATTCTTCAACAGGGCAGAAAAAATATGAGTGTACATAATTTTTGTGTCCAGTTGCATCCTGTTTTGAAGGTAAATTTTACCCAAAAAAAAACAGGACTTGTCAACAAAAACGTGCAATATGAAGCTAGTCTAATTCTGATTATGTATTGCATTAAGTTAATTCGGTATAGATATATATATATATATATATATATATATATATATATATATATATATATATATATATATATATATATATATAATATACTCAGCAGTTATACATTTTGATGACAATATATAAATAGCAATTAATAGTTTGTGATAAAATTCAACTTAGATTTCCCAATCTGGGAATAATCCAAATGGAAATATTATATGATCAATAAATGTGCTATAGGAAGATCGTTGTTCACCATAAAATATTTAGTAAACCATGTGGTTTACACAGTTGGTCAGAATATATTAACTTAAGATGATCGCTTGTAAGTAACTGTCTGTTAAAAAAAAATACTGTCTTCATTTGTACTGTGTAAATAAAGTAACGCTTATGCTGATTTTATATGGTTGGTGTTCTATATTTTCACTATGAGGACCCAATGTACCGCATCTGCCAGTACTAAATAATGGGTCCGGAAGTCTGTGTTCTCTGCTTCTTTGTGGAATTCCCAGCCTTGTTCTTGTGTAGTCAGTGTTGATTGGCTACTTCCAAAGATGACTAGATATATAGATATTTGAATAATTTAGCTGTATACACTTATTTAAAAAGAAAGGCAGTTATAGGTAGCATCCTCACAGTTGCAATAGCAAGTATGTTGTTTTTATCATGGTTAGGTCTCAGGACAGGAGCATGGACTCACTAGGACACTCATAGATTTGTCTAGCCAAAATCGAGGGACGGATTTTGCAATCTTCACTGTAAAATGTTTTACAGGGGTATAGACTTTGGGCAGAGAATCCCAAGGTAGTGTCCCTGGAGTAGTCTCCAATAGCAACCGATGAAAGCTTGCAGATTCTGTTTCTGAAGGTAGGTAAACAGAAGCGGGTCATAGAAAACTAAGGTCCATGCAATACAATAAGATTGATACAGGTCAACGTAGACAGCGATACAAAGGCAGAGTTAGGAAACAGTCCAGGTCAAATGCAAAATAGCAAACAAACACCTTTGCAAATGAACAAGAACATTGTTGCTTAGGTAAGATGTAGCAGTTATGAGTAGGGTTATATGATAATCAGAGGTGGTCAGCCACAGCCTGAGCACTGACCAGATGACATACAGTATGACTGACCCTTTAGGTGGATTCACACACTGCATACTTGTCAAATTTCAGTTGCGGAATCTGCACCAAAATTCTGCAACAAAGTACAGTAAGATGTTAGTGAATAGGGTTTAAACAATCCTCATTCACTTAGAGCATAAAAAAAACTGTTCAAACCCGCAGCATGTGCTATCTGTTGTGGAAATGTTGCCGATTGCAATGCAAGGAATGGAAATCCTCTGCTAACTTCTGCACTAAAATCAACAACGAAATACAGCTGTATTTTATTGTAGATTTTGACACCGATTTTTAGGCCGATTCCACAGTGTAATTTATATGCGATGTGTGAACCTAGACTTTAAGTTGCAGCAAAGCTTGTACATGTGCCACTATGGAGAGACTGGCGGAGACAAGGAGAAGGACCAGAAGAGGGACGGGATAGGGACAGTATTTTTGTATATATATCTTTATAGTAGTCACAGCTCAATTTTTATGATACAGAGCTCGAAATCCCCTTTACAGACATAAAGTTAAATGATAAAATTAGGAATAGGAATTTATTGTAATTTACACTTGTGCCTAATTATGTCAGCAAATTGTGACAATAATACAAAATGTATCATAGGTAATTAACAAATTCATAACATTACTGCAATGTTGTGTCTACTATAATTATTAGGCGGTATAGAAAAGATGAAGTGCTCTGATCTTGGTTATACATAATACTAGTCAAGTGGATGCTTCAAGACCACAGCGAAAGACAAAAACAACTGAGATATCCATGCAGCAATTGTTCTTTTCTAACCACTAACACTTCAAAAACTTTTTTCTTAAAATGAATCATATCAAACTCACTTGGCTGCTGTGTTAATGGGGTCAATGCAGCTCTTGGGAATATTTGTCTGCACCTGTGGTTTGCTAAACTTGTATAGCTCTCATTTCTAAGAACAAAATACATAGATGGCCTATTATGTTAAGAAATTTGGAGCTAAATTGATAGTAGTTAAAGGCGTATAAAGCTAACAAATTTGTTTTCGTGATATCATCTTTTCACGTATAAAGTGCTTTTGCAATGCCCTTGCTTAACATTTTACATAGAAACATATGCAATATTAATTATTAAAAACTCAATTTAAATGGAAGTAAAATAGTTTGTGCTCCCAGGCAATTCAGAAAAAGATACAGCAATTAACACCATTGAGAGCCTAGGACTTACCAGGAGACAATGACAATATAGTAAATCAAGAACAGAGAAAATCTGCTATATTAGATATTCACAAAAAAAGAAACAATCAGAAAGTGTTTTAACATATAGAATACCCTCATTTTAAATTAGATATAATTATTTATTTATATTTGCTGTTTCTTTTCATCGTTATAATTTCATTTGGTTATCTCGTACTGAGTTTCACAGCTATATTTATAGCTGGTGTTGCAGTAGACAGAGACTGAAAATGTATTTTTATACATTGTAATATTGCTGTACAAATATAAATTGCTGAAAGACCAGTGTGATGATGTGTACACATAATGCCACCATAAATTGTCTAACTAAAAGTGCCATGGACTGTCTACATAATAGAGACATGCAATGCTTAAATAGCACTGCCACACAATGCCCATCTACTACTGACTTCATGGCAGTGTTGGCTATAGGGCATCTATACAATTTACCATCATAAGGCTCCTATAACATTGACAGCCACAGTGTTAGGCCACATTCAGACGTGGTGGAATTGCTGTTGAATTCTGCTGCGGACAATCCGCAATGGAATTCTCCAGCAGCCGTTTTTTACATTTGTTTCTATACATTTGTAGGAAACTTAGTTCAGACATTGTGGAAAATAACTGTGCGGAAATTAGGTTGCGGTGCAGAATTTTCCCTCCACAGCATGCACATTATGTTGCGGAGAAGAAGTGGCATTTCACTGCGGATTTCAGCCTTTGCAATGCAGAAACTGAAATCTGTGGCAAGTCCGCTGTGATATTCACAATGTCTGAATTACCTGTCAAATATTCAAATGTTGCTGCAGATTCATTGTGTAATTGCCCCGAATATGCACTAACATTTGCAGCGGAAAAATTCTGCCACGTCTGAACGAGGCCTAAGGCTATGTTCACACGCTTAACCAAAAACGTCTGAAAATATGGAGCTGTTTTCAAGGGAAAACAGCTCCTGATTTTCAAAAGCTTTTTTTAGCAAATTGTGTTTTTTACTGCGTTTTTTACGGCAGTTTTTGGAGCTGTGTATCTATAGAGTCAATGAAAAACGGCTCCAAAAACAGCTGAAGAAGTGACATGCACTTCTTTTTCGCAGGTATCTTTTTACGCGCCGTTTTTCGAAAATGAGGCGTAAAAAAAACGCCCCGTCGGAACAACGCTGTATTTCCCATTGAAATCAATGGGCAGCGGTTTGTAGGCGTTCTGCTTCCAATTTTTAAGCCGTTTCTCGGGACGTTTACGGCATGAAAAACGTCGGAAAATAAGTTGTGTGCACATACCCTTACAGTAGCAGTCATAGTTCCCCCTATCAGTGAGGGATACAGATTTAATCATATTTGTTATAGTAAGGGTATGTTCACACGGCATCGCCAAATATGTCTGAAATTATGGAGCTGTTTTCAGGCGAAAACAGCTCCTGAATTTCAGACGTTTTGACAAGTGCACGCGTTTTTGTGGCGTCCATTACGGACGTAATTGGAGCTGTTTTTCAATGGAGTCTATGAAAAACGGCTCCAATTACGTCCCAAGAAGTGACATGCACTTCTTTGAGGCGGCTGTCTTTTTACGCTCCGTCTTTGGAGCCGTTATTTCGGGCGTAATTCGAGGCGTAAAACGCCTGAATTACGTCCGTAAATAGGGCGTTTGAACATACCCTAACAATGGCCCCCATAACTGTGCCAGTCACATTGCCCCCATAACTGTGCCAGTCACAGTGCCCCCATGACACAGCTAACTATAGAACCATTATAACACAGTCAGAAATAGTTACTACAGAATATAACAGAAACCACAATACAGTGCCGTATTCATTGTACAACGGATATCAATGGCACCTGACAAATCCCATTGACTTAAAAATGGGGGTTTTGAAAGCAAGAATAGCATAGTTTGCAGCACTTTTCTTGTCATTAACGATATCTGAACCCAAACGAAAACCTGAACCTAAACCAAAGTAGACATCAAATTGTTTACAAAAACAGATCCATCATAGCTTTCATGGCTCACGTTCACAACCAATTTTATAATTACACTAATATATCGAAAATTAAAAACTCAGCACCTTTGCAAATAGTGTTTATTAAAAAGTTGTAGCATTTTTTAATGTATATAACTGCTATGCAGATCTTGTGTAGTCTGATCTTGCAATCACCCTCCCTTGCATCTCTACTTCTGACTAATCTAGGGGCACATAGAAGGGAGGGTGACTGCAGGATCAGACCACACAGAGCTTGTTTGTAGTCTATTAGCATGCAGATGCATAGGTCTACATAGGCGCTGTACACACAAGCGGTAGGACATTTTTAATAGAGATTTACAGTTGCTTAATTTGCAGATGCATTGGAGAAATAAAACTGAATTGCTTGCCAATATGTGTATTAGTAGTTTTACATTTTCTATCTTATTGTTAAGTATTTTAATTGGAAATTATTATTTATTATTTATATCACAGCTTTATCTATTGTACTTTAGAGGAACCATTTAATTATTGGTCTGCATTGTTACTGCAAGCTTTATGCCATATAAAGAGATCACAAAGGACACTTTTATCTTCCATAACAACTCAAATGACTCAAATGTGGAAAAAAATTATTATGAGAAACAAATAATTCTGACACATAAATTAGTGTTAATGTCTTACCATGTAGTTTTGATTTTTAAGGAATTGATTTGCTTAAATTCAGGTGTCTTTAATAAATTCATAAATATAGTTTAAACATTTCTATTTATTTTTACTGCCATTCGCCTCTTGACTAGCTGATATTATATGAAAAAGGCATAATTAGGGGCAGATTGAATACTGTGACTGCATCTAGAATGTGTCGTAAAATGCACAACATTTTGGTGCAATTTGGCACATTTCATTTTAGACTATTTTAAGAACAGATGTTTGCACCTCACTAGACACTTTTAGAGCATGACCAGACGTGGCGGAATTGCTCTGGAATTCCGCTGCGGACAATCCGCTGCGGAAATCCGCAGCGTACACGTTTCTCCATTGCTTTCCTCAGCTTTTTAGTGAGGTTCGTTTACACATTGCGCAAAACCCCGCTGTG
The DNA here is from genome assembly GCF_050947455.1 of Rhinoderma darwinii. Lineage (NCBI taxonomy): Eukaryota > Metazoa > Chordata > Amphibia > Anura > Rhinodermatidae > Rhinoderma > Rhinoderma darwinii. The sequence continues at coordinate 189,708,726 of NC_134687.1, read as the reverse complement.
GACCATAGGCTGCAGTGCGGAATTTGGTGTCCGCAGCATACACTGGTTGTTGCGGACGTGTAGCGGACTTGTTGCAAACTCATTGCGGAATTTCTCCATTGACTTCAATGGAGAGTCAAAATTCCGCAATGAAGTCCGAAGATGTTATGTGTGCTGCGTAGCGTATTTGTTTTACGAACATGACATTTCTTCATTCTGGCTGGACCTATGTACAGTGTGGGCCATTTATATGGATACACCTAAATAAAATGGGAATGGTTGATGATATTAACTTCCTGTTTGTGGCACATTAGTATATGGGAGGGGGGAAACTTTTCAAGCTGGGTGTTGACCATGGCGGCCATTTTGAAGTCGGACATTTTGTATCCAACTTTAGTTTTTTCAATGGGAAGAGGGTCATGTGACACATCAAACTTATCGAGAATTTCACAAGAAAAAAAATGGTGTGCTTTCACCTCAATACGCAACGGCTAGTCCGCATCAATTTAATGCCCATTTTAGGCAGAGCCGCCACAAAATCTGCAACGCAGATTATGTGCGGCATTGATGCGGACAGTGGCGGAAAAAATACGCCATGTCTGGTCATGCCCTAAGGGCACGTTCAGATGTGGCAGAATTTTTCCGCTGAAAATGTTGCTGCAGATTCGGGGCAATTACGCAACTAATCTGCACCAACATTTGCATATTTGACAGGTAATTCAGACGTTGCAGATATCACAGTGGACTTGCCACAGATTCAGTTTTTGCATTGCAAAAGCTGAAATCCGCAGTGAAATTCCGCTTCTTCTCCGCAATGTAATGTGCATGCTGCGGAGGGAAAATTCTGCACCGCAGCCTAAGTTCCGCACAGTTATTTTCCGCAACGTCTGAACTAAGTTTCCTAAAAATGTATAGAAACAAATGTAAAAAATGGCTGCTGCAGAATTCTATGTATTTGGATGGGTATTACCCCCGTACAATTTATATATAATATGTTGGAGTAATTCACACTAGGTGTACACCACCAATTGTCAATATATGATTGAAGAAACAGGGGGAGTGGGAAAAGTAGTGTGTTTTATTGATGAAAAAAATAAAAATACTTTATTATTAAATTGTAATTAAAAACAATGTTGGATGTAAATGACGTTGCTTGCAATTGACTGTTTTCTCACCAACACTGAGAGGTCAGTCGTCTATATAATTTAATACAATTCTATAGAATCGGAGCAATCCAATTTAGGCATAATTTGTCTTATTGTGCCAATTTAGGGGACTTTGGCGCAACGTCATTTACATCCAACATTGTTTTTCATTACAATTTAATAATAAAGTATTTTTATTTTTTTCATCAATAAAACACACTACTTTTCCCACTCCCCCTGTTCCTTCAATCATCTGCTGCAGAATTCCACTGCGGACTGTCCGCAGCGGAATTCAATAGTCAAATATGCAAATGTTGGTGCAGATTCGATGTGTAATTGCCCCAAATCTGCACCAACAATTGCAGCGGAAAAATCTGAACATGCCCTAATAGCTCTGTGTTCATGTAATAAGCCTGGAAGGCGAAAATGGAGGTTTTCTCTTCCTCATCAGGATGATATATTCTGTTCCTGAAAGAAATTCGCAACGCAACACACAGCAAATCTGCAACACACATTACATCTGCGGATTTCATTGTGTCATTTTGAAACTCCATTGAAGTCAATGGGGAAATTACTCAACAAGTCTGCAACAAGTCCGCAACAGACAGTGCATGCTGCGGTCTGAAAATTCCGCACCGCAGCCTATGTTCTGCAGTGGCGTTTTCCGCAACGTCTGCACAAAGTTAACTAAAAAGGTGTTGAAACCAATGGACAAACTGTCTGCTGCGGATTTCCACTGCGGACTGTCCACAGCGGAATTCCACAGCAATTCCGCCACATCTGAACGTGCCCTAAATTGCCCAAAACCAAAGTCCTACTAAAGCTACAAAGTAATCACAACAACAGATACAGTTGTAGTAATTCCAAGATTTTTAGGCAGGAGCCACTAAATTGTACTAGAGACTGTTCTACATCATAAGGGCATGGCCAGACGAGGCATATTTCTGCCGACCCTGTCCGCATCAATGCCGCACATAATCTGCGTTGCAGATTCTGTTGCGGCTTTGCCTAAAATGTGCAGGAAATTGATGCGGATTAGCCGTTGCGTATTCAGGTGAAGAGTACTTCCCTTATCAGTGCAGGATAAAGAGAAGGGGCAGCCCTTTCCCTAGTAAAAGTAAAATAAATTCATACTTACCCGGCCGTTGTCTTGGTGACACGTCCCTCTTTCGACATTCAGCCCGACCTCCCTGGATGACGCGGCAGTCCATGTGACCACTGCAGCCTGTGATTCGCCTGTGATTGGCTGCAGCGGTCACATGGGCTGAAACGTCATCCCGGGATGCGGGACTGGAGGAAGAAGCAGGGAGTTCTCGGTCAGTATTAACTATTTTTTTTACACGTTGATCTATATTGTGATCGGTAGTCACTGTCCAGGGTGCTGAAACAGTTACTGCCGATCGATTAACTCTTTCAGCACCCTGGACAGTGACTATTTCCTGACGTCGCCTAGCAACGCTCCCGTAATTACGGGTGCACACACGTAGTCACCCGTAATTACAGGAGCTCCATAGACTTCTATGGGCCTGACCGTGCCGTAATTACGGGCCGTAATTACGGGCGTTTTTACGTTTGTGTGCATGGGGCCTCAGTCTGGCTATAGACCTAGAAATACATAGGTCCAGCCAGAATGAAGAAATATCCTGTTCGAAAAAACCAATACAAAAACGCAACACACATAACATCTGCGAATTTCATTGCGGAATTTTGAATCTCCATTGAAGTCAATGGAGAAATTCCACAATAAGTCCGCAACAAGTCCGTGACACGTCCGCAACAGCCAGTGTATGCTGCGGACACCAAATTCTGCACCGCATCCTATGGTCCGCAGCAGAGTTTTCCGCAACGTGTATACAAACCTAACTGAAAAGGTGTGGAAACCAATGGAGAAAATGTCCGCTGCAGATTTCCGCAGCGGACTGGACGCAGCGGAATTCCAGAGCAATTCCGCCACGTCTGGCCATGCCCTAAAGCTCTAAAGTGATGAACTGTTTTATTATGCAGTTCAGATGTAGATGCTTTACACTCAGCACTAGAGTCCAAAAAGCATTTATAATATAGTAAGCACTAAACAAGTGAGTATTGGGTAAATAACTATTTTGAATTCCCCAATCACCTGTATGATGCATGAATTATATTGCAATATGCCTTTCTGATGGGTTTGAAAATAAATGAGTTGTCTAAGAATGTTATTATTCCCTTTAATTTCTATGAATCACTTTACTTTAATAGATTTCAAACGAGCATTTACTCTACATAAAATAAACTACATAGATAAGGGTACCGTATTTTCCGGACTATAAGGCGCACATAAAATGTTGAGAATTTCTCAGAAATAGAAAGTGCGCCTTATAATCCGGTGCGCCTTATATATGAACCCGACAGTAAAGAGAGGGGTTCATACAGGATCCTTTACCTCTATCGTGGGCGGCAGGGGTCGGCGGCGGCATACCACAGCACACACCATGCTCCTCCCCCCCGTGCGCCTATGAATTTATTCTTCACTTGGGTTTTTACAGTATCCATAAATGGATTGAGCATTACGGCCACCGTAATCAGGAGCCACACTGAGTGATACTTACAGCTCTGTAGGATCCTTGCAATATATCTTTGCTTTAGCGTTAACTATACCCACTACCCCAAAAAATGCCTCCTGTTAAGAGACATGCTTATGATGCAGGTTTCAAGCTTAAAGCTATAAGTTATGCAGTAGAGCATGGAAATAGGGCAGCTGCAAGAGAATTCAACATTAATGAATCCATGGTGCGTAAGTGGAGAAAACAAGAAGATGACCTCCGCCAAGTAAAGAAGACCAAACTGAGTTTCCGAGGAAACAAAGCAAGGTGGCCACAGTTGGAGGACAAAATAGAACAGTGGGTTATGGAACAGAGAAACGCATGTAGAAGCGTCTCCACTGTCTCTATTAGACTCAAAGCCACTGCTTTAGCACGTGACATGGAGATCAAGGACTTTCGAGGAGGTCCTTCATGGTGCTTTCGTTTCATGCAAAGGCGTCATCTCTCCATTCGCACCAGAACTACTGTGTGCCAGCAATTACCAAAGGATTATGAAGAGAAGCTGGCCATTTTCCGCACCTACTGCATAACCAAGATAAATGAAAAGAATATCCAGCCAGAACACATTATTAACATGGATGAGGTTCCCCTCACTTTCGATATCCCCGTAAACCGTACTGTTGAGAAAACAGGGACCAGTACGATATCTATACGTACCACAGGAAATGAGAAGTCATCTTTCACTGTAGTTCTCGCTTGTCAGGCTAATGGCCAGAAACTACCACCCATGGTAATTTTCAAGAGGAAGACTTTGCCTAAAGAAAATTTTCCTGCTGGTGTCATCATTAAGGCTAACCCAAAGGGCTGGATGGATGAGGAGAAGATGAGTGAGTGGCTGAGGGAGGTCTACGTCAAGAGACCGGGTGGCTTTTTTCACAAATCCCCATCCCTATTGGTCTGTGACTCGATGCGCGCCCACTTGACCGATACTGTCAAAGCCCAAGTGAAGAAAACTAATTCGGAGCTTGCTGTCATCCCTGGTGGATTAACCAAAGAGCTCCAGCCGCTAGATATCAGCATCAACAGGTCATTTAAAGTTAAATTGCGAGCTGCATGGGAGCATTGGATGACAGAAGGTGACCACACATTCACCAAAACAGGGAGGCAACGCCGTGCGAGTTATGCCACTATGTGCCAGTGGATCGTGGATGCCTGGAAGAATGTATCAGTCTCCAGTGTCATCCGAGCTTTCAGGAAGGCTGGAATCACCACTGAAGAGCCTAGCAGCAGCAACGAAACCGACTCGGATAATGAAGAGGAGGACCCCATGCTTGATGCCGAAATCGCCCAACTGTTCAACTCCGACACTGAAGATGACGGATTTGATGGATTTCTGGTGGAGGAATGAACTGAAAAAGTACGGTAAGGGTATGTGCACACACACTAATTACGTCCGTAATTGACGGACGTATTTCGGCCGCAAGTCCCGGACCGAACACAGTGCAAGGAGCCGGGCTCCTAGCATCATACTTATGTACGACGCTAGGAGTCCCTGCCTTGCTGCAGGACAACTGTCCCGTAGTATAATCATGTTTACAGTACGGGACAGTTGTCCTGCAGCGAGGCAGGGACTCCTAGCGTCGTACATAAGTATGATGCTAGGAGCCCGGCTCCTTGCACTGTTCGGTCCGGGACTTGCGGCCGAAATACGTCCGTCAATTACGGACGTAATTAGTGTGTGTGCACATACCCTTAACGTTTTGATTTGCAATTACAGCTGAACCAGTTGCAAGTTATTGTTAAAAAGTGTAATAAATTTTGACTTGCAGTCTGAGCAATGGTTTATTTAACGGTAATGTGCTGCGCCTTATAATCCAGTGCGCCTTATATATGAAACATGATTGCTTACAAGGCGCTCATAGAAAGTGCGCCTTATAATCCGGTGCGCCTTATAGTCCGGAAAATACGGTAATAGAAAGGTTTGGAATGTTACTCATATTTTACTTATTACAGTGACTCATTTAGCAATAAAATGTTTGCATTGTGTGGCAATGTAGTCTTTGTCAATAAATGTGACATGCTAGGTAAATAACAATTAGATGCATTAACCCCTTAATGACCGGGCCTGAAACGACCAGCTGTCTTTGACTCTCTGCCTTCCAGCAGCCATATTTTTTTTATTTTTTCATTGACATGGCTGTATGAGGCCTTGTTTTATGCGGGAGAAATAGTATTATTTTTTTTCACAGTTTGGGGGTGGAAAAAAAATATTTTTACGGCGTCCATATAGGAAAAAGCGATTCTCGGCACAGTATTTCTTGTTTATTTTTTATCTAGTTCACGTTTCACGCTAAATAACCTGTTAAATAAATTTTTCAGGTTATTACAGTCGTTTAGGTACCTAATATGTGTAGGTTTTTGTTTTTTTATGTAACGTAGGGGCAATAAAATATATTTAATGCAAAACAATGACCATGTTTTGGGACATTTTTTTACATTTATTTTTGTTTGTTACTTTTTTTTAAAAATCCAATTAAGGGATAACTTTACTTAAAACTTTCATTTTTACTTATAATGTATTAGCAAACTCCTGTATGCTAATACATTACACTGTGTCACTATGACCCAGGCTGCTGTTAGGGCAGCACATAGTGTGGCCTAACAGCAGGGAAACTGAACAGACAGCCCTGGGGTCCTTTCTAGGTCCCCAGGGCTGACTGCAGAGGGATTCCCCGGTCTTTGATCACGTCACGGGGTTTCCGATGATGAGATCAAAGAGGGGAGTCCCCTTTGATTTTGCTGCGGTCACGGCCGTGGCGATCAAAGGTTTAAACAGCTGGGGTTGGAATGTTTTCTGACCCCTGCTGTATTCAGCAGGCTGCTCTAAGATCAGGACCTGTAAGTTACTGCTCCTGCTTAGAGGATGAGCGCTCACAGGAGAGCTCAGCAGCCTCTTCTACAGCGACGCCAGTATACGTCGCTGCAGACGAAGCACCTGCACCGCCTGCCGTCAAAAGACGGTGGGCGGTCGTTAAGAAGTTAAAGAGAGTCTTCATCACAAGTAGAACCATTTTCTTCAAATATAAACAATCTTCAATTATTTCTAAATGATTATGAAGCTACCAGCCATGTATTTAGTATGAGTTTATCTATCGACCAAAATGCCACATCAGCTGTTGAGCTTACGCCTCATTTTGGCAGAAATTAACTAGGCTAAAAAGTCACCTCTAAGATTGTGCTAAAATGATTTCAAATTTGCGCAAAAAATTGTGACTTTTGTCATCTCACTCCAAAAAAAAAGCATGTGAGAAAAGTGGGCATGGTCAAGCTGTAAAGGTTTCAAAGGTTAAGGTTAAAAAAAGGCACAAATTATTGGCCCAAACGTATGGCTGCTCATATAAGGCAAAAAAAAATAATCAAACAGGAAGACCATTCTAAATGCACTCGATTTATTATGAGACATGTATTACCCTCTCCAATTTTATTGGTGCAAATATGCCATTATTAATAAATGTGGGTAAGAAATTATTTTGTTCCTATAGTCTAAGGGTATGTGCACACGATGAGAGGCTTTTACGTCTGAAAAGACAGACTGTTTTCAGGAGAAAACAGCTGCCTTGTTTACGCCTGAAAATAGGTCGTGTGAACCCAGCCTAACATGTTTTCCAGTGTCAGTTTTAGGACAGTCCGCAGTGAAATTTTGCAGCAGCCATTTTTTACATTGGTCTCTATACATTTTTAGTAAACTTAGTTGAGACATTGTGGAAAATAACTGTGCAGAATTTACGCTGAGGTGCAGAATTTCCCCTCCGCAGCATACTCATTATGTTGCGGAGAAGCAGCGGAATTTCACTGCAAAAACTGAAATCTGTGGCAAGTCCCTGTGATAGCTGCAACGTCTGAATTACCTGTCAATTATGCAAATGTTGGTGCAGATTAGTTGTGTAATTGCCCCGAATCTGCACCAACATTTGCAGCGGAAAAATGATGCCACGTTTGAACGTAGCATTAGGGTAAATTCACAAGTAGCGTAAATACTGCGAATTTTCGACAACAGATTTTGCAGCATAATACAGTATTAGCAAGGTGGATGAGGTTGAAGAAATCTCATTCACGCTCAGAAATTGACCTGCGGTGCGGTTTTTTAATCCGCAGCATATCTATTTTATTTCTGCAATTGCTGCTTATTTGTTGGGGGTTTTCCCCATTTAAGTGAATGGGGAGGTAAAACCCACAACAAATAGCAGATGTTGCATTTTTTTAGGCGGAAAAGCAGCGATTCCGCCGCAAAAAAAATGTAACTCAGAAAAAAAGTAATTTTATACTTTTCCAAGAATTCTGTTTCTTCATCCAGGCCGGCCTCCTGAGATAACGCTTCTTCCCATGTGACCGCTGCAGCCAATCACAGACTGCAGCGGTCACATGGGATGTAACATTATACCAAGAGGCCGGGCTGCAGGACAGTGGAGGGACGCATCGCCATTGCTACGCAAGCAAGTATGAAACGATTTTTATTTTATGTGCAGTTTTCTACAGTGGACATTCCGGCCGAAATATTGCACCACAATTTTCAGCATTTTTTCGGCCAGAATTGCCTGTGGGGCACAGGGAAGATACGCCATGTGGTTTTACGTAGCGTATCCTCTCCGTATGAACATTGTCTTAGAAACTATTTTGAAGTTCTATTTATATAAAGTTTTCAGGTGAGCAGGATAGGTTGTCATTGGCTTCATGGATATCAATACTAAATCAAAATACAGTTGTGATCTGATTTATAAAAAGTTTTATATAAATATCAAGACATAATTTTCCCTTTAATCTTTGCAATGAGCATATGTTAAACAATAATTCTAATCCTGCTGAGGAGAATGTGATGATATATTGATGCTAAAGGCTATGATGAGGTGGTAAAAGTAATAAAGAAAACGCCATACAAAGAAGAGGATTCGATATATACTGATTAAATTAGTGAAATGAAACATAAGTCATCTGTTGTACTAAATAAAGGGTAAAATTTTGCAGAAAACAATAGTACAATTTCATGCATAGCATTTTAGCTATAATGTGTTATGTTTATTGTTGTCTGTTTGCCCTTAAGTATTCTATGTGTTTCATAAATTGTTAAACAATGCATGAAATAGGTAAGGCAGAGCAGTAAACCAGCCACTGCCTGAGGTGATCTAATCGACTATGATGTTTGTACAAAGCTGCTTAAGTGAAATGACATTAAAATAAACTATTCTTTGAAGACCATAGCTTGATCTGTAATAAATGTTTTCCATGTCATGCCCTGAATTATAGTTTCGTTTTGGAAGTCATTATGTTTACAATCTGTATCATATAAGCCTACAATTCTAGCATTTAAGGGGTCAAAAAATAAATTTTTATGTTGGGGATTCTTTTTGTTTTTTGATCTTTAATGAATATCAGCAACAATTTCTAGTGAAGTGTATATTAAGCTCCGTGCAACAGGGCAATGCAGTTTTGGACTGAAGTACCATGGGCCCAATGAACAAAATTATTCCAAGAGCCCTTTGCCCAGTTATAAAGAAGAATTGCCCGTCCCTTTTTTAATTGTATCGTACGCTATGCTGTTATTACTTCACACAGGCCATATCAGAAATAATTGCAGTCTAATAACGGGCATCGGCGCCAGGCTCAAGAGGATAAGGAACTGACCTGACGAAGGGACCAGTCCGGTCCAGAAACGCGTCGTCCTCTGAATTAAAGATCTCCTTGATCATACTTACCTGACTCCGTTCCTTATCCTCTTGAGCCTGGCGCCGATGCCCGTTATAAGACTGCAACTTTTTCTTGCCTTCCTATATATATCTTGTCCCAGGTACTAAGGATTTGCCACGAGGGACTGCAGTGGGTGGCAGCCGGCAACCTACACTCTTCCACCTCATATATAGTCTCGGAGGAGCGCCTCCATTCCTTCACCTTTTTTGCTGCACAACTCATATCAGAAATAAGGATTAGTAGGTTGTTTGTGCATTAACCTCCAATAAAGTCATAAACCCTCGCTTCTGGTGGAACATGTTATCATAGCAGTACCTGGGCCCACCATTGGATCCACTGGTCCTCTAGTGTATCATTCCGACACTGGGACAGTGCTGTTATTTTGTTTTTACACAAAAGGAGCAGATTTCTAATATAGCAAAAGTAGTAGTAGTATTTACAGGTTAACTACAGTCAGTTATAATTGGCTTCATCTAAGTTATTTCGGGAGAAAAATTTAGCTTATTGCCTACAGCAGTAATAACCAATCTATAATATATATTTATATATTTCTTTATTAAGGTATTTATTGATTAATACATTGCTTTTCTCCAATGTGAATGCTTTATGTCTTATGCACACATCCTTCACCGTTTTCACATCCATTTAAAACAGATTCGTATGTCCGTTATGACTTCCGTGTGGTTTCCGTTGTCACTCTGCATCCGTTCAGTTGTTTCATTTTAAACGGACGTTGTGCTTCCGTTTATCTTCTGTTTTTAATGGTTCGTTAAAATCCATCTTGTGGATTGAATGCAGGGAACTTTGGTGCGCCCTGCCGTTGCTTGGCAAGGGATCCGTGAAAAATGGATGCCACATGGATGCCTTCCATATGACATCCATTGTTTTGACGGACCCATAGGCATTAATGGGCGAGACGGACACTGAACCACGGACAAAAGTAGGACATGTTCTACTTTTGATGGAAAGGGCAAACGCAACTGTCAAAACAACGGAAGTGTGCATGGCCCCATTTAAATGAATGTGTCAGGGTGCTATCCATTAGAAAAATGGATAGCACCCTGAAGAAAATAACTGAAGTGGGCATGAGACCATTGGATCAGTTCACACGTTATAAATACTGAGGTTTTTGCGCACCAAATACAGTAGCAGCAAAGTGGATGAGATAAAACAAATCTCATCCACACGCTGGGTAAATACTGAGCGGAAAAAACGCTCAGAAATTTTCCTGCGGTGCGGAATTTTATTCCACAGCATGTCAATTGTATTTGCGTAAACGCCGCAAATTTGTTGTGGGTTTTCCTCATTGAATTAAATGGGGAGATAAAACCCTCAACAAATAGAAGTTTTTGCGTTTTTTGCGGGAGGCTTTGCAACGATCCCGCAACAAAAAATGCAACTTAGAAAAAAAAAAACCTTCAGGTCATGGTCACACGTGGCGTATTTCTGCAGACACTGTCCGCATCAATGCAGCACATAATCTGCGTTGCAGATTCCGTTGCGCCTTTGCCTAAAATGTGAAGTAAATTGCTACGGATTAGTCATTGCGGATTCAGGTGAAGAGTACATCCTTCTCTGTTTTAAAACATTCCATCTCAGTCTGGCTGTAGACCTCGAAACACATAGGTCCAGCCTGAATGAAGAAATATCCTGTTCGTGAAAGCAATCCGCAACGCAACACACATAACATCTGCGGATTTGATTGCGTAATTTTGCCACTCCATTGAAGTCAATGGAGAAATTCCGCCACAAGTACGCATCAAGTCCGCAACAGCCAGTGTATGCTGTAGACACCAAATTCCGCACCGCAGCCTATGGTCCGCAGCGGAGTTGTCAGCAACGTCTGCACGAAGATAACTAAAAAGGTGTGGAAACCAATGGACAGACTGTATGCTGCGGATTTCCACTGCGGACTGTCCGCAGCGGAATTCCACAGCAATTCTGCCACGTGTGAACATGCCCCCATACTTACCTAGAAGTCTGTGTTTCTTCCCTCCAGTGTGGCCTCCTGCGATGACGTCTCACCCTACGTGACCGCTGCAGCAAATCACAGGCTGCAGTGGTCTCCTTTGATGAAACGTCATCCCAGGAAGCCGGCCTGCAATTTTATGCAGTGTGTCTGCCCTGTGTGAACACAGCCTTAAGGCCGGATTCACACGAGCGTGTGCATTTTGCGCACGCAAAAAACAGCTCCGTGTGGCAGCCCCTGCGTGATCATTATGACACAGTTTGACTCCGTTTGGATGTTTGTAAACAGAAAAGCACGTGGTGCTTTTCTGTTTACATTCATAGTTTGACAGCTGTTGCGCGAATCACGCCCAAAGAACGGACATGTCGTGAGTTTTTCACAGCGGACTCACGCTGGGTAAAAATCACGCAACTGTCTGCACGGCCCCATAGACTAATATAGGTCTGTGCGAGGCGCGTGAAAATCACGCGTGTTGCACGGACGTATATGCCGTTCGTCTGAATAAGGGTCAGTTCACACAGAGTTTTTTGGTGCTGATTTTGAAGTGGAAACCGCATCGGAATCAGCTCAAAAAAGGCCGAAGTCGCCCCCCCCCCATTGATTTCAATGGGAGGCCGAGGTTTATTTTTTTTCCTGGGCGGCCTTTGGCATGTCTTTTCTCTTGCCACAGTTTCCGCCTCTGACCTCCCATTTAAATCAATGGACGGCAGAAAAAACCTGTGGCACTTGATTCTGAGCGGTTTTTGCAGTGTTTTTTGCCCTCGGGCCTTGAATTAGCTTCAATGGCCACGGGCAAAAAACACTGCAAAAAGAAATGCGGAAAAATACATTTAGACACTTCAAAATCTGCCTAATTTCTTGGAATTCTGAGGCCGATTTTTTCTGCTTACAAAAAACTCAAAACGGGACCTCGTGATGGATTTCAAGAAGAGTTATTTTGTGTCATAATTTTAATCATCTTTTTTTTTAACATAGTTCTTATTAATAATGAAAACATAATTATTCATGTTGCCTATGTCTGCTAAAAATCCAGAAACCATTTCTTCTCCTCAAATTAATTAAAGTTAATCAGAACATATTGGCTGCTTCATTACAGGAGTACAAATGTGACAGCAAATTAATGATTGGTGAACTTTGTCTTCTTGGCTCAAATTCAGACTCAGTACTACTGAACAACTAAGAACAACAAACCTATCATTGTATTGATATGACATGTCTAGCTTGCAGTTCTCATATGTCTAGATTACAGTTCAATTACGTTATTAGCAATCTAATCGTATACTGATATCCAATAAACTGTAGATATAGATTTGAATCTCTGTGACCGGACTGTGTATAATTTCCACTGAATGGGCCACTGAGTATAATGTGGTTAAAAATGTAGTGAATGATCGCCTTTTTTTTCTTCAATTTATACGTAGTTGTTTTCAATTCTGCTGGGTGCTGTTGGAAACAGTCAGCAAGTATGTCACCAGATACACCTTTAACCTCTTTTCTCCACTGTCATTTTTCAGATTTCATTTTCGCTTTTTCCTCCCCACCTTTAAAAGCCATAACTTTTTTTTATTTTTCTGTCAATATAGCCATATAAGGGCTTGCTTTTTTGCATGATCAGTTGTAGTTTTTCATGGCACTTTTTTTTTGGGGTGTTTAGTTTTTACGATATTCATCAGGTAGTTAAAACAACATGTTAACTTTATTCTACGGGTAAAGGAGAAAAAATGGAAAATCAAATTTTTAAACAGCCATAACTGTTCTATTTTTATGTCAATTGAGTGGTATGAGGGCTTATTTTTTTTGCAGGACAAGCTGTAGTTTCTATTAGTACTATTTTGGGGCACATAAAAATTTTTGATCACTTTTTTTTTTAAGAAGATGTGAAAAACAGCAGTTCTGTCGTTTTATTAATATTAATTCACTGTGCGGGTTAAATACTTTTTTTTACGGACTTTTTTTTACGGATGCAATGATACCAGTTATGTTCATTCTTTTTTTACTGCAGTGTCGGCTGTTACATACAGCCGATACACTTGTTCTATGGAGAGGGCTCAGCCCGTCAGGCTGCTCCATACTCCCCAACCCGATCTCTGCCGCATATATACAGTCGATGTTAGGAAGGGGTTAAACATATTTGCTAAGCTTCTATAGTGCAATAAAAGAGTTTGATTTTTCCCACCCCATATGTACAGTGCCAAGCATAAAGTCTACACTTTTTAAATGTAAACTATTAGGGCATGTTCAGACGTGGCAGAATTCTGCAGACACTGTCCGCATCAATGCCGCACATAATCTGCGTTGCAGATTCCGTGGCGCCTTTGCGTAAAAAGTGAAGTAGAATGCTGCGGATTAGTAGTTGCGGATTCAGGTGAAGAGTACATCCTGCTCTCCTTTAAAACATTCCATCTCAGTCTGGCTACAGACCTAGAAATACATAAGTCCAGCCAGAATGATGAAATATCCTGTTCGTGAAACCAATCCGCAACACAACACACATAACATCTGCTGATTTCATTGCGTAATTTTCCAACTCCATTGAAGTCAATGGAGAAATTCTGCCATAAGTACGCATCAAGTCCGCAACAGTCAGTGTATGCTGTAGACACCAAATTCCGCACTGCAGCCTATGGTCCGCAGCGGAGTTTTCCCGCAATGTCTGCACGAAGATAACTAAAAAGGTGTGGAAACCAATAGACAAACTGTCTGCTGCGTATTTCAACTGCGGACTGTCCGCAGCGGAATTCCGCAGCAATTCCGCCACGTCTGGACGTGCCCTTAGAGAAAGCTCTTTTGCAAACTCTGAACCAGCAGGGGTGTTGGGAGATTCTAGTTTTGAGACTTGAACAACACAGCTCTGGGCTTTATTACATTCTGTAATGCAGGATCAGTCTAAGATTCAAATACAAAACATTTTAAATTCTATTTTATAGGCTTTTATAAGAATAACAGATATGGCACTATAAGTAACACTATAGTTTTATGGTACATTACACTGACATCATAAGTGCTATTATATACTTTACATCTGTCAGAAAAAACAATAGTATAGCATACATGTAATATGCACATTTGAAAATGCAATAACATTTTACTAAATGTCGAAAACTTGTCTTTTAGGTTTGACATTTTTGCGTCGAATATGTATTTTATATTGTATTGTGAAAAACAATGTAAAAAGTAAAATAAATCAGAGACTCGGTGCTAAAACTAAATAAATTTAGTATAACCACGTTCAGTGTTATGTATGTAAAAACGAATAAGGCATATGTATATGGGAAGGTTGTAACTGACCTATATATCTTTCGGGGGTATATGGAAGGCCTATGTAAGTGGGCTAAAGAAGAGGTAAAGGCATATGGGCATTATATGTATCTGTCTGTAATGGCAGATCAAATCTTTTTCTTGAAGAAGGAAACTGAAATATGAGATAAGTTTAAAGTGTGTAGGAAGGTTTCTAGATCTAATGGATATTTCATGGATACATTATTTCCATTTATAGTTACCACTAAGAAAATAGGGTAACCCCATTGGCGAGAGATGTTTTTCTCTCACAGGTCTGACGTCAGGGAGTGAACAGCAGCTCTCTGAGCCAGGGTTAGTGGAGTAAGCTCAGGTAGTACTTGAAATCAGAGTTCCCGGTGTTACATTTTAATTTTGTCGAGAGAGATGAAGTAGGTCCATTCTGTCGTTCGGGTTTTGGAATAGACAGATGATGTTACTTGGTACTTCATAACAAATATTGTTATATTATTGTTAATATTGCTCAGTAAAGCCTAATTGTATAAATGAGCGTGACATGGTTGACATGGTTGTCATTAGAGCACAATACAAAAGAAAACATGGTTTGAAGTGTATTAGAAAGGTCCTGAGTAGTCACTAATGCCGATAGACAAATCTTTAAATTTCATAGCCATGCTTTATTTATGGTGTCATAGATAGACGTTGGCAGGTATGGAATAGAGATTGTGACATTTGATCTGTGAGTAATTGGTGGGCCTATAATTTTCCTTCAGTGTCTATTTGTGCCACCTCTAACCGATCCACTCTAGTGACAGTAAGATTTAGGTCTACTTTAACTTTTGCAACATTCGATTTACATGAAGTTTTAATTGCAGATGTCATGTTCATAATATAATTTTTAAAGGGAAAAATAGTAACAACTGTGTATCAATCTCTACTCTGACTGGCCTAATTCTATCTAAGTTAGGAGATGTATATACAGGTGACTGATCATCTTGTGTGACGCATGTTACCTTATTTATATCAATAGCATCCTTAAATCCTGGAGCGTTAGGAGAGGTCCTGCAGTGCTAAACATTTTTTAAATTTCACTACATAATCTGTAAAAAGTCTTGAACAAATCTTTTTGCCATTTGCCATTTAAAGGGGATTTTCATCTCAGTAAGTGATGGCATATTGCTAGGATATTCTGACTGCCAGGACCCTCACCGATCCTGGCATTGAAATCCATCCGATGTGCAGGGAAATGCAACACAGGTCGATCCTAGCAATATTCCATTACTTCCTGAGATGGGAAAACCCCTTTAAAATTGAATGCGTGGAGCGCAGAATCGGAGTATACATTTTTAGTTCTTTTCTGTGCAGTGAGTGGCAGTCTGTAGTCAGAATCTGAGCTCCAATTGTCAGAATGTTTAAAAGAGTTCTCTGGAATACAGCTTTTTTATTTAGCCCTCTTAGGCTATGTTCACACGGAGTATTTTGGGGGAGGAATATCTGCCTCAAAGCTCCAAACGGAATTTTGAGGCAGATATTCCTCCCCCAAAATACTCCGTGTGAATAGCAATTATCGCGCCGTTTTTCGCCCGCGGCCATTGAGCGCCGCGGGCATAAAACACGCTTTCTCCTGCCTCCCATTGAAGTCAATGGGAGGTCGGAGGCGGAAGCGCCCGAAGATAGGGCATGTCGCTTCTTTTTCCCGCGAGGCAGTTTTACTGCTCGCGGGAAAAAGACGCCGACGCCTCCCATTGAAATCAATGGGAGGCGTTCTCGGGCCGTTTCTGCCGAGTTTTGCGACGCGGTTTCCGCGTCAAAAAACTCGGCAAAAGACCCCGTGTGAACATAGCCTTATTCTTGAAAAATAAGTGCTATTTCAATATAATGTTTGTTAACATGCCCTACTTTGATCCCTACAGCGACCACTGAAACATGTAAACATTGCAGCAGTTCGCATGTTCACAAATACGCCCCGCCATCCCCACAGTTTGTGCATTGTATGAAACACCATACAACTCCTTTTATGTTATGTGGTAAAAATTACCAAATATGAAATTGTGTATTAAACTATGACCACTATAGACATGCATGTATAAATGCAGAAGACCACTAAAATACCAGCCTATGTGCTACAGCCCAATGTTCCAAATTATATTTCTCTGTAAATGTAACAATCTTAGGCTAAAATCACATTTGTGCTCTATGTCAGATAAATGTATATTTTCTCATAAATTTAGGTCTGCAAAGAAATAAATGCAACTATATAACTGTATCCTTTTTTTTACGGAGCCATCAAAAAATGGTATATAATTGGTATACAGTTGTATACGGCTGGCATCAGTTTGAATTTTTTTTAAGTGGAAGTGAAGTTTTTTTTTTGTCTTTATTGTTTTCAGATAGTTTTAAACTTATACTGTACAAGTGTATACAAACCTATACCCATATATTTGGAAGCATCGGACATTTCTGCCTTTCTATAGAATAAAAAAGATGGCATCCAATCTTGCCAAACATATGCTAAACTGACACAATGTTGGCATATTTCTGCCTGATAAAAGCCTATAGGTACTGCACAGTAGGATAATACAATAGGATCATTTATTTATTTTACATTTTTTATGTCCATATGTATACTGCAAACTATATGGGAAACATTGTCTTTATAGGGCACAAACCGTTCATTTAAGGCATCATGTATATGATAATAGTATGGCCCCTTACAAGAACTGAGTTGTACAGAGCATACTACAATAGCCATGGAAGTCTGTAGGGTCTTACTCTACCTCCGCATGCATTTTATTCATACGGAGGTAGGCAGTGGTTTTTCTCATGTATTTATACAGTACCAACAGAAAAAAAAATGTGCCACGTTCCATTGGATGATATATAAAAGAAATAATATGCCCTAGAAAAATATCTACCTAACTAGGTGCCATAAAGAGGCAACATAGGGCGGCACATGGCTCACGCATTGACTCACAAGAACATCTGGGTTGGCCAAACACATGTGCTAAATAGAAATTGTTGCCTGTTTAAAACGAATAAGGACCATGTTTCTATCCACATATGTAATATAATAAACTATGCATGAGTTCTACTTGTTGTTTCTGTTCCTATATATCGCTCATTACTTTTTCATATGTTTGTCTGTAAATGTCTTGTGAAAACTGAAACCCTTTTCTTGTTTTTATTTTAATCCATTTTATGAAATGACATTTCAGTTAACAAAACACAATGGGAGTGACAAACTTTTGTCAAATGAGTAGTTTATGCTGCAAACCGTAAATGCCAGGTAATGTGCACCAAGCTGCTGTCCTCACAGGATATAAAAGTAAATGCTGAAACCCATTAGCTATCTTGGTTCTACAACAAATATTAATAATATTGCTTAACAAAAACTGAGATTTTTTTGATTCTACAAAGGAGGCTGGTTCCTGGATGGACTCCAAGAAGATATAACTTTTGCTGCTTCTGTCTTCTCCGATCTCTTTTACACAGCGCTCAATGAATGCTGTGTATACGAATAGAGGCAGCGGCCGCGCCGCTGTCTCTATTGGTCCCGGTGTTCACATGATCGCCGTGTGCCGTTAGTGACAGACTGCTGCTGGGTCATACTAGACCCAGCACAGCCCTGTTAGTGACAATTGTCACTATGAGAGGGCTGATTTCCCCTGTAACTGGGGCCGCTGTGCAGTTCCAGTCACAGTGGAAAAAGATGGCGTTAAAGAAAAAAATATATATATAAAGCTCCCCAAAGGTCTTTTTTGACCTTTGAGGGACAGCCCATAGTAATAAATAAATAAAAGTAAAGTAAAGTGAATTTTTTTTTTATTATAATCCACATAAAATACCCACCCCCAAAAAAAACATCCCCCCCCCCCGTCAATTATTGTCGTAACGATAGCCCGGACCCAATTACCTTAATATAGACATGTAATACATTAAAATTTACGGTAGACAATGATGGTCACAAATAAAAGGTCTATTTTAGGGTAAAACTATGTTATTACCAAAAAAGATAGCTGAAACGTAAAAAAGCTTATTTTTTTTACTATTTCTTAGCATGTAATTTATAACAGTTAACTTTTTGGAATTGTATCTCAGTTAATGAGTAGATATTAAGGGAAGAGGGTCAAGGGGTGTGGAAAAATGTTATTCAACTCCTGGAATCGGGTGTGTTATCCAAACCAAATTACTCCTCAAATTCATTATTAAAATTACAATCTAAGGTCTGGAAAGAAGCGAGGGATAGAATGGCCTTTCGGGGCTTTATGGAAATCACTCCATTATGGAACAACACCTTTTTACCTGAATTTTATGCGATATGAGAAGTTCACTTCTTGGTGAAGTATGGGATTTGTCTTGTCTCACATTTAATCAGAAATGGAGATTTAAAATCATTTTTCTCCATTCAAAATGAATTTGGGGTTCCAAGTCACAATTGGTTATTATATGCTCAAGTATCACATGCTTGGCATATCACTAAGGAAAAAAGTAAATTTAGAATAAAAAGTTTTGGTATAGGGTACACATTACTAAATAGATCACAGAGTAAAGGGGTTATCTCTCTCTGTTATAAACACTTTTCTGTAATGCTTAAAAATGTAGCTGACTTTAACTACACTGATAAATGGGTGAGAGATTTGGGTCAAATCTCCTTAACACAATGGGAGTCTATCTACAAAAATACAGAAGGCTCTTCACTTAATGTAGCTCACATCTTTTCACAGTTCATGGTGATTAATAGATTGCACCACACGCCAAAAAAATAGGTTAAGATGGGGTATAGAACTATAGACGACTGTCCTAAATGTGGGTCTGCAAGTACAGACCTTGTACATTTGCTTTGGAGATGTCCCAAATTACATCGCTACTGGTCACAGATAATAGATTGTATTAAATTGACTTTACTCCTTTGGCCTGATCAAGATCTTACTCTAAGGCTATGTTCACACGGAGTATTTTGGGGGAGGAATATCTGCCTCAAAGTTCCAAACGGAATTTTGAGGCAGATATTCCTCCCCCAAAATACTCCGTGTGAACAGCAATTATCGCGCCGTTTTTCGCCCGCGGCCATTGAGCGCCGCGGGCATAAAACACGCTTTCTCCTGCCTCCCATTGAAGTCAATGAGAGGTCGGAGGCGGAAGCGCCCGAAGATAGGGCATGTCGCTTCTTTTTCCCGCGAGGCAGTTTTACTGCTCGCGGGAAAAAGACGCCGACGCCTCCCATTGAAATCAATGGGAGGCGTTCTCGGGCCGTTTCTGCCGAGTTTTGCGACGCGGTTTCCGCGTCAAAAAACTCGGCAAAAGACCCCGTGTGAACATAGCCTAATAGTGCAATGTATAATGATATTGATACATTTCTAAGGCTTTATGAACATAGCAGGCCTATCGGTCTATATTACAGACCCATAGGCACTCAGAATAATGTGGTATGGTGTTTTATATGGTGCCAAATTATGGAGATATTCTCCTCTAGAAGCAATGCCATGTTAAATAGCTTCCTAATATGGCCCATGAAGAAACATATCATGATTTTATAAAATTGGAGATATATGGAGGTAAAGTAAGGCCCAATAGAAGTTGTACAGACCTGTAATTTGTCCATGTGCATGAAGCCAAAATGTGATTATGTTGACCATATAAAACATTCTTTTATATTGACTTTCATTTTGTGTTGATATTTCTACAAGCAATACACATATAAAGTATATACGTAAACAGGTTATAATGTTACACTCCATTTACTCTAGTTAAAAAAATAAAATAAAAAAATAAATAAAAAATATTAATTTTTATAAAACATTGTTTTTTATTGTGTAAAAAATAATCATGCATACAGATGTAGCCGTCTTTACCTTGACTTTTAACGCATTAAACAAATAATGGCTAAATCTCTTATCTTGACTTTTTCAATGACATTTCAATGGCTTTTGTTGTGTGATATCACGCTGAAGCAAGTTATCACAATGGCTACATCCGTACATGTTGGGACTCTTATTTTTTAAATAACCTCTTTAAAACATGTAATCTGACACTTGCTTTTGTAGATAACAACTGTTCATTATTATTCTTTTTGAAGACCATATTATCAGTATAATGTTAACTTACAAACATAGATAAAACATATAATAAAGATAAATTGATAGTACATATGTGTGTTTAAAGGGAAGGTGTCATGATTTTTTTATTATATTGCTTTTAATATAATATAAACAAAAATTGTATTTATTTGTGTTGTCACTTTCTACTTTTTACAGTATTCATACTTTTACTTCTCTATGGGGGCTGCTATTTTTTTTCATCTCTGTATGTGTAGATTAACAACACATACAGAGATGCTATACGGCACATACAACCCCATAGAGAATGCGAATGGGAGCCGTTCCATTCTCAGAAGCGTGCACCGTCTGTGTGGGAACCGCACATGCGCCGTTCCCACACAGACCAAAACAAAGCTCGTTTGTAGAGCGAAATCCGGCGCCATTTTCATGTGGAACGGAAGCCGCTGCTGGAAAGTAAGATGACGACTTCCGGCCGCGGCTTCCGGCCATATGTTCAACAATGCATCATGTGCATTAGTGCCACCGCTACTAACAACCTCATCTCCGCATTACCCCATGACATAGTTACTTACTGCCTTCCATTTTTGTTCTCCTCGCTGCTCACTGGTCTCCTTGCTGGTCTCCTCGCCTCGCTGCTCGCTGTAGAACCTCCTACCACTGTGCAGTTGCTCAGAAAATGGCGGCACACAGTGTAGGAGGTTTGAAGACATTCAAACCCCTCCCTCTCTTGGCACTAGCCAGAAGAAGGGAGGGGGGATTGTGTGAGGACACTAGAGGAGAGTGTGTCCACCCCAAATTTGCAGCATAAATCAATGAGGTTGCTTTACCACAGTGACCAGTTTGGAAACTAATCCCTCTAGTGGCCAGCACATGGAAATGTTATAAATTAGAATCTAATTTATAATATTTCCTGACTTGTGAAAAAAATTAAAACAATGTGTAATCACTTATATACTAATTGTTTAACTGAAAAAAAAATAATTAAAATTTCTAGCGACACATTCCCTTTAAACAACCTGAATTGTTATCCTAAAAATGCAAATTAATATAAAGATCAAACTAAGTTGCAACAATGTTTCAAAAAGAGTGCATAAAAGTATTTAATTAGCCTTTAAGCTGTCTGTATGTTTCCATGTGAATCAATAAGAGACACGTTGTCTAAAATTATATTAATTTGGAGTCTATTGAATATTTTTTACGCTAATTCTTACAGTGAAAAGGGTGATAGGTTACTTTTTCCCTTGAGAGAAATAATGCAGTCGTAAAGTTTCTTTACTTAAAAAAAAGGTCGTTTTAATTGGAAAACTAAAGAAAATAACATAAGTTTGACTGTTTTCAGGAGAAGTATTAAGGACATCTTGTTTCCAGGATGACCATGGTAATGTGAATATATTGTAACTTGAGAACATAACTTTATGAAAACTAGTAATTGGTTCTGTAGCCCTAACACCCACTCAAAGTAAGAAAAAAAATGAAGATTAAAGAAAATATGCAGATAACTAATAAGACACGTAGCACAAGTGAAGTGTGATCACTTGCCCTGGCATAAGTAGTATAGCAGTACAGAACATGCAGTACTGTATTATATCTAAGAGAGGCTCTATTAGACTGTCAATCAGTTCATGCACCTCAGTAAAATGGGTGTCTCACTAATAAAATGCCAGCACCTAATAGCAGGATCTTCCAGACAATCCCTGGTGCCACCTATCAGCACCTCCTGCAGCATTGTAAGTTGAACATGGTTTCAAGTTACGATGATCCAGGAAATAACTTACATTCAGAGCCCAGGCAGGGCTGCCAGAGATGAGTCTGACGTATTCATGCTCCACCTACGTTCTGCTGACAGATTTCTCCCTATGGCTATGCATAGGGAGACATCTGTCAATCAGTAGATTGCAGAAAGTGGGCAGAGCAACCGGTAGCTCAGGAATTTTTACCAGACTCCTCTCTGGCGGCGCAGCCTGGGCTCTGAAAGTAAGTTCTCATAATAGGGTTTACATTAATATATAAGTGACAGACTGCTGAAATCTGTGTCTGTCACAACATTATTCTGCTCTCAGTGAGGGCAGCATAATGTAGATGACAGGTTCCCTTTAAATACATTACCATAGCTCCATCTATCATAGCTGCTGCGTCGAGGAATGTATAGAATTGTATTGTGATTTTTACCTAAATAGTGATTTCTGCAGTAATTAATACAGCATTATTATATACAGGATAATGTAGTCTTTTTGTATTTACCATTTATAGCTGTCTTTCCAAGTACTGTACTTGAACAATGTGATAAAGTTGCATCCTTCCAGGTAAATTCTTCTAGCTGCTCTCTCCATGTGCCCTTGCTCCAAGTTATCATTTTTACAGTATATTCCATAGTGATTTTGAATTACTACAGTATTTGGTATGTCAGCAAGACGTAGAGAACAGATGAAAAGGAACATTTGTTTCTGCATGGCAATTTTGGTCACATTGTAAGTCTGACTTTTAGTCAGCACTTTAAGTAGTATATCCACTTAATGATCTTTGGGTTATATATAATTTCTGTACTGTAAAGGATACAGGAAAAATATACTTGTACTTTCCTTATTTTTGCAAAGTTAAATTACAATTTCCATCCTTTTGTTGCTCAAAACGAATAAGCAGGTGATGAAACAGATTTGGTACTCAATGTAGACAACCATATTAACATTTTTCATACTATAGTCCATTCATAACAATGATGGAGCACAGATAGACAAATTGATATTGAGAGACATGAATCTATGAGGGATGAGCAGACTAAGTTTTCAGTTTTTCTGCTTTCATGACAGTGATAAATAATGCAATGGAAAGTTGTTTGGGTTCTGCAACAATGAAGCCATGTTTCATCTACTCAAAAGGTGTATCATTTATAATATGCAGAATAAGAAACTGCTGAATTCTCAAAAGTGGCTCGCTAATTAAAGCTCAGGGAACTGGAAAGATTTTGGTCTTTATCTTTCAGGTGCATTCATCTGAATAGCTCTTATTTCATTCCACTCAATATTTGCTTTTGCCTACCTCTCAGACACTAAATGGTTTTCTCATTTTGAATCCTATTGCAGTTGTTATGTAAAATATCTCACTGGTGCTATTTCTGCTGAGATGAGCATTTAAATGTCAGTCTTCCCCGTTACTCTCTTCTTGATGGGACAATTTTCAGTTGCCATAAACTCTGTTAGTTCTCTAATGTCCTCAGAGGAACAAGCACTCATCTTCATGTGTTAGCTTGTGATGTTACCCCGGGGCATCAATGCCAAGCAGATGTGTCTAAGCTTAGTATAATCTTAAATGGATGATATTTAAAACTGTCATGACATTAGATGCAATGTTCTATTATGTTCTTCGGTGCATAAGGCAGTGTTTTCTTATATTTAACTAGAGTAAGACATGTGTTTACTTATTAATAGGAACATTTAGCATTGTCTGTCATAAATAAGCTAACATTTGTTGACTGGTTCTATATGGTACAATATTTGCATTTATTATATGAGGAATTCATAATTTAATAATAGGGCAACTTTAGGCTGTGTTCACACTATATTTATTTTTGTCGCGCTTCTAGTGTTTTTAACGGCAAAAATAGCATAGCCTGCCATCAATAACAGTAAAACCCAATGGAAACCTGATTTTGCAAATGGATCTATCATGAATGTCATGATGCAAATGTGAACAGAACTATAGTCTTATATCTTTATACAAACAGATTTATAAGTGAGAGGAGAAAATATATTGCAAGCATGGAGATAGACATCTCCATAAAGTATAGCTGGTTCTTTTTTTTTTTTTTTTTTTCAACTTTACTTATAATCCGAGAAGGGATTATAATATATTAAATATAAGACTAAAGTAGGGAATCTGACATTACATTACACTATTAATATACTATGTGTGAAAAATGTACTGAATACAAATGATCCATGTAAGCTTCCAAATTGGGCAGCACATCATGTTTTATTATGTTTAGTTCTAAAGACATTCTCACATACTTATGCAGTAGAGCTGTCATTCATCTGTTTATTTTGTGCTGTGTGATATCTCACTAAGTTAAAGGAGTATTCCAGACAACATTTTTAGGGCACGTTAAAAGGGTGATATCAAGAGGTGAGTCCCTACCTATCAGGAGTATAGTCTTGTAGGTGAGGCAACTCTCTCCATTATGTTCTATGGAAATCACAGAAACAGCCAAGGGGCTTGCCAACCACCAGCTTACTTGTACAGCAATTTAATAAACAGGGCACTTCTTTCTCTTGATAGGTATGAGTGCCAGGGGTGGGACACCCACCAATGAGAAATGAGTAACTTTGGCTGGAATACTAATTCGATATACCAACAGTTCCATGGAAAAACAAACACATTCTGATATCACAATGGCACAATACATGATGCTTTAATATTTGTTATGATGTACGGTAGAGAAGTTGTGGTACAATAAAATAAGATGTTGACACATCTTAGCACAAAATGATTGCATTTGTACTCGCTTTTATTGTGCTCAATGCTGGACATTCAGAGGAATATGAATTGAAAAGTCTTTATGTTCTACATTAGTTTTGAAATCTAACACAATTTCTTTCTTCTGTAAGCAGCTACATATTTCCGGTTGGGGTGAAGCTGATAGCAAATTCAGAAAAAAATATCTGCCTTCATAATAAAGGGCATAGCTCATAGAGGCAGACCATGTGACTGCTATGGCGTCCTTGAAGATTGGAGGTCCAGTACTAAATAGTCCCATCCCTTTTCTTCTGGGAGGTGGGAAACTGTGTAGGTCTCCTCTCTCCTGGAGAACTGCATTGTCAGGAAGTAAGAGGGTGTAGGATTGGAGCAAGCATCATGGAACGGACTTGGGGGGCGGGGGAATCAAGTACTTCTTTCCTGCATGATAAAACCTGGCACCATAATTGCATACCCCTCACTTCTATGCACACAACTGCTCAGAATAGCTTTTTTTCCCCACAAATATCCACTTTTGTTAAACTCCAGGAATACGTGCATCTATATTTTTGAACCAGCAACTTTTTATATACACTTTTTAATAAGCTTTGGGTTTCTTTTTAGGTTTAGTAGTCTTCTAGAGACTTTTTGAGCGTTCACAGTGCTTCTAAATGACACCATATAAAATAAACTGAAACACCACAAAACAGTATTGCATATTGTTATTTTAGAGGATATACTATATAGCAGCATCAGAACACATTAAAATATTATATAAGTAACATCATATAATAAGAAGTTAATATAGCTGCACACAGTATTTGGCATGATATATATTGAAGACATGTACATAGCCACATTTAAAAAAATGTGTTCCTTTTAAACACTGCATCAACAGTTACTTGATAACCACAATACAGTGCTTATCAGTGTGATACTGCAAATTTTACTGTGGTCTGCCATGATTATAGTCTTCTCCTCACAATATACAAAACTATATAGAGCTTCTTGTCTATGATGACTGATTTGGGAATTTCCATCTACAGCTATAGGTATAATACCTCAGAACTAAGATTCATTACTAATGCAAATATATTCACCAGGTTCTAGATTCACAATGATTTTAAGAGTGTGAATCACATTTTTAATTATCATTTAGAGCATTTTTTTATTTTTCTCTATATGTAGTTGTACAAAACAATACAGATTTTTTTTTGCTGCAAAATATTACTAAATCAGTAACGTGTGTGTGCACAAATTAGACTATAAAATTATAAGAAAGAAAGAAAGAAAGAAAGAAAGAAAGAAAGAGAGAGAGAGAACCTCTGGGAATGATCTTAATTCTATCTATTACAAGGGGGGTAAACAAATGAATGATATTGATATAGCTAATGGAGTCCACCAAGAATAGACTACGGTGCAGAAAATAGTCCTAGTAGATACTTTCAATTGATACATAGAGCTGTAAAAGCTTACAACTTACTGTACCTACAGACTCCTATAAAGCCAACAGATTACTTGCAGGTCCGAAATGTAAACTGACAAAGGCTTATCTGTTTTGGTCTTGCCTGTTACACAAACCTTTTGGACCAGGTGGGTTTACTGGTTCATGGCATTTGGAAAATCCAGTTTACTATATCTTTGTATCTTTTTCTATTAACTAACGGGACACTCCCAATGGAAGCAGTAGTGGTGTTAAGGGCTACCTGTCTTTGTACACACTATATTGTTAGTGGCCAAAAGGTATCTCTTGCAAAAATAGATATTATTGACTTCTACGATACATGATTAATTGAAGCAACTTAAAAAAAACACTCCTGCGGATTGAGCATATATAAATGAGCAAAGTAAAGGCCCAGAAAATGTCCCCTCATTTATCTGTATAATAAGGAGATATTGGTCTAACTTGTAGGGAGCCAACCAGGTCATCAAATGGGTTGGTAATAGTTTCATTGGCATTATCTCTTAACCTGAACATAAAAAGGATCGGATTTGCATCATCTTCTGTATTAGTTACCCATAGTTTTCCATCTTTGTCATGCATGAAATGTTTGGTCAAAGTATCCTCTTATTCTGCCACTCAGTAAACAATTTAAACAATTTATTGTCCTTTCATTGTGGTAATTCCTGGAGTGTCAAAATAAATCCCAAACTTCCTCCTTATCTCCTTCCAAGGCACAATAGTCTCCCTCAAAAGCAGTGAGTACTGTATTTCCCCGGTTCTGGCAGGGCAGAATATTAAGTGTATAAAAGGTAGACTAGGTCATAAGAGTAAGAAAAATCTAACGGATAAACTGAATGATGACTGGTCGATAACATGTCATCTCCGACAAGCCAAATGATGTCTTCTGAATTTTGGTAATTTGATCGCTTTCTCCTCTGTGCCATAACGTTTTTGGATTGGATTCTAGGTCTCCTGCTTCCCCAAATAAAATGATAAATTACCCTATTTCACCTCATTGAATCAATGTATTTTAGCAAAAGTAGTAGCAGGGGATCTAATAATTTTGAGAAGCTCATAATCAAGCGGCATATGGCCAGTACATATTATGGAAAATGATACCATCAGTTCAATTCAACCATAATCTTGTACAGTAATGGGTTACTCAGATGATCTATGGTTTCAGGTGTGCTACATATCCATATACCCAGATAGGTGGCATAGTCCCGAGCAAGAGTCACTCCAACATCTCCAAATGCCTTACGTGCAGTCTAAGAAGGATAGCCTAGCAGAAGCATCATACACTTTGAAGAGCCTGAGAAGGATCTAAAGCATGTAATGTGTTGCAGGACAGATTGCAGCTGGGTCTGAGGATTAGCCGTGGACAGTAAAATATCATTGGCAAATGGCACCGTACAGACTTCATGTGAGCGAATTTTGATGTCATGAAAAGTGGTGAGGTCTTATAAAAAGCGAGCCAGAGGCTCGAAGGCTATATTGATTAAAGTAGACAAGAGGGGACACTTATGTTCAGTGCCTTTTTGGAGACGTTGAGATAAGATTGCAGGAGTGTAAACAAATGCTTGTGATTTGTTATCAAGAGCCCTGAGGAAAATGCAAAATGATTTCTGAATGCTCATCATATCTAAGACCTGGTCAAGCCACCCCATCTGACATTGCTGAATGTCTTTTTCACATAAATAGAATTCAATGCTGGACTAGTGGTCGGTCAGATGAGGGGCCTCTTTTTAGTCTGTCCAAGCCAATAATTTCCTTTCACATGTTATTTACCGCTTAGCAGACCTACCTAAAACCCAATTTCTAGTGTAATTTAGTGTAGAATAGTGGCAAAGCGATTAGCACTACTCAGTGAGTTATGAAAATCACCTGAAAAAACATTATTCCATATAGACTCATTATGTAGGATTCCATTGGCCTTTTTTAATTTGGTAATAATGGGTGGGTGTCTATTTCTTTTGCAAAATTAGCCAGTAAACATCCTGATTCATTACTGTACCAATGTAGCTTGGCTTCTAAATCTAATCCATAAAGTGCCGTCTTCCTATCCATCCAAAGTGAAAAATCCCTTTGAAACGCAAATCATTTCTTTTTGTGATCTGGAATGGGAGTTGAAAAAAATGTGGTGTATGCAGTTTTTTTGTGAATGTGTACGTTTCTTGACGAGTTTCTTGAGTGAGTGTGTTATCAGTTTACTTTTTTTTAACTGCTTTGGAGGCATCCGAAAACAATTGCTGGTTGTCCCTATGCATCCTATCTTGGGTCATTTTTATAAAATGTTACTCTTGCTTTAGATTTTTTTTTATTTAGTAATAATGTACTGGCATATTTCTAGTTGCCAAAAAATTATGCCTGTAACTAAATTGCTATCTAGAACTACTATGTAAGTTTTCTTATATATATATGGCACTTTAATCCATGACTGCAATTATTGCTACTTATGCTGCTTTTCCAGGTTTTTATGGCTGGGTGGTGGGGGCCCATCTCATTTTGCTATGGAGCTCTATGAATTCTAGTTAAACCCCTGATTTAAAGTGAAGCTTAGGCTATGTTCACATGTTTAGGATTTTATAACGATTTAGGCGCGGATTCCAAGCCTAAATACTCATTAAATCCACTAACATTCCGCATTCAATCCAAGTGAACAGGGTATTTTATACCCGATTTACGTGTGCCCGAAAAAAATCCATGTGTCACGATCTGTGGGTATATTGACCCACTAGGCCACACCGCCATAGCGGGATAGCAGCTGGCCAAACAACAGTGTACCAAGTCAATATAAAGTCCGAGCACCAGTGTACCTGTAATAGTCCAGACAGTAGCAATGGCTTAGGCACAGATGGGACCTTGGCTGCAGGTGATGCAAAACGTGGCAGATGACACCAGACGTGGTGTAAGTCAGCAGACATTGTAGATGGCACAACACGACTCCAACACTAGAGATGGCACAGGAACAAATACATCATGGGATGCAGGATACAGGTAGCAGGGCACGGGAACAGGATACGACTAAGGGATCGTTTGCAAGACTAACAGAGGAATACAAACAACGCTCAGGCAATGAGCAAAATGGCAGGACCCTACTAAGGTCCAGGGTGATCATGGGCTAGTTAGTAATGTTTTACATGTGCGTGCACTGGCCCTTTAAGGTCCGTCGAGGGGTGAGTAGTCCTGACTGTCTGCGGCCGTGGATGTTGCACCATGCAAGAATAACAAGCATGCTCATTATTCTCAAGGTTATCGCATTGAAATCCTGCAGGTTAGCCCCATTGAATAGGAGTAGGTTTAATCCTTGTGTGGATCCACCCGAACATCTGCAAAAGATTTTCAGCCTTGGTTTTCTGCCACGGATTCTTTGTAAAATACTTGTCAGGAAATCCTGAATATGTGAACACAGCTTTACTGGCTCAGTGGTAGATTTGCTGCCCCATACGTGGAACTCTCTGAGTTCGAGTCCTGACAAGAACAGATTAAAAGGAGAGACAGAAAAATAGAGATAGAGAGAACTGCTGAGACTGAAGAAACCCCCTTCCCAACGGCAGTAAAATGGGTTAATACACAATGATCTGGCATTACTTTGAGCTTCCTCAGCAGCCATATCTAGCAGGAGAACACATTCATAGACGCTGCTTATTCCCCCTGTATCCTATAAATTGAGAACAATACGGGACATAAAACACTGAGCAGGGCCGGACTGGGACATAAAATCATCCCTGCCATTTTAAAGCATACAGACCCACCTGCTGTGTTTGCGCGTCTGCGGGCCCATCCTTCAGCTATACAAAAATATTGAACATTGTTTCTTAAATATTGCCTTTCAATATTTCATAAATCGGTAAATCCCCCCAAAAAAAGCTAAATGGGAGCAGCATGTGATGAGCTGAATGTATACACCGGCCACAACTCACTTACAGGAACGGTATCTGTGTACCCGTTGTAAAAATTTTGAGCAGCACAAAAGGAAGGCAGCGGGGTTGGGGACCTGATGGAGATGAGTCATTGGTGACAATACCCAGAAATGGACTTTCCACAATAATAATTCAATTTCTAGTAAAAAAAATATTACAGAAATATTAAGAATATCTGTGTACAATAAATATAATACATCATACGCTAACAGGATATATAACATCATAAGTTGGAATCAATTATTATTTTAGTAATTCTTACTGCTCATATGTATCATATTATTTATAATGCCATTATATACTGTACACACCAACAATGTAGCCATATAAAGTGTACACATGAATAACAGTTCTATATACTGTACACATGAATAATGCCACTATATACTGTACACATCAATAACGCCAGTATACACTGTACACATTAATAATGCCACCTTATATACTGTACATATTAATATGCACTAGATACTGTACACATTAATAATGCCACCATATACTGTATACTGTACACATGAATAATGCCACTATATACTGTCCACATTATTAATGTGACAATATATACTGTATGCATTAATAATGCCACTATATACTATACACATGAATAATGCTAGCATATATACTGAATACATGATAACCTAAGATACATGCCACACTCTTTCTTATGTAATGAGGTCTTTCAAATCTGCCACTGCAGTGCCACCGCTGCGGATCAAACAGCCATCTAGAGTGAAAAGGTTTGTGGCTATAATTAAAAAGTTATTTGCTTACTGAGCTGGAACAATGATGTCATGATGACACGTGGCTGTTGCAGCCACTGCTGAGGCCAATGATTGGATGCAGCGGTCAGGTGTGCCGACACTGCTCAGTAAAGAAAGATTGGAAGGGATCACTGGAGCCGTGGCGCTTGATTTAAAAGGTGAGTAATGCTGCTTTTATGTTTGTATCCAATTTCACCCCCACGTGCCCTGTTTTTTCCTGATCCTTTAATAAGAACTGCCTGGGTGGCAGCCAACCAGCCCACTGTGCACCAGCCCATCTGGCATTTGCCAGAATTGCCAGATGGCCAACCGGCCCTGACTGTAATATTCTGGTAAATGACAGTGCAGGGGGTAAAGAGTCTGAGTGGCAATTTTAGAAAAAATCATGGGAAGTGAGACACCCCACTGAAGGGTTGTCTAGTTTTAGAAAACTCACTTCCATATGCATTATTAGGGAATCCTGTTCAGGATCCTCATCTCTCTCCCAAATTGGAGAGTAGTAAAAAGAGCTTCTCTCATTTTGGAGTACCTGTCCTGTCCTGCATTACACAGACAAATTTATTGATATCAATAGACACTGCGTAAGGTCTCTTTCATACAGCAGGTTTTTGGGCAGTATTTTGCAGTATTTGGAAGACAAAAGCAGGAGAGGGTCCAAATCTCGGAAGAGGTGCAAATCTTTAATTACACTTTTTCTGTTTATTATCCATTCCTAGTTTTGGCTTACAAATACTGATACAAAATACTGACCGAAATACTGCCGTGTGAAAGTGGCCTAATGCTGTGATTTGGAACAATTAGGCCGGATTCACACGAGCGTGTGCGTTTTGCGCGCGCAAAAAACGCAGCGTTTTGCGCGCCAAAAGGTCCATAAAAGCTCTGTGTGTCAGCAGCATATAATGCGTGGCTGCGTGATTTTCGCGCAGCCGCCATCATTATGACACTCTGTTTTTATGTTTGTAAACAGAAAAGCACGTGGTGCTTTTCTGTTTTCATTCATAATTTTGACTACTGTAGCGCGCATCATGCGCGGCACGCGGAAGTGCGTCCGTGTGCTGTGCGCGGTTTTCACGTACCCATTGACTTCAATGGGTACGTGATGAGCGAAAACGGGCAAATATAGGACATGTCGTGAGTTTTACACAGCGGATATACGCTGCGTGAAAATCATGGACAGTCTGAACGGCCCCACTGACTAACATAGGTCAGTGCAACGCGCGTGAAAATCACGCGCTTAGCACGGACGTATTATGCATTAGTGTGAATAAGCCCTAACTGCAAGGTTTTCATAAAAATAACAGCTGATCGCTGGGGGTTCCAGCAGGGAGAAACTTTGTGATCTGCCTACTGTAAAGCAATCCCTCTAACAAGTAGGGGTTATCCAAAGTAGAGAACTCCTTTAAATAAAACAGTTAATTTTGCAATATGTTGTCATTGTTCTATTGTATTTAACATTTGTCTCGATGTTAAATCGAAAATACTTATAGTGCAATGTGACTGACATCTTGAAAAGAGACTAAAGAAAAGAAGAAGCCAAATGAATGCAAGATTATTTAAAGAAACTGAGCTGTATATGGTCACATGAAAGATAATTTTTAATCTACTGCATACACAATATGGGTTAGAAATTGAGCCCCAGTTCAGTTTTGTATTTTAATTGGTTGAATATAATTGAACGATCAGTCATACTTAAAGTATATACAGAGAATCTCTTTGTTCTCAAGGCATAGATAACAAGCTTTGGTATGCCTTAGTCGCCATGTGTATTTTTACTTTTACAGGAGAAAAAAGAAGTAGCAAAAGAAAGAGAAAATATGAATGAAGAATAAGGAAAAATAAATGGAACATATTTAACCCCTTCCCGCACCTTGACGTAACTGCACGTCAATGTGTGCAGTAAGTTCGCGCACCTTGACGTGCAGTTACGTCTGTGCTTTGACAGTTAACCGCCGCCCGGCGGTTAACTGTTCAGGGTATCTGCCCTGCATTCCCCGTTGCCGATCAGTGGCCCATCGCCGCTGATTTCGGCAATTAACCCCTTAATTGCGGCGTTCGATTTTGAACGCCACAATTAAGGTGTTTAGCGCCGATCGGCAGCCCCCATGTGAAATCACGGGGTCTGGCAATGGTACCCATGGCAACCGGACGCCAGACAATGGCTTCCGGGCTGCCATGTACAGAAGCCTATGAGGACCAGCTGGAGGCTTCCAGTCGTAGGCTTCCTGTCAGTGTGACTGTTACGTCACAATGACAGTTGGAATGCATTACACTACGTGTGTAGTGTAAGGTATTCCAGCAGCGATCAAAGCTGCAAGTCTAAGTGTCCCCTAGTGGGACAAGTGAAAAAAGTAAAAAAAAGAATTATTTTTTTTTAAAAAAAGTGTAAAAATAAAAGTTAGAAGTGATATAAACAAGAACTGTTTTTTTTCCTATAATAAGTCTTTTATTACAGGAAAAAAAATGAACACGTAAAAAAAAAGTACACATATTTTGTATCACCGCGTTCGTAACGACCCCAACTATAAAACTATAATATTATTTTTCCCGCACGGTGAACACCGCAAATAAAATAAACGAAAAACAATGCCAGAATCACTATTTTTTTGGACACCACCCCTCCCAAAATATACAATAAAAAGTGATCAAAAAGTCGCATGTTCGCCAAAATAGTAAAATATAATGGTCATTTATAGCCCAGGGTGAACGCTGTAAAAAATAAATAAATTGTCAGAATTGATGGTTTTTGGTCACCTGGCTTGCCGAAAAATGGAATAAAAAGTGATCAACAAAATCGCATGTACCCCAAAATGGTACCAATGAAAATGACAGATTGTCCCGCAACAAATAAGCCCTCACGCAGCTCCGGTGGTGAAAAAATAAAAAAAAGTTCTGGCTCCCAGATTATGGCGATGCAAAATGTGCAGCGTTCCGAAAGCGGATAAGATCGGGCGACATTTATAAGTGCAACACTGGCCACATATCTGCGGATTATTATTTATTTACCCCATTATTATACCCTCTTATTATGCCCTGATGTACTCTGACCAGCCTACATATGTCCCACATTATAAACTGAAATACCAGCAAAACGCCAGAGCTACTACCAAGCCAAATCTGTGCTCCAAAAGCCAAATGCCGCTCCCTCCATTCTGAGCCCTACAGCGTGCCCAAACAGCCGTTTAAGTCCACCGATATGGCATCGCCATACTCGGCAGAACCCGGTTAATATTTTATGAGGTATTTGTGGCACAAACTAGGCACAACATAACAATATATAGTGCACTAAAATGGCACATCAGTGGAAAATTGTAATTTTCACTCTGCACCATCCGCTGCGCATTTACCCTTCGTGCACCATGACTTAATAGCATGTTGTGGTGTGTGGGGGGGTGATATATGGAGCGTCTCACGCGCTGAGCCCGCTCCATTCGCTGCGGGTGTCAGCTGTGTATTACAGCTGACACCGGGGACTAACGGACAGGAACAGCGATCGCGCTGTTACAGGAGCCTGTAAAAATGACAATATACTGCAATACATTAGTATTGCAAAGTATTCTACCAGTGATCTAACGATCGCTAGTTCAAGTCTCCTAGGGGGACTAATAAAATATGTAAAAACAAAAGTAAATAGTTATTATTAGTGGAAAAAATTAAATAAATATTTAAAGTCCAAAAAGAAACCCTTTTCACATTTTTTCTCTATAGTAATGTAAAAAAAAAAAAAAAAATACACAAAATTGGTATCGCTGCGTCCATAATAGTCCAAGCTATTACAATATACCATTATTGAACTCGCACGGTGAACGCCGTGAAAAATAAAGAATTTTAAACTGCAAAATCGCAGTTTTTTGGTCACCTTCGCTCTACCAAAAAATTTAATAAAAAGTGCTCAAAAAGTCTTATGTACCAAAAAATGTTACCAATAAAAACCACAGGTCGTCTCGCAAAAAATAAGCCCGCACACCACTCTATTGACGGAAAAATAAAAAAGTTGTGGCTCTCGGAAAGCGGGGAGGAAAAACGAAAAAGAAAAAGCAAAACATGGATCAGTTCGGAAAGTGTTAATTACTTTCTAATGAAAAAACATTTATGACCACATGTTGGGTATAGCCGTACTCGGGAGAAATTGTTTTACAAATGTTGGGGTGCATTTTCTCCTTTATCCTTTGTGAAATTTAAAAAATTCAACATTTTAGTGGAAATAATGTTGATATTAATTTTCAGGGCCTAATTCTAATAAATTCTGCAAAATACGTGTGGGGCATAAATGCTCACTATATCCCTAGATAGATTCCTTAAGTGGTGTAGTTTCCCAAATGGGGTTACTTTTGGGGGGCTTCCACTGTTTTCGCCCCTCAGGGGCTTTGCAAATTCGACATGACACCCAAA
The DNA here is from genome assembly GCF_050947455.1 of Rhinoderma darwinii. NCBI lineage: Eukaryota > Metazoa > Chordata > Amphibia > Anura > Rhinodermatidae > Rhinoderma > Rhinoderma darwinii. The sequence continues at coordinate 189,673,113 of NC_134687.1, read as the reverse complement.
AACTATTCCAGTTAAATTTGAGCTCCAAAAGCCAAATAGCGCTCCTTCCCTTCTAAGCCCCGGTGTGGGTCCAAACAGCAGTTTATTACCACTTATGGGGTACTTACGTAATCTGGAGAAATTGTTTTACAAATGTTGGGGTGCTTATTCTCCTTTATTCCTTGTAAAAATTAAAAATGTCTAAGTTCTTACAGAAAAAAAGTAGATTTTTACCTTTACAGAATAATTCCAATGAATTCAGCAAAACAACTGTGGGGTCAAAATGCTAACTTTACCCCTAGAAAAATTCCTTGAGGGGTGTAGTTTCCAAAATGGGGTCACTATTGGGGGGTTTCCACGGTTTTGATCCCTCCAGTGCATTGCAAACGCGACACGGCACTGAAAACTATTCCAGCAAAATTAGAAATCCAAAATCCAAATGGTGCTCCTTCTCTTCTGAGCCCTGCTGTGAGTCAAAACAGCAGTTTATTATCACATATGGGGTATTTCTATAATCGGAAGAAATTGCTTTACATATGTTGGGGAGTTTTTCCTACTTTATTCCTTGTAAAATTTCTACGTTTTTTCACAAAAAAAGTCGATTTTCATCTTCACATACTAATTCAAATAAATTTAGCAAAAAAACCGTGGGTTCAAAATGCTAACTATACCCATAGATAAATTCATTGAGGGGTATAGTTTCCAAAATGTGGTCACTTTTGGGGGGTCTTTACTGTTTTGCTACCACAAGACCTATTCAAACCTGACATAGTGCCTAAAATATATTCTAAAAAAAGGAGGCCCCAAAATCCACTAGGTGCTCCTTTGCTTCTGAGGCCTGTGTTTCAGTCCATTACCGCACTAGGAGCACATGTGGGATATTTCTAAAAACTGCAGAATCTGGGCAATAAATATTGAGTTGGATTTCTTTGGTAAAACCTTCTGTGGTACAGAAAAAATTTATTACAAATGAATTTTCGGAAAAAAAAATGAAATTTGTAAATTTCACCTCTACTTTGCTTTAATTCCTGTGAAACGCCTAAAGGGTTAAAACACCTTCTGAATGCTGTTTTGAATACTTTGAGGGGTGCAGTTTTCAAAATGGGGTGATTTATGGGGACTTTCTAATATATAAGGCCCTCAAAGCCACTTCAGAACTGAACTGGTCCCTGAAAAAATAGGCTTTTGAAATTTTCTTGAAAATATGAGAAATTGCTGCTAAAGTTCAAAGCCTTGTAACGTCCTAGAAAAATAAAAGAATGTTCAAAAAACGATGCAAACATAAAGTAGACCTATGGGAAATATAAACTAGTAAATATTTTGTGTATTACTATCTGTTTTACAAGTAGATACATTTAAATTTAGAAAAATGCAAATTTTTGCTAATTTTCTCTAAATCTTGGTATTTTTTACAAATAAATATTGAATTTATTGACCAAATTTTTTCCCTAACATAAAGCACAATATGTTACGAGAAAACAGTCTCAGAATCACTTGGATAGGCAAAAGCATTCCGGAGTTATTACCACATAAAGTGACACATGTCAGATTTGAAAAATCGGCTTCATCCTGAAGGCCAAAACAGTCTCAGTCCTGAAGGGGTTAAAATAAACTGTGCACGCCTTTGCACTGTGCACACCTTTGCATTTACTTTTTTGGCAAGTTTCCAAAAGGCAAAGAAAAAGACTGGCACTGTTCTGGCTCTTGGAGCACTATAGGCCCCAGTACCAAACACGAACCACAGTTCTCAAATGGTTTCAATTAAATCCACAACAGGTGGTGCACAGTAAAGTGTAGGGTAAGCATTGGCAAAACAATATCAGTAGAAAAATTTCACGGCACTCACCATTCAGTAAGATCTTCTTTTTTATTTAGGCAAAAAAGTAAAGGCAGCATGGATGTGGAGCACAAGCCTACAGCCGTTTCGCATGTACCCACGCTTTGTGAATGCTTGACATTGTAGCAGACCACGCCCCCTCACATACACGCAAGGAAACTTTCATTGTATAACATACAAAGTTGCAAAATTGTTAAAAACATATAAATTGTTACATGCTTGCTGTACTAGCACAGTATGGTTACAATATTACATACAATACGTCAATACAATATTTTAGCGCTGTACATAGAATGAACTTGAATCGTTGTGGTCAATGAGACCCAGCGCTCCTAAAGCCTCCGCTTATTGTTTTCATTTAGCTTCTGATTGGAACAATATATTGTATTTATCTGAAATAAACTTTTTCAAAACATATAACTTATCATGTTTAGTCTATACTAGCTATTTATAATGCTATACTTTTTAAGTTAGAAATGTGCTTAAATCATTGTGGTCATTAACCCCATGGAGACACAGCCAGTTTTGGCCTTGTGGACACAGTCTATTTTTTCAATTCTGACGTGTTAATTTATGTGGTAATAACTTGGGAATGCTTTCACTTATCCAAGCGATTCTGAGACTGTTTTCTGTACTTTATGTTAGTGAAAAAATTTGATCGATAAATTCAATATTTATTTGTGAAAAACACCAAAATGTAGAGAACATTTTGAAAAATTAGCATTTTTCTAAATTTACATTTATCTGCTTGTAAGACAGATAGGAATACCACACAAAATAGTTACTAGTTTATATTTCCCATAGGTCTACTTTATGATTGCATCGTTTTTTCAACGTCCTTTTAGTTTTCTTAAGGCTTAGAACTTTAGAAGCAATTTCTCACATTTACAAGAACATTTCAAAAGGCTATTTTTTCAGGGACCAGTTCAGTTCTGAAGTGGCTTTGAGGGCCTTATATATTAGAAAGTCCGCATAAATCACCCCATTTTAAAAACTGCACCCCTCAAAGTATTCAAAACAGCATTCAGAAATTCTCTTAGCCCGACATTTCACGGGAATTAAAGCAAGGTAGAGGTGAAATTTACAAATTTCATTTTTGTTTTGCCAAAATTGATTTGTAATGAATTTTTTCCTGTGAGGCTGGGTTCACACGTGGCGGAATTTCACTTGAATTCCGCTGCGGACACTCCGCAGCGTTAATCCGCAGCGGAGCCGTTTCTCCATTGACTTCCACTTAAATTTAGAAGTGTTCGTTTAGACGATGAGTAAAATTCCGCTGCGGAGCATAGGCTGCGGAGCAGAATTTGGTGTCCGCAGCATGCTCTGTCTGTTGCGGGGCAGTGGCGGACTGGTTGCGGACTCATGGCGGAATTTCTCCATTGACTTCAATGGAGATTCTAAATTCCGCAATGAAGTCCGCAGCTGTCATGCACATGTTATGTGTGCTGCGGATGCGTCTTGCTTTTTTAACATGACATTTCTTCATTCTGGCTGGACCTATGTATTTCTAGGTCTACAGCCAGACTGAGGAAGTCAATGGGGCTCCCGGAATTACGGGAGCGTTGCTAGGAGACGTCAGTAAATAGTCACTGTCCAGGGTGCTGAAAGAGTTAAGCGATCGGCAGTAACTGTTTCTGCACCCTGGACAGTGACTTACGATCCCAATATACAGCAACCTGTAAAAAAATAGAAGTTCATACTTACCGAGAACTCCCTGCTTCTGTCTCCAGTCCAGCTTCCCAGGATTACGTTTAAGTCTAAGTGACGGCTGCAGCCAATCACAGGCTGCAGCGGTCACATGGACTGCCGCGTCATCCAGGGAGGTAGGGCTGGATGCCGAAAGGGGGACGCGTCACCAAGACAACGGCCGGTAAGTATGAAATTCGTTTACTTTCACTAGGGAAAGTGCTGTCCCTTCTCTCTATCCTGCACTGATAGAGAGAAGGGAAGCACTTTTTCCGCAGTCCGCAGCAGCTAGTCCGCATCAATTTACTGCACATTTTGGGCAGATCCGCAGCCGTAATCCGCAACCCGGATTAGGTGCGGCATTGATGCGGACAGTTGCGGAGGAAATCCGCCACGTGGGGGCATGCCCTAACACAGAAGGTTTTACCAGAGAATCGCAACTCAATATTTATTGCCCAGATTCTGCAGTTTTTATAAATATCCCACATGTGGCCCTAGTGTGCTAATGGACTGAATCACAGGCCTCCGAAGCAAAGGAGCACTTAGTGGACTTTTAGACCTCCTTTCTATCAGAAAATATTTCAGGCACCATGTCAGGTTTGAAAATGTCTTGTGGTGCCAAAACATAGTAAAATAGTAGAATTAATCTTGGGGTATAGTGAGTATTTTGATCCCACAGTTTTTTTGCTACATTTCTTTGAATTAAGACAAAAAAGTGAAAATCTAAATTTTTTTAAAATAAAACATACAATGTTTTCATTTTTACAAGGAATAAAGGAGAAAAAACACCCCAACGTTTGTAAAGCAATTTCTCCCGATTTCGGAAATACCCAATATGTGGTCATAAACTTATGTTTGAACACACGGCAGACCTCAGAAAGGAAGGAGCGCCATTTGGCTTTTGTAGCTCAAATTTTGCTGGAATGAGGGACAACAACAGTGGAAACCCCCGAAAAGTGACACCATTTTGGAAACGACACCCCTTATGGAATTTGTCTAGGGGTATAGTGAGCATTTTGACTCAACAAATTTTTTGCAGAATTAATTGGAAGTAGGCCGTGAAAATGAAAATCTACATTTTTTTTCCTATAAAATGTAGATTTAGCTTAGATTTTTTTCAATTTCACAAGGGCTAAAGGAGGAAAAGCACCCCAAATATTTTTTAAGCAATTTGTCCTGTGCACGGCTATACCCCATATGTGGACATAAATTGCTGTTCGTACCCACGTTGTGTACAGTTACGTTGTGTTGCCTTAAGACCTTGGCGACAACCGTACATCTGCTTGGAGCAACATATTGTGTTTATTGCCTCCAGAGATCTGTCTGACACATTTAAGACCAGCGAAAGACATTGTTTTAGAATTACCTTTATGATGTGTTCAATGAGACGTGAAGAGCCCGCCCCTGTTATTATAGATTGCATGTCTTCCCCAAAACTCTTAAACATTGGGCGGATGGTCTTCCCGATGTAGAATAGACCACAGGACCCCATGACAACATATATCACAAATTTGATTCTGCACGTAATGACGCTGTCAACCGAAACAGTCAAGCCCCCTAACCACAGGTACCTTGACCATATCAGCTGACTACAGAACCTGCAGTGGCCACACCTGGGGGTTTTGTATTAAGCACCCCTTGGCAAGAATGTCTCTTCTCCTTCGTATACCTTCGTACAACTTCTAAATTAAATAATGGGCTGTCTATCCGCAACTTTAGAGAGAAGACTGTCATTTTCAATCATATACCAATTTTTTCTAATTGCCAAGCTTATAATATTTCCCATAGGGCCATAGGGCAAAGTCCTTTTCACGTGAAAAACCAGAAAAAAAAAACAAAACTGTATGATACCCTAATAGAGTTAAACTAGTGGTTGAAATTTCAATAACTAAACATCTTACACAGTGCCAAACAGGAGGGCGCAGAAAATAATGTATTTCCTGCCATTGTGGAGTTACATGATGTGTTTTTGTTCCTCTGCTTTATCTTTTTGAACTCACCCCTTATCGTTATTCTATTTCCCCACAATATTATGCCCAATTTCTTCGTCTTAAAGGGGTTTTCCAGCTGATAAAAATTGATGGCCTATCCTCAGGATAGGCCATAAATAGATGGGTCGGGGTCCGATTCCCGGGGACCCCAGCCGATCAGCTGTTTTGAAGTGCCTCTATGAGCGCTGCTTCCCCCTCATTTCTTTTTGCGCACTGTAAATGTTTGACACATTTAGTGGCGATTCACAGGTATTGCAGCCTTTTTTCTCATTGAAGTGAATGGGAAAAAAGGCTGAATCGCCACTTAAAAATGGTTGAACGGCGGGCGTCCCGGGAGTCAGACCCTGAACCATCAGCTATTGATGGCCTGAGGATAGTCCATCAATTTTTATTGTCTGGAAAACCCCTTTAAAAGGGGTTACTTTTTTAAAGAGTAACTGTCTTTTCATCTAACTTTTAAAAGGTCATAGTGACATGTCAGAAGTTTTGATTGGTGGAGGTCTGGGTGCTGAGACCTCCACCAATCGCTAAAATGAACAGGCAAAAGTGCTCACCCGACCGATTTGCCTCTGTGGCTGCAATCTGGCTCACATATTAAGTCTGTGAGCGCTTCTTCGGCCTGATGAAGCGCTAATATACTTTTTATGTGAGCCCGTCTTTAGGTATACTAGGATTGCTGATGTCAGCCGAAACCCACCCCCCCCTGATCAAAACTTCTGACATGTTACTATGACATGTCAAATGTTTGCTAAAAGGACAGTAACTGTTTTAAAATATGCCATCTCACAGATCCAACATCTCCTTGTCACTTATGTTTTGTCATTGATGTGGGATCCTTGATAGGCATATGGTTTTTTAAGAGATACTCTTTACCAATTTGACTTGTGAATAGTACTTTTTTAAAATAAATGTAAAAACATTTACTGCTAGCATCATTATTTTTGTCCTTTGATGTAAAGCCTTGAAGAAATATACCGTATCAGAGATTCAATTGGTATTTATTGGAGCAATAATGCCAACCACCATAATGTGATTTGTTTATTGGGCTACTAATGTGCCTGAATGTAAGTGCTATTTGGTCCATTTTACCTCTAAGTAGGTTTCCCTTAAAGCAAAACTGTATTATGACTAGTGTAGGGCCTGAGGGGTCTGAGACAAGGATTCAAAGAACACCAAAGATATAATCCCTATGTCATGCACAGCCCCCTGGGGGTCTGCACCGGGCATGAAACACTATATCAGTTTTGCCCATAGAGTTCCTTTAACAGCAAACATTGTCAGTAGATTAATTTGAAACCGTTCAGAATAGAAAGTAACATATTTCACCTGTCATAAATATTTTTGTTTTTAAAGTAGCTTGAGACTACTTTTCATAGTGAAATATATGGAAGCAGAAATATATAAAACCTTAAACTATAAAAAAATATACATTTAATTGAGAGTTTTATTAAAACATTATTCTGTGAGCTTTACATTTACCTACAATTAATAGAAAACTTTTAATATCTCATGGGAATTGTACAGATTTGTCTGCCATAAGTAACTTACTTAAATCCCATCAGCTTAAGGTTGTAAGGGACTTTGCCAGCTAATAACATACCCATACTCCTTCCTGACTCCATACTAGTCCACGATGGAGCCAAGAACTCCTTAGCATTTTAATTACCTCTACTTAATTAAGTTGCCAGACTTGGACAAGTAATGCTTTTACACTGAGAAAATTTGATTCCAAGAATTTTGCTTCATTTGTGTTTTCCTTGTTCAGACCTATTACTTATTGTGAACATACTGTTAGTCCCATCTGTAACACTGCCAAGCAATCCATCATGTCAAACTAACCTGAACGTTTAAACTGGTGAAATATCACAATCACAAAGCTAATTAATTTTAATGAAAATAATTTCCCTGCGTAATGCTAAAGCTGAATGAAATTTCCAGTTGATATGGGAAGTGAGTGTTTTGGGGCATTGGGAGTGTACGAGAGTTCATGATTGTCATTATAAAATGGTATCTAAAATATCAAGGGATCAATATAATAACATTCTGCATCCATTCAATGTTACAAGATTATTTTCTATGATAGAACTTATCTACATAAATAATATTTAAATGTGTCTTCAAAATATATTTAGTCAGACTTTCCTACTGACACTAAATGTATAAATATATATACCCTTGAAAGCTTCTCTTATGATTGATGTAGATGTACTGTAACATTTTTGCCAAACAAATAAGTACTAAAGGGATTGTGATTTTTTTGAATTGTCTTTTTTAGAAAATCTATTTTCAAATACCATATTAGGGAATTCTGAGTTAGTAGAGTGGAGTCTCCCATATGTAACCTTCATAAATTAGCCAGAGGAGTGTTTCCGCTTTGTGGAGGACCCAGGCAAATAAATTTTCCGCAATTTAAAAGTGCTCCAAGTGCCCTGAAAATTTGTGCCTGACTCATTAATGTCTTCTGGGACTGTATCCATGTTAAATCCAACTCCTTTCAAGCTCTTTAATACCAAGCCAGCTCCTGAAGCTCTGCACTAGGTATAATACTGTTTATCAGTTTTTGTTAAAGTGTTCATATAACTGCCATCTTAAGTAAAAGCTTATTAAAGGGGTTTTATTAGATTAGAAAATATGTTTTTGTTTTAATTTTTTATATATGCAGAAACACTACCACTCTTGTCTATGGGTTGCTTCTAGTATTGTTGTTCAGCTCTATTCACTTTAGGGGGGCTAAGCTACAATAAACACATTCCATGGAAAGACTGGTGTTGTTTTTAGAAAAAAGAAGAGAATAATTTTTCTTATCTTATACAATTCCTTTAAGTTTAATATATATATATATATATATATATATATATATACACTAGAAGCAAATATTATTCTAACTAATCCCTTTCCAAAAACCTCTATTAAGGTGACTGTTTAAGAACGCAACATTTAAAAAAAAACATTTTTGGGGATTGTGTCAATAGTGTGGCACACTGCCCATGGGAATATGCCCTTACCAATAATGTAACGAAAATTCATCTATACGAATCTTAACCAATTTTTTTTTTTTGTTTTCTTGGTTTTTTTATTATTTGTTATTGAAAATGTTTTTCCAAATAAAGAAAAAAAAGAGTAACAAGTAAAACAATTACTTCACCCATATTCAGAGCACTCCTGCTTTTCCATTCTTTGTAGCTATAAATAATCTGGCTACCAACAACATATGAGAACCCAAAGTTATATTTTCTTTTAAGGGAGTCTCCAAATCTTAAGATACCAATTACATTTCCAGATTCCGTTGAGGCAAATAACCCAATACATTAGAAATCAAACAATATATATCTAGCATGTATGGGCGTATATTTATATAATATGCCCATATATTTGTTCCAATTTCTCCTTCACACCTCCAACACTCATTAGTAGTGTTTGAAAACATTTTAGACATAAGATTTGTGGTGTAGAACCACCTATATAAAGGTCGCTTTGTACCTTCTCAGTGATTTGCATTTCTAGAAGTTTTGCTAAGTAAGGTAAATGATCAGTGTTAATTTCTCGATTTCATTTCTCCATTTATGATCATGTGGACTCAACTCTTTTATTATTGATCTATACAGTAACATGTTCATAGTCCATTGTATCTATTAGCAGTGCTATTTAAAAAATGAACATGGAAGTTGGTTCCCAAAAATCTGATGGTTCCCAAAAATGTACAGAAGACCGACAAGGTCTAAGTTGTAGATATAAAAACATAGGAGAGGTTGAACTTCTGTGATATATGTCAGAATGTAGATAAACTTTATTTTCATAGATATCCAATATTCTAGAGTACCTATTGCTTGAGTTTTCCAATAACAAAAATTTCTCCCATTAATCAATTATTTTATTATCTCCAGTAGTAAATTCCCCTTCCAAAGCGGTACCAATATTCCAATTTTTCCTTTATCATTTATATATTCCAGACCACAAGGAAAGCTTTAATACATATGGCCAGCTTTAATAGTCAGGGAAATTATTTTATTATATGATCTCTTTTTGACCAGGGACCATAGTTGAGCACGTAAATTATCTAAAACCATCATGCTAAACTCCATCTAAAGCTCATGTTTTTTTAGTATCTCCCAGCCACCACAATCCTTTAAATGTATCTTCAGGCATGCACCATTCTTCAAATAATGTGCTGTTAATATTTTGGTCTGTTAATTTCACTTGATAAAACTGATAAAACTTAGTGATTAAGTGGTAAAAAGTGATAAATCCTTTTATGCATACTGCCATAACAAATGTTTATAACAATATTTCTGGTACAACATGGATTTAATTTGATTTGTATTGTTAGGTTTGGCATTAGAATCAACATTAGAACTAGCCATGTTATAGAGTAATCTTATTTCAGTTTTAAATATTTTTAAATATTTTTGATAGATGACACTGCGCTCTGAAAATGATAGAATTAAAATTTCCACATCTTCCTGACAAGTAGGGCTGTGATTTGGCTTGTTGACCTAATAAGTATGTTGTTTTAACGCTTCCCTTTCCAGAATGCACAGCTTCGAGGGAACAATGGTGGATGGTCATGTATAACAATCAAATAGCTTGAGATTTATTAATCGTATACTTTATAAAGAATAGTAAATTCTAACATTTGTCTAACTGCTTTGCAATAGGTAACTGGTGTAACTTTTCTGTTCTCAATATTTTTTTTAATTTTATTTTTTTAATAGTTTAAATGCACTCATGTTTTGAAAAGATTAATATGATCAATTTGTTTGATGTAGAAAAAGAGCCTTCGCTACTTTTTGCTATGTTTTTTTGAATCCATACTATTCATCGCCTTGACAGATGTTCCCTGTAGGTTACAATTACCTTTTTTCTTCAGTTAAGTGTAGCCCAAAACCTTGGCAGCTTACTCACTTGTCATTTTTCTATCCTATTAATCTTTCATACTCTTTAAAGGTCTTGATCTATTATGTCTATAATCTAGCTTATCGCTGAGAACATGTTGAAGGCTCTGTTTATAGTCATGCTTCTATGATAAATACTATTTGTATAACTTTTCATGCAGAATTTGACAAAATTGTAATTCCCTTGCAAATCGGCTTCAGAAAAAGCAGATAATAAAAGCGTAAATGTTGTCTTTCCTCTTATTTTAACCCCTTAAATTCCAAGCTTTTTTTTTGTTTTTCACTCCCCTCCTTCTAAGAACCATAACTTTTTTAATTGTACATCAATTGAGCGGTATCAAGGCTTGTGTTTTTGTGGGAGGAGTTATCGTTTTTATTGGCACCTTTTAAAATACCATATAACGTACTGGAAAACAGAAAAAATTCTTTGTGCAATTGGAACTGGCTTAAATGCCGCGGCTGCTATTGACCATGGCATCTAAGTGGTTAAATGGCCAGGATGAGAGCGATCTCTGTTTCTGGCTGTTAGTGTGAGGTGTCAGTTGTAATACACAGCTGACACATGCAGCATATGGAGCGGGCACTGCGGTGAGTCCGCTACATACTTCAGCCAACGAACCATGACATACTTCAGCCTCCACACCATGACATACAGTGTCGTCATGGTGAATAAAGGGGTTAAGCTACAGAACTTAAGACAATTTTAAGGTTTATTGTTATTAAATAAATGAGCTAATTAGTCCTATCTAAAGATACATACATATATATAGAAAAAAGGAGGAGGAGAACCTCCAGCTCACCTTATAAGTACAAGTGGGTGTACTGTGATCTTCGCACGGATCCTCGCGTCGGCACGCATTGTGTGGAATACAAGAGAAACAGGTAGTTTGGATCCAGCGTAGCTGCAACTAAAAGGAACTTGTTCCAAGTTTAATGAAATTGTATTAAAAGAGGTCAATCGGCATGATGTCCTCAAGTGCTGGGAGAGAAGTGAGAGGATGGAGGAAGCCTACGTGTTTCAAACGCTAGCCATGACTAAGAACGCAGCTAGCGTTTGAAACACGTAGGCTTCCTCTATCCTCTCACTTCTCTCCCAGCACTTGAGGACATCATGCCGATTGACCTCTTTTAATACAATTTCATTAAACTTGGAACAAGTTCCTTTTAGTTGCAGCTACGCTGGATCCAAACTACCTGTTTCTCTTGTATACATACATATATACTTATATACTGTATTTACTGGTTTAGGTCCAGGCTATTTTGAGCCTTTAGGCACTAATGAGCCATTTTTAGCACGTGCTATAACTATTTATTTGCTGGACTAGCAAAGTCATTGTTGCAACTTTTTGTGAACACTCCAGGTTTCTTGTTTTTATCATTTTCCACACATAACTGTTGCTTTTTTAGAATTTTTAGTCTAATAGTTTGAAAACAATAGAAACACAAATTATGCTTTTTTTTTTTTTACTTTTTAGCTATTTTTTTCTGGTAATAAAGCAATGTTACCCTTAAACAGACTTGATTTGTAATCCTCATAGTCTACCATAAACTTTGATATATTACATGTCTATATTAGTGCAATTGGATCAGGGCTAGCATTTCAACGATTGACAGAGGGAGCTTTGTTTTTGGGGTGGTATTTTAAGTGTATTTTATATTTAATTTATTTTTGCCTTTTTTACATTTATTTTCTTATTATTGTGATCTGTTTCTCAAAAGACTTTATTATTTCATTATTTTTTTTTACACTATCCTTTTGACTGTAACCGGGTGCATCCCCAGTTACAAGGAGAAATCAGGCCTGTTATTGTGACTATTGTCAATGTTAGAGCTGTGCTGTGTCAATTAGACCCAGCAGAAGCCTCCTGCTACTAGCATCCTGGTGATCATGTGACCAATTACATGACCACTAGCACCAAAAGAGGCCACTGCCTCTATGCATTATACAGAGCGATGTGAACTTGCGTACACAGAAGACAGAAGCTGCTGTGCCTGGGATTGCAGTTCTCTGCAGCCTGGTCCCATTCAAGTGAATGAGATCGAGCTGCAAACCCAGGTGGACAACGAGGACCATGCAGTGGCTATGCAGATGTGATCCAGTGGAACATGGGCCAACTAAGTTCATGAAATGGAGGTTGGTCAAGTAGAGTGAGCTGTACTGGGTAAAGGAGGGTCTTGGATGTGCTGAACATATCAGTCTTGGATCAGATCCTTAATTCATTTTGACAAGGACCCCATGCCGGCCTTTTTACCCTTGTTGGGACCATTGAATTTAAGATGAAGGTTCCTGAAAAATAGAGGTTATTTTTTTTACAAATATAGCAGAACCATTCTTCTCACAACCAGAAGATTATACCTCTTCTGATCCTCATTTTGAGGGTTCGGACAGAAGACTGTCAACAAATCTTGTGATTGATTTTATAGAAGGAATTTACTTTAGGAAAAAAAACTAGCATTAGCCTTAGGACTATGTGATCTGGAAAAAAATGCAGAGGTGGTTCTTTAGATGATAGTGTTCGTAATACTTTGATAAACTTGGCTGAAGTTATAGAAACAAGAAATCAAGTTGTAAAGGAGATATTCTTGACAGAGGCTCATTCAGCTGATTTAAATGGAGGGCCCATGAGGATATATTTAAAACTAGAAAGAGATTCCAGACTGAAACGGGAGGATAGAAAGTGGGCCTTAAATGCTTTAACCGCCTTGATGAACCTGTTTACTACACCCATGACAGGAGAAGACACCATTAAAGTGAGCATTAATGGCCGTAAACTGAGTTTATAAGGTGTTAAGCTTGAGGTCTTTCTCAAAGCCAACCTAAAGAAACTGTAATATTAACACAATATAATTTGAAGCTTGATGCTGATGAACACCTATAGGAGAAAATCCTCCATACCCTACTGCATATTTTTACTGTAAAAAGCCTTCTGGCTGCAATAAGGGTGGATATCACGTTATTTGAAAGGCCTTGAGACTCAAGGTTACGCGGTCAGCCACTTAGCTGTCAGAGAGGGTTTAGCTAGATCTGGGTGAACATTGTCACCTTGTATTAGTAAGACTGTCTGAAGAGGAAGCTTCCAAAATCTGACTCGCGAAAGAAACCGTGCGAGTGGAAACCAAGCCCGGGGTGGCCAGAAGGGTATCACTACAATGGCCTCTGCTTGTTTTTCTCGATCTTCTTAAACTCTCATGATTAACAGAAATGGGGAAGAGACGTACACTAGCATGTTCTTCCAAGGTATGGATAGGCCACACACTGCCCACGGATGATCTGATCTCTGTAGAGAGCAGAACCTGGGTGTTTGAGAGTTGTGCCTAGTAGCCATCACATGTTGGTCATCCTAATCTGGTGAAAGACCAGATTTTTTCTGTTGAGAGTCCATTCTCCAGCATGAATTAAGGTACGACTCAATTAGTCTGCTGTATTGTTCAGCGACCCCCTTAATGTGTGCTGCAGAAATTTTCCTTCAATACATTATCTGTCTAGAGAAGGACTCATTGCACTGACTGTATTAGGGCAACTTGTTGGAACAGGAGAGATGAAAAATGACAAAGGCCATGTTTGACAGACCTAATTTCTCATAGATTGAATGATAGCTGGCTTACCAGCTTCACTGGAGCTGTTCAGCTGTTCTTGACTTGGACACCTCATCCCTAACTTGAGGCAACCAAGGTGGAAGTATAGGCTGCTGAGGTATCAGAAATGTTGCCCTTTATCATATGACCTGGAGCTAGCCATCATTTAAGATATTACTTCATAGCAGGAAGAGTCTTGACATTTTTTTTTTTAAGAAAGTGGACTTCTGTCCCAGTTTGACAGAATATTAAAATGCAGAGATTGAAAATGAGTGCTGGCCCATTCACAGATGTTATTGAACCCAGTACTGCCATTGAAGAACGAATTGAGACTTGGTCGCGGGTAATTATTTGACTGAATCCATTCACAATTTTGGGAATTCTGGCATTGGACAGCCCGACGGTTATCGGATTAGTGTTATTCATAAAAACCAAAAATTTCAGCTCCTGGCTTAACGTAAGTGTTCACCAAACACCCATGGTTTGTCAATAAATCAATAGTAATCTGAAGATGATTCATACATTTCTGTTTCGATGTGGCCTTGATGAGCCAGTCATCCAGATATGGGATAATAAATATTTCCTGATGTCTGAGGGCTGCCATACGTAAGTACCACCGCCATTTTGGTCAATACCATGGGAGCTACTGATATATCGAAGGGGAGGTAAGTGAACTGAACTTTATCAGAACTGCCATCCGGAGAAACCTTCTGTGTGCTGTAAGGATTGGGACATGTTGATAAGCATCCCAAAGATATTTGGTAGCCAGAAAATGAATTTCTTGAATAATAGAAATAACTGAACCAATAGTTTCCATCTTGGATTTTTTACTTGTGAGAAATTTGTTCAAGTATGAGAGGTTTATTACTAGACGTAACGTCCCTCCAGGTTTGGGCACGGCAAAAACTCTGGAATATATGCATGTAAGAATCTGATAATGCGGGATCGGCTCCAGGGCACATTTGTGAATAAAATTCTGAGTAAGATGTATAATTATTAAGTTCACAAAGTAAAACTCAGGAAGATTTGGTTTTTAGCTCTATAGAGGAAGTATTGGACAATGTGTGATAGAATTTTGGCAATCTTCCCCCTACAGGTGGCAAAGATGGCCAACTATGGTTCAAACAAGCTAAATGGTTGAAATAGCAGATTACAGAAATAGTTTTGGATGGAATATCCCCCCATCCACTGTTTAATCCATAAGGCCCTCCTGACAACATTTGACGCCACAAGATATTTAGAGGCAAACTTGAAAACATCAAGGGGGCATCATAGAGAAAATTAGCTGTCGATCGACTGCTTGGGGATTCAAATAGATTGTTTTTCATTTGCATACTTTATTTTTGATATTAATATGTCTTCTATTTCAGTTAGGGTTTAGGCAATTTACCCATTGTGTGCTTCTGTAAGACGTACAGGTATATATATATATCCAAGAAAAAGAGACTGGAAGCAGCACTCAGCAAAAAAATGTGAATTTATTCACCCAACACAGCAACGTTTCACTTCATTCCATGGAGGAAGTGAAACGTTGCTGTGTTGGGTGAATAAATTCACATTTTTTTGCTGAGTGCTGCTTCCAGTCTCTTTTTCTTGGATATATGCATGAGGAGCTCGTCACTCCTTGATATTTTGAAGCTAGCACCAACCGTTTCTGGCTATTGACACAGTGCTGCTCCTATGTTTGGATCTCCGGTATATATATATATATATATATATATATATATATATATATATATATATATATATATATATACAGATGTTGGAGTCTTCCAACGAGTTCACCGCAATCCTTTTTACAAAGTTCACTGTGCGGTAAAAACTACATGTGAACTGTATTCTGTGGGTCAATATGATGATGGTGATTCCAAATTTATATATTTTTTTATGTTTTACAAGGAAACAACTAAATGTTAACAATAAAATTTGTTTTGTGTCGCCATATTCTGAGAGCCATAACTTTTTTATTTTCTGTTGATTGAGCGGTTTGAGGGCTTGTTTTATTGGTACCATTTTGGGGTACATAAGACTTTTTCATTACTCTTTATTGCATTTTTTGTGGAATATGAGGTGACCAAAAAACTGAGATTCTGGCAGTTAAATTATTTTTTTACGGCGTTCACCGTGCAGGTAAAATATTAATATACAGTAATAGTTTGAACTTTTTCGGAGGCGGCAATATGAGTTAAGTTATTTTTTTTTCAACTTTTTTTATTAGTCTATTAGGGGTCTTAACCCCTTCCTGACATTTGTCGTAAGTATACATCATGGAAAGCTAGTGCTTCCCGCAATATGTCGTATAGTTACGACAAATAGACGACATGGGCTCAGAAGCTGAGTCCGTGCCATCAACCAAGGGTGTCAGCTGTATGTCACAGCTGAAACCCTGTAGTAATGGCGTGGACTGAAGTTAGCGCTGATCCCCGTCATTAACCCCTTAAATGCAGCGGTCAAAAGCGATCGCTGCATTTAAGGTGTTTGCAGGTCATCGCCACCCCAGCAATGAAATTGCCGGAATGCCGGTGGCTTCAAAGGCAACTGGAGGCCTTATACAGGCCTCCTGGTCTTCCTAATATGGAAGCCATCCAGGCCCCACCCTGGAGATAAGAAAGGGCACCATTTATGAGTGTGGCACTGGCCTGTGCAGAAAGGATTGCTTCACAGCGTAACACATATCTATGGATTATTATTTTTTTTTTTTACCCCATTAGTATACCACCTGAGTATGCCCCTGATGTACTCTGCCCAACTTACATGTACCCCACATTATAATTGAAAACACCAGCAATACTCAAACAAAACAACTCCCATGCAAAATCCACGCTCCAAAAGCCAAATGGTGCTCCCTCCCTTCTGAGCCCTACAGTGTGCTCAAACAGCAGTTTACTTCCACATATTTGGCATTGCCAAATGGGGGAGAACCCTTCTACCAAATTTTGGGGTGTGTGACTCCAGGGGCACAAGCTGGGCACAACATTTTTCCCACTGAAATGGCATATCTAGGGAACAATTTAAATTTTTACTTTGCACCATCCGTAGCTCATTCATTTATGGAAAAGACCTGTGGGGTGAAAATGCTCACAAACCTTAATAAATGCCTTCAGGGGTGTAGTTTCCAAAATGGGGTCACTTCTCAGGGTTTTCTTTTATTATTTCACATCAGAGCCTCTGTAATTGTGGACCAATACTTTGTAAATCACCAAATTAGGCCTCAATTTCGCATGGTACTCTTTCTTATCTGAGCCTGGTCGAATGTCCAGGAAAAAGATTAGGGCCACATGTAGGGTGTTTCTAAAACCGGGAAATACAGCATAATAATTAGAGAGCTGTCTTGTTATGGTGGCACAAGCTGGGCACCACATATTGGCATATCTATGGAAAAATTCCCATTTTCACTCTGCAACATCGAGTGCACACTAATTTCTGGAAAACACCTGCAGGCTTAACATGCTCTCTACACCCCTAAGTGAATACCTTTTGTGTAGTTTCCAAAATGGGGTCACTTCTGGAGAGTTTCCACTGTTTTGGTTCCACAGGGGCTTTGAAAATGTGACATAGCGCCCAGAAACGAATCCAGCAAAATTTGCACTCCAAAAGCCAAATGGTGCTCCTTCACTTCTGAGCCCTACTCTGTGCCCAAACAGCAGTTTATGACCACATATGGGGTATTGCCATACTTGTGAGATATTGCTTTACAAATGTTGGGGTGCTTTTTCTCCTTTGTCATTTGTTGAGAAAATGAAAAAAGTTTTAGCTAAGTCTACTTCCTAAATAATAAAAAATATATTTTTTTTCACTGCACAATTCTAATAAAATCTATGAAACACTTGTGGGGTCAAAATGCTCAGTAAATGAAACATTTTTAGCTAAAGCTAAGTCTTAATAGTCACAAATGACTACGTGTGCTGTCAAAAAAAAACATAAAGTCCTTCTAACATGAATTAATTGTTTTTTATTTTGTCATACTGCTTTGTGTGAATGGCAAAACGGAAGAAAAGCATTAATGCATTTGAATTGTCTTCACTGCATTCCAATGGATTTTCTCACGGACTGCTGCACTCAACTGCAGTGTCACCCTAGATATGCTTCTTTTTAGTTTATGCATAGTCTGAGACATTTATTATGGTTCATCAGCTAAAAAGCTTTTCTTACAGAATAAGGTACAAAAAGACCTATTATACCTGACACAGTATATACCATCAATTGTCATAGCTACGGAAAGCTTACAACTATGCAACATTCATATTAGAACAAACTACATGCCTTATTTATGTTTGCGGACAACAATTTCTAACTATGAATGTCAGATTCTGTATACTTGTGAATCTAAGCAACTTGTCTTGACATTGTATTCAACTGCCATAACAATTGTCCTTTGATGTTTACTCCTCTCTGTGTTCCTCTATTAATAGTAATATTTTCTATTTTCAGGGGCAATTTTTGATGACTCTGCGAGAAAAGATTATGAAGTATTTCGCATGGCAGTCGATGACCTGAATTTAAATGAAGATATTTTACAAACTGAAAAGATCACATTCACTGAAAAATTTGTGGATGGTAGTAATCCTTTTGTTGCTGTCCAGGAAGGTAGGAGTCCAAAATCTATATTAATTTTTATTGTATATCTTCATTTAAAAGTATTTTCCAAAATGTTTTAAAAATATATTTTTTCAAGCTTTTCAAGACTGGGGAAACATAAATGCATTTGTTAATCTTACCTCTCAATGTTCCACATATTTTTGTTTATTCTCCAGAAACAGAATTAAGAATAATAATATTCATGAATTTGAAATAAAGTCAATGTACAGTAAAAAAAAAAATATCTAAATACATCTGCTAGTTAGATTATTTTAGGGGTCAGTTGGTAATAGTTAATAATTATACTTAAAATGGAGTCTGTCAGCAGTCTTGAGGTCTCAAAACTGCTGACCGAGAGACATAAGGTGAGAGGGCATTTTAAACATACCTATACCTACGTTTGATATCTGTGGCACGGTGTGCAAGTGGCCCTGCATTGCATGCTGCAAGTCTTGACCCTCTGCTCTGAGTAACTGCTCTAGCGACCAATCACGAGGCCACTGGAGCTGTCACTCAGAGCAGAGGGGCGGTGCTTATAGCTTTCAGTGCAGGAGCACTTGTACATCTCGCCTTAGTGGCATTTGCGATTTGTGTGCCAAGGAAATTAAAAATCGTTTTCTCGCATGACCGAGACAAAGGGTATGTTTAAAATGCCCTCCGCCTCCGCTTTATCGCTCTGTCAGCTGTTGTGATACCTCAAAACTGATGACTGGTTCCCTTTAAGGGACTAGGCCTTTCAGTAAATGTTGTAACATGCAAATCCCCCAGAGACTCTGCTGAACCAAACTTATACAGTAAAGATTAATTTCTTAGGCCAGGTTCACACAGGAAAGATTTTTTTTCAATTTTTATAAAATTTTGCTTAAGGTCTACCATGAAGGTGATACATTTGCACCGGCATAGTGGGATCCTACAATATATTGCATTCTAGTACATTATGGGGGATGTATTTTGTTTTATAATAGTGCCTAGATTAAATTTGACATATCTAACAAGGCAAGCTACCCAAATTCTGTACAGAGCTATTGAGCCAGCAGGGGCTGCGGGATTATGCAAGTACATGTGACCGTAATTTTAACTGGGGACCAAAATTATTTTGAATGCATTACTTGATGTTAATTAATAAATACCATACCAAATACCAGACCACATGGTATAAGATGAAATATATATATATTTATATCCTTGACAAGTGGTATATATGCAAATATTTATCTTATAGTGATTACTCAACAGTATGTAAAAGGCTATAAATAAAGTTTATTGAAAAATCCTAACATCCATTTTTTTAATACAATATCATAGGTGCCATCATTATTAGTAAAGCAGCACTCACTAGACTCTATAGAAGCAGCACCTTTTCTGCTCAGATTCCTTTCTAGTGCACAACCAGTCAGTGCAGACGTTAAATTATGTCAGAATAGTCAAAATATCATTTTAAATCTCGCTGGAAATGCTTAGGGAGAGAAACACCAAGATTAAGTCCTGGTATTTATTAATATTGCATATAACATTTATCAAATTTGCTCATTGAGTGCAATGGTAACAGAGGCTCTTTAACAATATGCTGCTCATTATTTAAAGCATTTGGCTAATTTTTTTAAAAATGCTCTAATATGATATATATTCATCCAACCTACTTTAGATTGACTATAAATATGTCAAATGAATAGGCTAATGACCAGATTGTTGTACTGTAAAAATAATGATTGTTTTTTATTTATTGCCTAGTTTTAAGCTAGTAGTATTTTTTTCATTGACGGTTTCTTATGGATTAGTACATCATATTGTGCGTATGAGCTTAATGGTCTGATCAATTTAGTAAAACAGATTTTATAGCTTTTTTCTTTTCTTTTTCACTACCCATATTAAAGGAACGATGATGCATGTTTTTAATTACAGTTATTCCAATTTATCGAAGACTCTCATTTACCAAAAGTAAATTGAACTACCCATGCAGTAGGAAGCTGTTTTAAACACTGATATGAAACTTTTCAATCATTATGGCTGCAACAATTTTACATATTTTATATATATATATATATATATATATACATATATTTTTATATATATATATATATATATATATATATATATATATATAGTACTATCCACTTTTGGATTAGGGTACCACCAGTAAACTGAATAAGGATTGCTGGAATGTTCAAGTTTTGTTTTTTAGTGTTGTGCCCTGCAAAGGAATTATAGTCCATTTACAGACAGCTAATGTAATTTGATAGAGCTCTAGTGAGTATACTGTATGAAAAGACTTAAGCCTTAAAGGTATTTTCTATTTTTGCACCGTGTTTGGAGTGTACGTTTATAGTTTTTGTAGGAGTATTCATATGCCAAATAGGTTTATGTACCCCTATGGGAGCAAGGGGTGCCCAAAAGAGTGTCCTTTCGGCGTCCGCCAGGTAGGTTTACTTCAGTATACCTTTTTTCCTGCTGCATAGGAAAATGTAATCTGTTTTTCCTATATAATTGCCAACTGCAAACAAAGATATATTTTTTAAATACAAAAATGATCATGCAGCATGCACCACTGTGACATATTTGGCACAATTTGTGCCTGCCTGTTCTAAGTTCACTCTGTCTAACCATTAGACAACATTAGTAAATGTGAGCCATTGTGATAGATTGCAGTTTTTTTGTGAAATCTTCCTGATCAAGTCATCTTGAAAACCCTTCTTCCTATGTAACCAAAATTATTTGACGTAGACGAGTTGTGTTTTTTTGTTTTATTTTTTTTATGCTTGCTCTACAAGTGAGGTAAATTGGTTGAAAAAGTGTTGCATATTGACCTCAATGATATTTGTCAAAAAAAGCCATAAACAAATTAGATTCCTTAAACTCATGCAAAAATACATCAGGTTGCATCAGTGAAATGAGGAATTGTTTTCTATAGAACCCAAAGTCATACAGTTTGCGATGTCTGTGGGTACTGAAAATAGAACTAGATCTTAAAAACTGATGTAACCCCTAATGACCAGAAAGACCGGAAAAAAGGTTTATGTTTTTGCCCCCTTCCACCTCATTCTCACCGTTAAAACTCTTTTACAGTATTTTTATGTTGAACGAGTTGTTTTTAAGTGGATCGTTTTGGAGTACATATAATTGGAGATTAATTTTAAGTAATTACATTTTTTGAGAAAATGTTCAAAATGCTATATAGTCATATATATATATATATATATATATATATATATATATAGTCAATAATGTCATATATTTATAGTATGGGTTATTATGGTGATAGGGACACCAAATATGAATGTTAATGGCTGATACCAAGGCTGTGTTTCTGTTGTTCTGCTCCGTCAGAGGAGCAGAACAATGAAAATACCAGAAACGCAGGTTCCATTGTACGACAAACACCATAGAACCCATTGACTTTAATGGGTTTTGTCGGGTTTCTGTGAAGGTGTTCATGATTTTACCGTAAACAATAGTGCACCCTTCTGTGTATTCAAAAATTCAAAAAAATGGGAAGCATAAAGGAAGGACTTACACTTTTCCCCTAGTCAGATTCTCTCCTGGCTTTGGCTAAAAAAATTGCATTGAAAATGGCACCTCAAACTGCACCTCAAACTACATGTCTGATTCCAGCCTAAAGTTACTTTAGGATTTTTTCAAACTTTTGGTCAGGTTTCTATTGCTCTTTGAATAGTATTGCATGTTGCTCTATTCTATCCAGTAAAATAAAAAATAAACCTGCTGGAACCATTATAAAAAAAAAAAAAGGAATGTGTTAGGATCTATTACAAAACAGATAATATTGTATCGATCATATCTATCATATCTATCATGGATCCAGTTGAAATGGAAACCATGGCATCAAAATAATAAATCTATGCAAAGAAAATAGAATCTGTCCTGAAACAATATATGTATGTATATAAGTACACAAACCTGAGCGTAACAATATTTCCTTCATTGATTTTAATTACACCATTTTGAAAAACTGGTTCGGTAGGTTTGTGGAACACAGAAAATGCATAAAATACCAATTCTCTTAAAGGACAAATTCAAGGAGCTTCGCTCTTTGTTTCATGTGAGCATTTAATTTTTTCATTGCACATTCTTGGATGTGAAGTGATAACACAATAAGCTGTCATTTCACATATCCCTAAATATTTCATCTACCCATCTAACAGCACATACTACAGGCACATTAACTCTTTTTTTTTTACTAGTAGTTTATTCTCGTGCTTATTTTTTCCCGTAGCTTGTATATGCCAAGAAGATGCATTTATTTTCTAAAATGTTTATATTTTGATTTAGAAATATATGTTTTGAATTTTTAATATGACTAATCCTTAATGTCCAAATTATTTGTCCTCACTTTCTATTATTATTTTTTTTATATAACTCTGGGGTATTTCACTGAGTGTGCTAGGCATATTTCTTTAAATTTAAAAATTCAATTTCAATATAAAAATCAGTTCTATTCAGGACAAATTGCAAATTCTTTGAATCAATTCTCTCATCTGTAATGATTAATAGCATCTCTTACAAGAGATGTGACACCAAAAGTTAATTCATTTGAGCAAGTGCTCTTTGCAGACATACTTTTCCTTCTCATCAGACCTATTTCGACATATTGATTGAGTAATTCTTCATGAGATCAATAATATAAGAGGCATTTTAAAGAGACACTGAGCATTTCATCATTTTCTAAACATAACAGATGTAGTGCTTTTTAGCAAATCCCTTCTAAATCTGATGTTTATTTGTGGTCTAAAGCAAATTAGTGAAAATGTCACAGATGTAAATTTTTGGAAGTAATCCATTAATCAAGCCTCAATGTTATCAAATTTTTATAATGAAAGTCCAATGTTTATTAAGAGTAAGGTTAAAGTTGAGTTTATACGTAATTTTTTGTCGTCTGGTAGATAAGATTACAGGCATTCTTTATATTTCATTCTGCAATGGTCAGAAAAATAGAGAATAAGTTAAAACAAAAACAAAGAATCACAAACATGCATAAAAAGGTTACAATATTAGGCCTCATACATATGACCCTACATGGGATCCATATCCTATGGATCCTTAACCCCTTCCCGACCACCCCAGGTAGATTAACGGGCTGCAGCACTTGTCCTTGTGCCTGCAGCCCGTTAATCTACGTGTGCTCCTAACAGAGCACACAGGCGCTCCCCGCAGCCCGGCATCTCACAGTACGGGAAGCTACTAGCAGCCTTAGTACTGGGGGAAAACATCGGGTCGGATCAAAGTAAAATGTCAAAATAATAAAATAAAAAAATCGCCTTTTTTCCCTTATAAAGTCCTTTATTATTAGAAAAAAATGAAAACAATAAATAAACTATGCAAAATAGGTATTGCCGCATCCGTAATGGCCTGAACTATAAAGATATAATGTAATTTATCCCGCACGGTGACTGCCATAACAAAAAATAATAAAAAAACTATACGGGAATCGCTATTTTTAGTCACTTCAGCTCCCCAAAAAAATTGCATAAATAGGGATCAAAAAGTTGCACGTACCCAAAAATTGTATCAATAAAAACTACAGTTTGTTCCACAAAAAACAAGCCCTCACATAGATTTCCTGATAGAAAAATAAAAAGTTGTGGCTCTTAGAATATGGCGACACCATTTTTTTATAACTGTGATTTTATCGTGCAAACACCGTTAAACATAAAACCTATATACATATGGTATTGCCGTAATCGAATCGACCCACACAATAAATTAAATATGTCATATATAGTGCACGGTGAACGCCGTAAAAAAAAAGAATAAAAAACAATAGACGTTTTGACGGCCTAATTACACTAAATTCAGAAAAAAACCTATGGGATCAAAATGCTCACTATACCCCTAGACAAAGTCTTTTTAGGGCTCTAGTTTCCAAAATGGGATCACTTCTGGGGGATGTCCACTGTTTTGGTCCCTCAGGTGCTTTGCAAATGCGACATGACACCTGAAAACCAATTGAGTAAACTGAAGCTTCAAAAGCCAAATAGTGCTCCTTCCCTTCTGCACCCTGCCGTGTGTCCATACAGCCATTTGTTTTTTTTTACCACATATGGGGTAGTGCCGCAATCAGGAGAAATTGCTTTACAAATCTTGGGGTGCTTTTTCTTCTTTATTCCTTGTAAAAAATGATCATTTCTACGTTTTATTGGCAAAAATTTAGATTTTCATTTTTACGGACTAATTCAAATAAATTTAGCAAAAAACCTGTGGGGTTAAATGCTCTATACCCCTTGATAAATTCCTTGAGGGGTGTAGTTTGCCAAATGGTGTCTTTATGGGGGCTGTTTCCACTGTTTTGGCACTACAAGACCTCTTCAAACCTGACATGGTGCCTAAAATATATTCTAATAAAAAGGAGGCTCCAAAATCCTGTGGTTCAGTACATTAGCACACTAGGGCCACATGTGGGATATTTCTAAAAACTGCAGTATCTGGGCAATAAATATTGAGTTGCGTTTCTCTGGTAAAACCTTTTGTGTTAGAGAAAAAAATGGATTAAAATGGATTTTCCGAGAAAAAAAAAGAAATTTGTAAATTTCCCCTCTACTTTGCTTTAATGCCTGTGAAACACCTAAAGGGTTAAGGAACTTTCTAAATGCTGTATTGAATACTTTGAGGGGTGCAGTTTTTAAAATTGAGTGACTTGGTTTCTAAT
The DNA here is from genome assembly GCF_050947455.1 of Rhinoderma darwinii. Classification (NCBI taxonomy): domain Eukaryota; kingdom Metazoa; phylum Chordata; class Amphibia; order Anura; family Rhinodermatidae; genus Rhinoderma; species Rhinoderma darwinii. Next base: position 189,647,916 of record NC_134687.1, on the reverse strand, counting down.
ATATAAGTCCCTCAAAGCCACTCCAGAACTGAACTGGTACCAATAAAATAGGTTTTGGAAATTTTCTTGAAAATGTGAGAAATTGCTGCTAAAGTTCTAAACATTGTAACGTCCTAGAAAAGTATGTTCAAAAACGATGCACACATAAAGTAGACATATGGGAAATGTTAATTAGCAACTATTTTGTGTGGTATTACTATCTGTCTTACAAGCAGATACATTTAAATTTTGAAAAATGCAAATTTTTGTACATTTTCTCTAAATTTTGGTGATTTTCACAAACAAATACTTAATTTATTGATCAAATTTTTCCACTAACATACAGTACAATATGTTACGAGAAAACTCAGAATCGCTTGGATAGGTAAATACATTCCCAAGTTATTACCACATAAAGTGACACATGTCAGATTTGAAATAATTGGCTGCGTCCACAAGGCCAAAACAGGCTCAGTCCTGAAGGGGTTAATGTGGTGTTAATGCATTTTAATGGGTCCATACCTATCGTCATATAAAAATATGGTACTACAAAATAAAAATCTTACATATAAACTGTATAAAAGCTGCTCTATAAGATGCTGTATATCATACGGGGTTCTCCCATAGAAAAACTAATTTCAGTGATATTTATGTAAAATTTAGTCTGTTATACAGGACATCACATGGAGCATGCAGGATGCAATATGATGCACAATACTTTTCAGTATTATGAAACATATTAAAGGTCAGAATGCATGAGGCTTTAGTTTCCAACTCCAGTCGCATCTTGATACTTTAAGCCCTAATTTTATAGCGATACAAGGACTTGCCTTCTCTCCCCAATACATATATCTAGTTTTGGTTGGATTTTTTTTTTGAGAAACAGGACTCTATTATTCTCATTTCATTATAATAATGGCATTGCAGAATTTGACTTATAAGGATTTGAAATGACTTGTTGGTTATTCTGAAAGGGAGAACATCTGTATTTTTCTTTTTGACATAAGGAAATTTATGAGGTTAGTAACATCTATTCAGTTCAATAATGCATATCATCTAATTAGAAGAACTTTTAACTAACATCAGACAGCAGTATTGTGTTTCTTTACATCTTAAATTGTTTTCTAATGATAAATAATAGTAATTTACCTAATCTTTCTTCAAGTAATTTACCATTAGGTTTATAAGTAATTTTAAAAAAATGTATGTGTCATGTTTAGCTTTGTTGGGCACAAATCATAGTATTTTTTTTCGTATAAATGTTTATCTTAATTAAATTCTAAATGTGTTTAAAATGAAACCTGTGAAATAAATCTACTTTGCAAACAGTTTGTTTCCAAAGCATACACTAACAATGTAACAATTAGCAGAATGATAAAATGTAATTATGTTTTAATTAAAGCTGAAAATAAATGCAAAATAAGATTTTATGTAACATATAATTCTGCTCACAGTTACTCAGTGCCACTGAAATCTGTAACGGGTGATAGGAGATCTGATAGGTGGGACAACGGTACACTGCCCAATTCTGCTCCTGCAGAGTTCTGTAGCATTGTAAGGTTGCCTTTACAATCTTGCTATTTTCTTCTAGAACACAGCCAAATTGAGAAATTATGCATTAATAGAAATCAAAATCCACAGACCGATATAATTTGCTATGTAACTAATTAAATGACCTAGACAAGATGGCAGTAGCAGTGTTAACAGTAATATGCAGTCTAAGGAAATTTAGGTGATAGAATATTTAACAAAAAGATACTATACAAAAATATATTAAGATTACCCATTTCAAGAGCAGGTCCACAGCAAAAGAATCCCACATTCTAAGGCCTAATTCACATGAGCGTATTTCACGTCCGTGTTACGCGCGTGAAAATAACGCACGTCACACGGACCTATGCAAGTCAATGGGGCCATTCAGACATTCAGTGTTTTTCACGCAGCGTGTGTCCGCTGCGTGAAACTCACTGCATGTCCTATACTTGTGCATTTTTTGCGTATCACACACCCATTGAAGTCAATGGGTGCGTGAAAATCACAGACAGCACACGGACGCACATCCGTGTACTGTGTGTGATTCACGCAACAGTTGCTAAAGAAATGATGAGACAAAGAAAACCACCTCCTTCAGTTTATTTTGCTGACGTAAAAAACGCATGACATACGGATGACATACGCGCATAAAAAATGCTGACAAGCACCATACACCGATGTCACACGGAATTGCAACGCAGGAAAAACGCTGCATTTTTTACGCGCGCAAAACGGACACGTTCGTGTGAATAAGGCCTAAGAGTGATTTTTTTTTTCTTCTGAGAATAGACAGGGCTTTAATGTAATAGCAAAATACAACCAGTTACCTTTCATTTTTTAAGTTTTACACTTCAAGTTTTATAACCAGTTTTGTTGCATGGCTGCCATACCTTTACGTCAACAATTTAAAATGATTATTGTGTATGTTGGGGTTCTGTCAAGGTTTCTGTCATTGTGATGGCAAAGTATATCGCTGCATGCTGCACTATTCTTGCCTTAAAAAGTGACTACAAATTCAACAGCAACCCCAGCGGAAGGGCCAAATGTAGATATGAACATAGCCTCACTGCTTAGCACTAAAAGCTGGGTCACTTAGAACAAGTATTTTAGTTTTCATTAAACCTACATGTTGCTATAATCGAAATGTTCTTAGTGTTCTATTGCAAAATTGGAGCGTTTAAAAAAACAAGTGGTTTAGTCAAATAAATAAGACTTTGATAATAGGTTTTTATATACCATAATATTGCATGTATATTTTAAAGTATAAAATGTATAACAAGAGGACACATTTAGCATCCAAGGTTATACACGTCAGTCTAATAACAATTTCACATAGAATTATTTTACTGTAAGGGAGATACTTTTGATCACACAAGTGTTAAACACATAATGGTCAAAGAAGACAATAAAATCTAACGTTTATTCTGGACCATTACTCATTCTTGGTCTGTATTATAATAAAACCAAAGCTAGATTCATGTTTTATTCATTCTGTATAAGGAATTTGTAATTTGCATTTTTAATGATTTTCAAGTTGAGGGATAACAGAAGTGTTGCATATCTCAACATTGAAACTTGATTGTTCCCAAGGCAATATTAGAACACTCGGTGACAAAGAGAGATGTCCTGGATTATTATTATACTACTAAAAAGTTATCTATGTAGGCTATTCATATATTCCACACTGTCACATTTAGTGCAAGTATTACAATGTAGTAAACCAAATTAATTATATGAGATGTCGGAGAGGATGAAAACTTATACAAAGTGTCCAGCATAGATACATGACCGCTGTTAATTAATCCCTTGGATATCTGCTTGGCCTAAGAGGCCATTGAAAGAATCTGATTAACTTCCATCATGTAATGCACATTCAGCTTAGGAAGCTGTCATAAATCCTTGAAAATGTAAATTTAGCTATCTCTTGATAAATTTAACTAGTGCTCATTTTTATTACATTTCATTTTTTTTCCTAGTAATAGAGCTCAATATGGCAAATAAAGCCTTAATTTGTCATTTTTTTGGGGACATTTCATCTAGATCTGAAGATTTTGTTCTATAGTTACATTGATGTGAAGGCATAAGCTACAAAGGTTTTGGTGTTTGTTTGTTTATTTGTTTGTTAAGCTCCTATCTTCACCACAGCTGGATATGTCATGCTTTAATATATTTAGAACCTATTATTACAACATAAAAATATGATTGGTTCAAGAAAAAAAAAATACATCTTATTATTAATAATATGAATAGAGCAAGAGATGATAGTCTTACTCAGGATTACTTGTGGATTTAAGTTTAGAGAGCCTGTATATACAAGTTAGGCTTCGTTCACGTGTGCGCTAGGGCTCCGTTCTGGCGTTCCGTTGGAGCTTTCCGTTAGAACGGAACCCTGACTGAAACAAACGGAAACCACAGGTTTCTGTTTGCATCAGCATTGATTTCAATGGTGACGGATCCGGTACAAATGATTTCCGTTTGTCTCCGTTGTGCAAGGGTTCCGTCGTTTTGTGGAATCAATACAGTAGTGGACTGAACGTAGTCGATGGAACCCCAGAACTAAGCCTTGACGCTGATGTGAACGAAGCCTTAATATGATGTGCCACAATGAGTTACAGTGTTCCTTAAAGAAGTTGTATCATTACAGTAATTGTATCTGAAATGGTTCCTTATGCCCCAATCATAATTTCACAAATAGAATTTACCTTGTCCAGATAAATCCTTACTCGCAGTCAATGGTGAACCTCCTGTTTTTTCTAGGATTCTGTTGGAGCTTTCCTCCAGCAGTGCGGAGCAGTGGAGGACATGTATGCGCAGTAAACACACAGCCCTAATTTTAATTTAGCTATATCTGAGCTTATAGATGAAAATGTAAAAACAGCAAGAGATGAGACAACCCCTTTCACTACAAGTATTTTGAACACACCATTTTAATTTAAATATTTGACCATTACCAATTCCATTTGCAAAAGTTATGTACTCATTTGCCCCAACAGTTATGAGAACTCACTACTACCATGATATATAAATACTACTTCTCAACATCATGTGAGCCCCCTTCCAGCATGCCTGCAAAAAATAATTTTCTCAGAAAAACAGATAGACAGATGGACATTCAAAACATCCCTGGTAGTCTATGGCAGTGAAGAGGTTTATGGTTACTTCTCTTTTGGTCTAGAAAGGGGTTAATAATAAATTGTGAATATCCAGTGTCTGTGTAATTTATGAAAGACGTTTTGAGAATGAGCAGGGGAAGGGGGAGAGCGATGCAGGAAACTTGTTTTAAAGTCCCCTGTGGCCAAAGTGGTCTCCTTGCCCTCTCTGGGTTTCCCTGTGCAGAGGAACAGGCAGCACAGACTTTAGGTCAGCCCCTGCATCAAATTTTTGTATTTATAGGTCTGTCATAAATAAGAGACAGCTAGGTGTATTGTTCCTACATGTATTATGCTATATGTGAAGGTCAATGATTTTCAGCTCTTTTTACAAAAGGTAAAGAGGGACATACTTTTAGATAGCTCTTCTTTGAAAAACTAAAATATTTGAGTGATTTCTTACTATTGTAAGTAGTTGTTACAAAGTGTCACTATATCAAGGGCTAGCACTTAGTAATATACACTGTGTTCGAATTCTGCCAGTGAGGACAGCTATACAATTTATGAAGGAGCAGGGACCTGTCAGAGTGGCTGCAGGCGCATCCTTGTGACCTATTGCAGGGACAAACCGGCTTCAATACAATTTATCGGAATCAGGCTTGTCCATTCAGCAGCTCACAAGGACAAGCTTTCACCTGGGGAATTTTAACACAATGTGCTGTTTATTACAAAGTGTTAGCACTTGTCATGCAGACACTTACTGACATATATTTACATCACTACAGAACAAGTTTATTATTAATTTTAGATATCAGTACACCTTTTTGCACCTTTATAGGGGTTTTCCAGCCAGCAAAACTTGATGGCCTATCCTCAGGATAGGCCATCAAGAGCTGATGGGTCGGGGTCCAACTCCCGGGAACCCCCCGCTGATCAGCTGTTTTGAAGTGGTGCATCGCTCGTACGAGCGCTGGTTCCCCTTAATTTTTACTTGTTCACTGTGAATCTTCGACGCGCATTTAGTGGCGATTCACAGGTATTGCAACCTTTTCTTCCATTGAAGTGTACAAGCGCTGCACCTCCTTCAAAACAGCTGATTGGGAGTCGGACCCCGACCCATCAGCTATTAATGGCCTACCCTGAGGATAGACCATAAATTTTTACTGGCTGGAAAACCCCTATAAACAGAATGGACCACCAAAATTAGAACTATCATTACACCACCATAAATACAAAAAGTTGGTGGATATGTCACATAGCAACTTACCAGCTTTCAAGAACAAGATATAGCAGGGACATGGTACCTTCATGCAGATATACGCATTTTCCAAAGTTAGGAATTACAAAGTTATCATTTACATTGTAAACTTCATTCTGACCAAGATGTTATCCTTATATGATTCCCTTGTGTACTCAAATCCCACAATTCAAATACATGGTCACATTAATTTTCTTCCAATAATATTTCCATTACTGTTTCTAGATGTAACATCTATAAAGGTAATATTAGTTTGTAGAATATACTTAATTGAATTGGTGTTAGTTCTGAGAACTGATATTAGTTTGTAAGGTACAGTTCAATTTTGATTAATAAATCTTCATAATGCATTGATGTCTTAATGGAAATAGTAATCATATCACCGAAGAGATCTCATTGTTCAAACTACTACCACAAAGCTGGCTATATACTTTCTGCACTACTGTTACAGTAACGTCTGTTTCTATACTGTGCAATGTCCACAGATTCTGATTGATTGCAGAACATGAAATCACTTATTGAACAGATGTCTCTAGGGCAAAAAGGATTTGTAGAATGAACCCTTTATGTTCTACAAGAACAGGCTCATTCATGCTTCAATCCACCCGAACTTTTATGAAAACATTAACATGTTCATATTTTTCTAAGTACAATATTTGTTTTCGGGAGATTTGCAAAATATTATTTCTCTCGCACTTAATCCATAGACGTACAATATGTCTACTTGAAAAAAATCAGATAATTCTTCTGTTATGCCATGTTCTGCCTAACAAAGCTTTTGACGCTGTAGAATATTGATATTTAATTAAAGGTTAATTGGAAATTCTGAGAATGAAAATTGTGTATCTAAGATATGTGATGAAGAAAGTACAGATATCAGTACAAAGAACAAAGATGGTCTATTATCTAGACACAATATCTCTGCTACTGTTAAGATTAAGTGCATGTGTAATTTGCATATTTTACTTGGAATACTTGTCTTTAATGTCAGCTAAATCTGAAGGCCTGGATACTCTGCCTGTTTCATTAAGACAGTCCATTACATTGGTTCTTGTCACTAACACTCCTATTCCCTGTCACTTGAGGGGGTCTCCATCTCCTGTCATCTCCGCAGATGTCTGGTTTCTGCAGACCAAGTTGACTACAATGGCTGTCAGAGAAGATAGCCAACAAATGATCAGTGAGGACCAGCAGTGTGTTTAGAATGGGTCTGACAGTGTAAACTTTTAGAATAGATTTATTCTTCACGTAGAGTATCCTCAACCATTAATTCAATAACCCTTTTTTTATTAAATTTAAAAAAAAACAAACACAACAAGAACAACTGGATCATATAACGTTGACCCTTTTAACACATTTGACATATCAGCATATTAAAGATTACTTATGCCCCCCTTTGTTCATTCTCTCTCTTTTTACCCTTTTAACCCCTTAATGACCGCCAATACACCTTTTCACAGCGGTAATTCAGGAGCCTTATTCTAGGCCGCCGCCTTTTTACATTGGCCTAATCAAAGTCCTTCAGGGGTGTCCCATGCAGGCTGGAATGGGTACTCGGCTTATACTGACAGGCAATAATGCTTTGGTATACGAAGTATGCCAAAGCATTATATAAGCAATCAAATAATCGCCCAATGTGAATGCCGTAAAAAAACAAAAAACGCTAAAAACAACAGAAAAATTGCTATTTTTTTACATTCCCCCCCAAAAAAATTATAATAAAGGTTGATCAATAAGTCCTGTGTACCTCAAAATGGTAGCAATGAAGTCCCGCAAAAGACAAGCCCTCATAAGAAAAATAAAAAAAGTTATGGCTCTTGGAAAGCGGCGATGCAAAATAAAATTATTTTAGTACAAAAGTTGTTTTTATTCTGCAAAAGTAGTAAAACATAAAAAAATATACATATTTGGTATTGTCATATAGAACCCATAAAATAAAGGTAGCAAGATATTTATGCCGCATGGTGAATGGCGTAAATTTAAAATACATAGAACAACGGCTAAATTGCTTTTTTTTATACCCTCCCTAAAAAAAAGTTAATAAAAAAATTCTATAATCTCCAAAATGGTGCCATTAAAAAATACAACTCATCCCGCAAAAACGAGTCATCATACAGCCATGTAGACAGGAAAATAAAAAAGTTATACCACCTTGAATGTGACGATGGAAAAATTGAAAAAATGACTTGGTCATTAACCCTTTCAAGACCGAGCTCATTTTGACCTTCATGACCAGCCCCATTTTCTCAAATCTGACATGTGTCTCTTTATGTGGTAATAACTCCGGAATGCTTTTGCCTATCCAAGCGATTCTGAGATTGTTTTCTCGTGACATATTGTACTTTATGTTAGTGGAAACATTTGGTCAATAAATTCATTGCTTATTTGTGAAAAACACCAAAATTTAGAGAACATTTGCAAAAATTATGATTTTTCTCATTTTAAATGTATCTGCTTGTAAAACAGATAGCAATACCACACAAAATAGTTACTATTTTATATATTCCATATGTCTACTTTATATTTGCATAGTTTTTTGAACATTATTTTATTTTTCTAGGACGTTACAACGTTTAGAACTTTAGCAGCAATTTCTCACATTTTCAAGAAAATTTCAAAAGGCCATTTTTACAGGGACCAGTTCAGTTCTGAAGTGGCTTTGAGGGCCTTATGTACTAGATAGACCCCATAAATCACCCCATATTAAAAACTGCACTCCTCAAAGTATTCAAAATAGCATTCAGAAAGTTTCTTAACCCATTAGGCGCTTCACAGGAATTAAAGCAAAGTAGGGGTGAAATTTACAAATTTTATTTTTTTTGCTGAAATTAATTTGTAATACATTTTTTTCTGTAACACAGAAGGTTTTACCCGAGAAATGCAACTCAATATTTATTGCCCAGATTCTTCAGTTTTTAGAAATATCCCACATGTGGCTCTAGTGTGATAATGGACTGAAACACCGGCCTCAGAAGCAAAGGAGCACCTAGTGGATTTTGGGGCCTCCTTTTTTTAGAATATATTTTAGGCACCATGTCAGGTTTGAAGAGGTCTTGTGGTGCCAAAACAGTGGAAATCCCCCAAAAGTGAGACGGTTTTGGAAACTGCACCCCTCAAGGAATTTATCTAGGGGTATAGTTAGCATCTTGACCCCACAGGTATTTTGCTATATTTATTGGAGTTTGTCTGTGAAAGTGAAAATCTACTTTTTTTCTGAAAAAAAATTAAAAAAAATTATATTTGCATGGAATAAAGATGAAAAAGCACCCCAGAACTTGTAAAGCTACTTCTCCCGATTACGCCAATACCCCATATGTGGTACTAAACTGCTGTTTGGACCCACGGCAGAACTCAGAAGTGAAGGAGCGCCATTTGGATTTTGAAGCGCAGATTTTGCTGGATTGGTTTTCAGTTCCATGTCGCGTTTGCAACGCCCTGGAGTAAGCAAAACCGTGGAATCCCCCCAAAACTGACCGCATTTTGAAGACTACACCCCTCAAGGAATTGTTCTAGGGGTATAGTTAGCATTTTGACCCCACAGTTTTTTTGCTGAATTTAGTGGAATTAGGCCGTGAAAATGAAAATCTACTTTTTTTCTGAAAAAACATAGAAATGTTAAATTTTTACAATGAATAAAGGAGAAAAATGACCCCAAAATTTGTAAAGCAATTTGTCCTGATTACAGCAATACGCCATATGTGGTAATAAACTGCTGTTTGGACTCAGGAGGGAAGGAACAATATTTGGCTTTTGGAGCTCAAATTTAGCTGGAATGGTTTTCGGGTGTCATGTCGCATATGCAAAGCCCCTGAGGTACCAAAACAGTGGAAACCTCCCAAAAGTCCCTTTAGGGGACTGGAACGAGCGATCATTAGGTTGCTGGTACAATACACTGCAATACTAATGTATTGCAGTATAATGTCATTTTACAGGCTCCTGTAACAGCGCGATCACTGTTCCTGTCCGTTAGTCCCGGGTGTCAGCTGTAATACACAGCGGACACCTGCAGAATATGGAGCGTGCACAGCGCATGAGCCCGCTCCATAAATAACCCCTCGCACCACGACATGCTATTAAGTCGTGGTGCGCCAAGGCGTTAATGCGCAGCGGATGGTGCAAAGTGAAAATTAAAATTTTACACTGATGTGCCATTTTAATGCACAATATATTGTGCCCAGTTTGTGCCACTGAAGACAAATACCTCATACAATGTTGAGCGGGTTCTCCCGGATATAAAATGTCATATATGTGGACGTAAGCTGGTGTTTGGGCACGCTGTGGGGCTCAGAAGGGAGGGAACGCCATTTGGCTTTTGGAGCGCAGATTTTGCTTGGTAACTGTTCTGTTTGGGGTTTTGCTGGTATTTCAGTTTATGATGTGGGGGTATGTGTAAACTGGGCAGAGTACATCAGGGCATAATAAGAGGGTGTAATAATGGTGTAAATAAATAATAATTCGCAGATATGTGACCGGTGTCGCACTGATAAATGGCGCCCGATCTTATCCGCTTTTGGAACACTCTGCACATTTTGCATCACCATATTCTGAGAGACATAACTTTTTTATTTTTTCTCCAACGGAGCTGTGTGAGGGCTTATTTGTTGCGGGACAATCTGTACTTTTCATTGGTACCATTTTAGGGTACATGTGATTTTTTTTAATCACTTTTTATTATATTTTTTTGGAAGCAAAGTGACAAAGAAACATAAATTCTGACAATGTTTTTTGTATTTTTTTTTTTATAGTATTCACCGTGCGGTATAAATGACATTTTACTTTATTCTGCGGGTCGGTACAATTACGGCGATACCAGATGTATATAGGTTTTTTATGTTTTGTGGCGATTGCGCAATAAAATCACTTTGATAAAATTATTTATTTTCTGTGTCCCCATATTCTGAGAGCCATAACGTTTTTATTTTTCCGTCAAAAAAGCGGTGTAAGGGCTTGTTTTTTGCGGGACGGGTTGTAGTTTTTATTGGTACTATTTTGGGGTACATGCGACTTTTTGATCACTTTTTATTCTATATTTTGGGAGGGTTGATGACCAAAAAAAAGTGATTCTGACTGTTTTTTAATTATTTTTTTTGCGGTGTTCACCGTGCGGGAAAAATAATATTATAGTTTTATAGTTTGGGTCGTTACGAACGCGGTGATACCAAATATGTGTACTTTTTTTTAACATTTTCATTTTTTTCCTATAATAAAAGACTTATTATAGGAAAAAAAGCATTCTTTTTTTTTGTAACTTTTATAACTTGTTTTTACACTTTTATAAAACTTTTTTATTACTTTATATTTTATTTTTTACTTGTTTTACTTGAAGACCTGCGGCACTGATCGCTGCTATAATACATTACACTACCTAGGTAGTGTAACGTATTATAAACTGTCAGTGTGACGCTGACAGTCACACTGACAGGAAGCTTATGAGGACCAGCATCCGGCTGGTTCTCATAGGCTGCTGTGCATGGCAGACCCGGGGGCTGTTATATGGCCCCCGGTTCTGCCTTGTAACCGACTGCAGCACCAGCAATCGGTCCCCGGGAAAGTTTGTTGTAGCAACAAACTTTCCAGTTTGTTATAGCAACAAACTTTCCAGTTCGTTGCTACAACACACTTTCCCTGCGATCACATGACCGGGACCTGAACTAATCAGGTCCCGATCATATCTCCGGGACCAGAGGCAGGTGATAACAGCGCGATCCGGGTGTCAGCGCTACTCTGAGACACCCGGATCGCGCTTTTAACACCCACCGTGAATTCACGTCGGCACTGCACAGAGCCCAGCAACTGCCGACGTGAATATACAGTGGGCGGTCGGGAAGCGGTTAACCTGTGAACACTGAAGGATGGATATATCCGTCCTCTGCAGCTGCTAGTTTGCGCAGGAGGACGGATATATTCGTCCTGTGATCGCGTGGGTACTGACAGCGTACACACGCGATCAGCGGCAGGAGCATGGCTGTTATAAACAGCCTAACTCCTGCTGCAACTGCCGGAATCTAAGCGCGCTCCGATTCTGGCAGTTTAACCCATTAAATGCCGCTCCCTCTTTCACCCCATCGGCGCCCCCGTAAAGAAATCGCGGGTCGCCGTCAGGTTTCCATGTCAGCTGGGGGCCTAACAAGGACCCCCAGGTCTGTCTTCAGCAAATGCCTGTTTTACACTGACAGGCAATAATGCTTTGGTATAGTAAGTATACCAAAGCATTATATATGCGATCAGCAGATTGCATAGTGAAGTCCCCTCAAAATCAAATAAAGCTTTTTTTTTTGCCTAAGAAGTGGTTTTATTTTGTAAAAGTGCCAAAACAAATAACACATACACATATATGGTATCTCCGCGATTGTAACAACTTGAACAATAAAATGAACACATTAATTAAACCACCGGATGAATGGCGTCCAAAGAAAACACAAAAAACAACGGCAAAATTCCCTCTTTTCTCCCATTCCCCCCATAAAAAATTAATCTATAAGTCCTATGTACCCCAAAATAGTAGTAATGAAAACTACACTGTGGCCCGCAAAAATCAAGCCCACATACGGCCACATTGACGGAAAAATAAAAAAAATAAGTCTCTTGGAATGCGGCGATGCAAAAACAAGTTATTTTTTTCTAAAAGGGTTTTTATTGTGCAAACGTAGGAAAACATATAAAACCTTTACATATTTGGTATCCCCGTAATCGTGCCGACCCATAGAATAAAGTTAACATGTTATTTACACTGCATTATAAACGGCGTAAATTTATAACGTGAAAATCAATGCTGGAATAGCTGCTTATTTTCAATTCTCTCCTAAACTAAAGTTAATAAAAGTTAATCGATATATTATAAGCATCTAAAAATGGTACAATTACAAAATAAAACTCGTCCAGCAAAAAAACAAGCCCTTATACGGCTATGTCAACGGCTATGTCAACGGAATAAAAAAAAAGTTACTCTTGGAATGCGACCGTGAAAAAACAAAAAATAATCCTTGGTCGTTAACGCGCAAAATGGCCTGGTCATTAAGGGGTTAAGGCCCAGTATGCATGCAGTGGGAAGGGGTTAATAACTTGTTGTTATTTTTGGCTTCTATGTTGAAGGAGGTTGGTAAAAAGGCTATGAAGCCCTTTTCCCAATTAAAGTAGAGGTCCACAACCTTATTTATTTATATTTGATTATCGGGTAACAAACCATTATGTGTTGTATTAAAAACATGGTTCCAAGATTTGTTTTTTCTTCTCGTGCTATGAATTCCCCTTTCTCCCCTTCTATTGGTGACTAAGACTTAGTCTATAGCAAGAATAACACTGTTACTGGAAGGAGGTAGACAAGAGTCTCTGATAATATAAAACCCATTTATTCTGGAGAAGGTCCAGAAGTACTGCACAAACTCAAGTATTAACCTCATTAAATAATGTGTGTATGAAGAACCATAAATATGCAGCCCACAATAGGCTGCATTCACACTGCATTCAAGAAATTTGTTCTTCTATTCATCATATTAGTCACAAAAACCATGCTTTAAAGGGGCTTTCTTGTTGTCCTGTCTAAATGCCCTACTTGCCAGAGCAAGTGCTACTAAAGGCCCTATCACATGGGCCAAAGATCGGGCAAACGAGCGTTCAGCATTCATATGAACGCTCGTCCCAATAATTGCCCTGTGTAAACAGGGCAACGATCAGCCGATGTGCAAGCAAATGCTCATTGTTCGGCTGATCTGCTGTTTTATGCAGCATTAAAAATCATCGTTGTGCTGCCAACATGATGAAAATGTATGATCGGAGTAACGCGCACTCGTCCTCATAAGTAAGCAATCATTGCTTGTGAAATCACATTCCTTGTGAAAGGAGCAAACGAGCACCGATCAACGAACTGTCTCGTTCATCGGCGCTCGTTTTCACGGCCCATATGGGGCCATTTAATAGGACCTTAAGACAGAGCAGCTTTCTCTGTGGTGGGCTCTTTCTGTCAGTATAATAAATGGCCTTCATTTGAAACGACTCAATATAATATTACATTATCTCTCTCTCTCTGTATATATGTATATATATATATATATATATATATATATATATATATATATATATATATATACATACATATATTATATATGTATCTTACGTCATTTCCATAACTGGATTGAAATAAACCTGGCAAAGTAGTTTTTTTAGCTTCACTCTTACATAGTTAACATTCTGTCTGAATCACTTGATAGATGCAAGATATTATAGTGCATAGAAAGACTCACATAACTCTTTTTATTGTACATTTTATGTCATGCATTCTGTTTGTTTTTATATATTACAAATATACGTAATGGTTTCTGGGATATTGAAAACAATAATAAAATCCTCTTAACAGGCTTCTCTGAACACGTTTTAAAACATGTTTGGGATAAGAAAAAGCTTGGCTGCAAATCAAAAGTTTTCCTTTAGCACTAATGGGCAATCATTTGTAGTGTGCCTGTAAAGTAATGAGATACAAACCCATAAATATTTTTCTCCATTATTATATTTAGTAGAAATGAGCCTATCAGCCAGACAATGATATGGATTTTGCTGCTTTTGGAATTTTGAATACCCGAAGCTTTCATTTGCATTCTGCTCTTTTGCCTAGCAGCTTTTTTCTGTTATGCATATTAAGTTTTATAGATGTCACACATTTTTATGTTAATAGTTTAACTTATGGGGAGAAGGACACTTCTATATTTCATTCTCCTGAAGCAGCTAAATGACATTATGTTGCTCCAAAAACATTTACAATCTAATACTAAGAAACATTGTTTATGGAGATAGGATTCAAACAAACACCCAAGACAACCAGTCCTTTAAAGTGAAAGTCCACTTTTTAACACCATGTACCGTAGGTTTTAGTTCCAACATTCTGTGCTGATTAATTTCATAATGTATCTTTAGAGAGATTGGAGCTCCATTTTTTTCTGATACAGAGGTCTAAATCACCTCCATAGATTAGATTTAGAGCTAGTGATAGAATTCTGTATGCCTGTATTCACTGCTATGGGGGAGCTTAATGCATAATTATTTTTTAATGAGTTTAATGAATAAGCAGTATGCAGTAAGCTCCCCCTTGTGGTGCCTGCAGGCAGATGGCATTTTATAATTGAACTCAATGTCTTAGTAAGAGATTTAAAGTTTTGTATCAGAAGGTAATCTTTTTTTTTTTTAAACAGAAGATTTTTATTTTGTATTCAGATGAAAAATAAGGTTTACAAGAATGATTCTTCAGCATAGATTGCAGTTCACTAAACAAACTGAATTTAAACAAAAAAGGAAAAAAGTGATTTTAATATAGCATATTTTGGAAAACTTCATATCATGGAGTTTCACTAATGTGTCTGGTTGAGGATTAATGAGTTACAATAATCTTATCAAGAGGAGAATTCAGCCATATAGACCAATTATTGATAAATAGATTGTATTTGTTGAGGGAAAGTGCTATAATTTTTTCATATATGCAATTTTCGTTAACATTGTTAACAATTTCTGCTGAAGGAGGTGGTGAGGGGTCTTTCCAATGTTTTGCTATCTTATTTCTTGCCGCAATGATTGTGTGAGCTATCACTGTTCTATGCTCAGAAGGGAAAATATGAATATCCAGCGAGAGAAGGCTT
The DNA here is from genome assembly GCF_050947455.1 of Rhinoderma darwinii. NCBI lineage: Eukaryota > Metazoa > Chordata > Amphibia > Anura > Rhinodermatidae > Rhinoderma > Rhinoderma darwinii. The sequence goes on along the minus strand of NC_134687.1, from coordinate 189,632,434 downwards.
TGTTCGTCAGATAGCTTAATTGGGTATTTGCAAATTTGAGATAGGAGGGTTCCTATGGCTGTCCATAATGCATTAATCACTTTACAATCCCACAAATATGTTTTATACCTGTATAAGGAGCCTTGCATCTCCAGTAATTAGATGATGCATCCATCCTCATAGATTTTTTATAGAAGGTAATCTTTAAGGAGTAACAGGCATCTCAACTTGCTGGGGTTGTGATGGTGTTATAGGTGAGTACAGTATATAGTTATATCTCACCTTATAATTCAAAATAGGATGTTAGGTATTATCATTCCCACCTCATAATAAAGCCTTACTACACCAAGGTGGTATAGCAAAACAGTAGACATAGTAGCACAATATGTTAGTACATGCTATAGATTGAGAGAAATACGATATGCCACGGACCTATATGGCCCCTACCGTAGATTAGTCTTTCATTCCTGTATTTTCCATTTGCTTTGGCAATGCTAATGTGTTTTTGGTCATGCTAATAAAGCTTCTCTAAATTAGATAGATATTAAAAAGAAAGATATAAAGAGATAGATAGATGATAGATAGAGAGACCAAAATCGATAGAAAGACCGATAAATAGAGCAAGATAGATAGATAGATAGATAGATAGACAATCTTTTTTGTAATATTTCCACCTACCCTAGCCATATTTTAGATTGTGTATACACAAGGTGAGACATCCACCTTCAGAAATTTGTAGCATAATTCAAAAAGTAGAGAAGAATAATGAACTTTATGCATTGTAAAACATTAATATATTCTTCCTAATCTATCGTTCTCAAGCAACAATACAAACAGTGGCAGTTGTAAATAATGTATGCTTGTATATTCATTCTGCTACTTTTCTATTCTATTCCTGTATTTTAAATGCTCTTCAGAAGAAAGAATTCTAGAAGTATTCATAGTGGGATGTATTGTTAAGCTGAATGGCAGACATCCTGTTTAATTCTTTCAAACACTGAACAATTGATGTTTTTAAGTGGAATCTATGTTTTTTTTGTTGGCAGCGCTTAAAACAGAATCGTTAAACGCTTCATATAAATTAAAGATAATTATGAAAATATATATTCCTAACATGAGTGTTTATCCATCTTTAAAGAGCAAAAATAATATTAGCTGTATCTGATCTTCTTTAATGTATTACAATCATAATCTTAGATCTTTGTAACTGAGCCAAATTCACAAAGGAGATTGTCTACAGATGTTGCAGAGCTGAGTTTTTTTATTTAGCACAAATGTAAAATTCCAATGTTTTCTATGGAGTTTGACATAGAGCGGGAGGCAGACATAATGAAAAACGTATCACAATACACTAGCAGGAATAAGGGAAATGTTGACATTTTGCAAAAAAAAAATTGTAATCTGTGGGGATGCGGGCAGTAGTTTGAAAGAAAAATCTGATAGAAAATGTATAAGTCAATCTCACCAAGACTCTGCGTAAGGCCTGATTCACACGAGCGCTGCACATCTCGGACATGAAAAACTGCAGTTTTTCACGTCCGAGGTGCATCCGTGCTCAGCGCTGCGGGACGCGATGTCACGCATCCACTATAGTTGAGAGTCTATGGAGGGATGCATGATGCGTGAAAAGAACGGACATGTCCTATTTTCCCACTGACACTTCACACGATCCGTTGAAACAACGGCTGTGTGAACGGCCACATTGAATTGCATAGGTCCGTGGTAGGGCCACTGTTTCAACGTAAATAAAGGCCTAAATGTGCCGATGGGAATGGCTTAGAAGAATATGTATATATTGAAGATTTTTTCTTTTAAATAGCTGTGGCTCAGTAGTACGCAATTTGTTTGGCGGAAGTGCAGAATAACCCCTTCCCGTCACAGCCATTTTTCAGATTTTCATTTTAATGTTTTCTTCCCCACCTTCCAAAAGCCATAACTTTTTTATTTTTCTGTCAATAAAGTCGTTTGGGATGAGTTGCAGTTTTCTATGGCACCATTTACTGTACCATATAATTTATTGGGAAACTGAAAAAAAATTCTTTGTGGGGTGGAATAGGAAAAAAACTGTGATTCCTCAATCCTTTGGGGTTTTGTTATTACGGGATTCCCCATGCAGTAAAAACAGGATGTTAACTTTATACTGGGGGTCCATATGATTACAGTGATACCAAATGTATAGGATTTTTTGTTTTACTTCTTTTACAAGGAAGAAACTAATTGTTAAAAAATAAAATTTGTGTTTTGTCACAATATTCTGAAAGCCATTGTCGCTTGAGCGGTTTGAGAGCTAATTTTTTGGGATTGGGCTGTAGTTTCTATTAGTACCATTTTGGGGTACATGAGAGGTTTTAAACACTTTTTATTTCATTTTTTGTGGGAGATAATGTGACCAAAAAACAGCGATTCTGGAGTTTTATATATATTTTTTACAGAACTCACCGTGCAAGTTAAATAATGCTATATTGTAATAGTTCGGATTTTTACTGACGCGGCAATACCAATTTCGTTTATTTTTTAAAGTTTTTTACATTACATTAGAGGAAAAATGCGAAAAGTTTTTTTTGAACTTATTAATATAGATTTTTTTTTACACTACTAATAACTTTAGTAAACTTTTTTTGACACATTTTATTAGTCTCCCTAGAGGACGGCACAAAATTAGCTAAACTGGGGGGAAAAATAGTACAGTTTGGGAATGATAAGTAAATTCTAATATTGTATTCTGGATTGGCATGAGATTATAAATAAATACAGAGAAAACTTGTCCAAAACACCACCGATATCCTATATCTTATGTATATTTACCCTATTCTATGAGAAGACTACCCTCTAGAAAATAATTTTCTACTGTAATATTGAGTGGTCTTCTTAAAGAGGTTTCACTGTAATAGTTTGTCTTTTTTCGATGTAGAAGAAGCTGAAGCATATTTGCTGTAGATATCACTTGTCACCGTTGTTGACTTTGGTTGTCCTAGCCACAATGTCAAAGCCAAATTGCAGTTAACCACAACTGACCTTCATGGTGCTGCTGTACTGAATTGAACACAGTGTGTGGCTCAGTGTAAATCAATGGATCATTTTTCATGGGTTAAATTCCACAATGGCTCTTGCCATGCACAAGTACAAGAAATAAGTCATTAAGTATCCCATACCTAACACCTTTGAATTTTTATATATAAAATAAGAAGTCAGATGTGCCCCTTAACCAAAATGAATTAATTTTCTTTATAAAGAAGGAAAAATTATAAAATGTAATATATATGTAGTTAAAGTGAATCATATGTTTTCATGTGTAAAGTTATATACAGTACACATTTTGTCAAAATTATGAAATCTTTTTAAAGTCCTTTTATTTATGAACTTTACATTACTGTATGTTTCTATAAAACATTAAGTCAAGTGTTAAGGCATATATTTTTAGCAGTACCTAAGATGTTTCTTTGAAACAGCAATAATATTATTTACAATACTTGATATTAAGTTATTTCTTGAATCCTTTCCTCAAGTAACCACCCGTGATACAATATATACTATACACTTGGCACCAAGAAAGTGATTTATGGCGACTGTATAATTCATGAGACTCTTTCTATGATTCATCACCTTGCTTGTTGCTTCTGGGTTAAACATAATTATGTTTTTGGTCACGCTTCAAATAAAAAAATCGACCCATAATACACTTTAACCCAATATAGGAATGTAATATAAAATCTCATCAATTGGCCAGTCTATGTTTACTAAAATTATAATATAGAGGCTGTAATAACAACAAGCATCAGATCATTGGTTTATAGTAAATTTATTATTGAAAGGAGAAATGTTTGCTTCTAGTACCCGACATATAACCCATATTAAAGATGGCTTTTTTTTTACGCCCCCACCTGATGTAGTCATATGCATTGGCTTACCTAGTACTCTATTTCCCGGGTAGCAGCTTCAGTACGGGCTGCTGTTGGGTCACGTGATCTTCATTCTAACTCCCTGTATCCTACAGCACCTGCTGTAGAAACAGGAGGACAGTCTCTATGAGACTCACATCAAGGCTCGCCTGATTTCAAGTCCCTAAAGCAGTTTCTGTAGGATTCAGAAAGTCAGAAAAACGTTAATTGACCCAACAGTGGACCGGACCGGAGCAGCTACCTGTGAAATACAGCACCAGGTAAGCTGATACACATGACTACATTGCACTATAGCACAATTGCAAATGGGGAGGGAAGAAACAGGAGTGCTTCTTTAGAAATTTTACATTTGTCTACTTAAAATGTGCCTGTCATATTGCTGGTTTGTATCTGAAAATGAGACTTGGTTACATTGTAATTTATTGAATGATTATGATCCCAATACTTCCTATTTCCGTATTTCACTCAATCAACTTTGCTTAAAGGGTTATAAAAGTGGCCAAAAGTATATTAGACTGAAGATTTAGGTAGGTGTGTCAACCAGCACCTGTATCAGCACACCTGTTCAGGTCCAAATAATCTCAGTGGTTCTTGGTTATCGATATATCGCGGAGGAAAAATAACACACAGACACTGCTGGTATGCTCAAAATACTCCTCTGATCTTTATTGATCCAAACAAGTATATAAGTATGATGACAGAAAAGATGTAGGCTTTGATTTCAGCCAATCATCTACAATATGATAATGACTCTGATTCAGCCAATGAGAATATTGCAATGCATTATAATGATTCTTCACCCTTCAAGGTCTCCCAGGTGGCCTCTCCCTTGTTACATGGGGAGACACACTTCAGATACACAAGTTAATGTGTCTCTACTTCTTACCTCACTAGAGAATGGAGACTGCAGATAAGATGACTGATACACAACATTAAATTATTTAAACAAAGCCCTTCTTCAAGGCTAACCCCCTCCCTTATGGTAAACAATGTCATTCTCCATTCTACCAAGGATGATTGATCTGCTCCTTACAAGAATAATAAAATCATTCATGTCAAGAACACATAACATAGAATTGTTTCAAGACAGCTGCTGACTTAGATTAATATATTCGTTTTTACTTACTAATCTCAAGATGGCTCCTTCAGGCCACAAGATGGATTCCAACGATCCAAAATGGACGACTACCATACAAGATAGAGTCCATGCAAAATGTCATCTTTTAAACATATTCTAATCACTTTCACAGTCACATGGCTAGGATATGTCGTCACTTGATCTGTATGCCCATTCTGATCGATGGGCGTTAAACTGCTGGGACCCCACTAGCCTGAGAATGAAGGGGCTGCAGCATCCCCAACAATTTTGTATTTTTTTCCAGGGAACTGTAGCCCAGTCCCCTTCATTTGAATGTAGCTGTGCTGCAATTCCCTGCACATTGGGTGGCCAGGAGCGTCGCTGTGCAGGGAAAAAAAAGTGGAGGGTCCGTAGTGCAACTTTATTCTTTCTCAGGATCTTGTTGAAAGGATTGTAACAGAGGTTATGTCCAATTTTTAGGTTTGGAGGCTTGAACCGTTTGATGGCACAAGAATAAGGTTGTTGTGAGCTGTGCAGAGGTTACAGCCTATTAGAATGTATTATTATGATATGACCCGTGTACACAACAATAACAGCATAGTTTAGTATAAAATTATAAGTGGACATGCACATTTTCTGTGAGCCCTGAGAACATTTACTTTGGTGCGCCCACGGAGCCCTAATCTGACACTGCAATTGGGACAGTCTGCTCAACACAACAGGATTGCTTTAGGGCAATATTGGAGAGTATGGGATTTCCCAGTTTGCCCTAGTCTACTGTTGGATTACTAATACATGAAGTAGGGCAAAACATTTTTTTAAAGAAAAATATACATCATTAGAAATACCTAATTTTCACTTCTAAAATTATGGATCAGACAGTGATTCATCATTGAATATAGTTATGATGAGAAGACAATAAATCTTTCCAGTGCAGTCACACCACTATAAATATAACTCTGACTTTACATATGCATCTCTCATGTCTGAGGCTTATTGTATGGTTGTGAGCAACTGAGGTATTGTAAAAGAACAGGAAGAAATCTATACCAGGTATAAGAGAAATCCATAACAGTTTAGAGGTTCGATCAAACTGTTAGTTAATTATCCAGAAATATATTAAAACAAATTAGTTTGGAAACTGCTTCTTCGTATGTATTGATAAACATTTGAAATACTACTTCATAGTTAATGCTGCTTCCAAAGTGGCCGGGAAATAATTTGTATGGCTGATAAGCAGCATTAAATGGGACAGTCCAGGAACACAATGATAACTGTTAAAACAGCCAAAGAGTTCTGAGAGAATTAGAATTAGAATCCAATGGTAATGTCACTGCAAGATATGGTGTATCAGACCTCCAGCACCTTGCTTCCTTCAGTGATTACATTCCCCCAACAATTGGAACAACAAGCATCCGTTCCTGTAACAGACTGCCTTCTCTGTGTGAATCTGTCCCTAAATTCAAGAGCTGCAGCAGAGCAGAGTCAGCAACAAAAGAGCAAAATGTATATCTAAGAAGTGCAGCGACAGCACTGCAGTAGAGGTTAATCTTTCACATAATGTAATATTCCACATTCTGCATACATTACTTCTCCACAGCAATTATGCCTTACAGACTATATATATATATATATATATATATATATATATATATATGTGTGTAGTAGAAGAAAAGCAAACAATTATTCAAGCCGTATTATAATATATTATAATATTATATAAAATTATGTAATTATAAAATGGATAATTATAAAATTATGATATATTATAATATAATATAATATATTATAGAATATTCATGACAATTTCTTGTGATTAGTTTATAGTGGATATATAGTGTTAAAGTGGACTACCATTTTTTAATTTGGTCCCCTACAAAAGGCTTCATGAGGGGACCGAACATTGTTAATTGTCTTCTGATTTATTCACAGTCAATTAAATATCATATAACAAGTATATGTATTTAAAAACACTTTTTTTACACACATGAATTGGACAGGTTTTAACTCACAGGTAATGTTTTCTCGGATTGTAGCCGTTCACTCTAACTTTATTTCTCTATCCGGCCCAGACCACCATAAAGACTTCTTCCACCCACAACACGTCTCTGCGGAGTATGCAGTCTGGACATCTTCAGACATTTTCAATGCGGTACATGTTGCTGCCCAATTTGCTTCCATTAATGCGCCTACTGCATTGCACAATGCTCCTATGTTGTACTTCAGAAATATAAGAATAACTTAAAAAATTTGGCAACAGAAATATTGATATCAACTATACACATCCCAAAAATAATAGTGTTAGATAGTGCCCCTTAAAACAAGGCTGACGGCTACATAGTGATCAAATTAGTATTAGTGCCCAAGGCGGTAATATTGCCCACAGAGCTAGGATGAATCGACACAATTTGGATACGATGCGTAAAAGCACACAGCGTGTCTTCCCTGGTCGCCACAGGGAATTCTGTCCAAAAAAACGCACCAAATTATGTTGCAGATTTTCGCCCGGAATGTCTGCTGGGGAAATCCTGCAATAAAAAAAAAAAGGGATATAATTACCATGGTGATACGTCCCTCCGACCGATGTCCTAAACGTTCTGCAGCCCAGGGATGACCTTTCATCCCATGTGACCGCTGAAGCCTGTGATTGGCTTCAGGGGTCACATGGGATGAACCGTCATCCCAGGGGGCCGACCTGAACAAAGAAGTACATAATTCTGGGTTAAAACAAGATATTTTTTTTTCCTGAGTTGCAATTTTAGCAAAATTGAAGCTTTTGCTATTTTACCACCCCATTGAATTCAATGGAAAAAAAACGCAACAAGAAAGCGGCAATTGCGCAAATACAATTGATATGTTGCGGACTAAAATACCATGCAAGTGTATCAACATTATGATCTTTAAATGTCAAGTGAAAAGTTTTCTAGCAAATAAAATAGTGCCCACTTATAGACCTAAAGCAGTAGTAGTGCCTCCCTTTTTGCCCCTACACCGTAATAATGCACACTTTTTGCCCCACACAGTTTATGCTATGTAACCCCCACACAGGAATAATGCTCCCTTTTGTGCCCTCACACAAAGCAATAATACCCGATTTTGTACCCCCAAATATAGAAATAAAGCCCTCTTTTCTGCTCCTCACAGTAATAGCCATAGCCTTGAAAAAAAACAAAAACCCTCACCTTTCACTGCATCACCTGCCGCAAGCACAGACCCCTACATGCTACTCCAGAGAATAGTTGGGCAGGGAGCTGCTGGGAACTCTATCCTAGTTTTCCTGTGGACACAGATACAGTTGAAGGTGGTACTGATGACAGGGGGCCCGGTGCAGGTGCATTGTGTGCCCTATGGTTAAAGTGGCCCCAATTGAGCTTTCTTTGTTTTCTTATGCGTCCTTAGAATTCCAGTTATTCAATGAATTTGGTTGTCTGTCCAACAATATTTCTTTGTATGAAATTTTAAAGTGAATCTCCAGGCAAAGTTAAAAATGTCAGAGCCTGCCTGGAAAGGCTCAAATTTCAAATTTTCCTCCAAATTAATTACCTCCATAATATTGAATAGTCAATCTTAATGATAGTCTTTAAGTTGCAGTATTCAGGCAAAGATTGTATTACAATTAGGCCTTATTCACACGAACGTGTTTAACGTCCGTGATGCGCACGTGAAAATCATGCGTGTCGCACGGACCTATGTTAGTCAATTGGGCCGTTAAGACAGTCCGTGATTTTCACGCAGCGTATGTCCGCTGCGTAAAACTCACGACATGTCCTATACTTGGCCGTTTTTCCCGCATCACGCACCCATTGAAGTCAATGGGTGCATGAAAATCGCGCACGGCACACGGACGCACCGTGTGTTGCGCGTGATTCACGCAACAGTAGATAAAGAAATGAAGGAAAAAATAAAAGCACTTCCATCATTTATTTTTCTAAATATCAAAACCGCGTGTTATAAGGATGGCATATGCGTGAGAATCACGCAGCCACGCTCCATTCACTGATGACACACGGAACTGCAACACACGCAAAACGCTGTGTTTTTTGCGCACGCAAAACGCACACGTTCAATTGAATAAGGCCTAAATTAGTATATTGATACATAGTATGATAGAAAACATTACAAAGGGGGTATGTAGAAGTAAGACAAAAAACAACTTGGATTACTCTTAACCCGTTAGTGACCGGCCCATCGTGTTTCTACGTCGGTCACTAACGGGCCTTATTCCGATGCCATAGACTTTTTACGTCGCAGCATCGGAATAAGCTAGAGGCAGCTGAGGGCTGGGAGCGTCCCTGCTCTGCCGTGTGAGATCGATATTAGTATCGATCTCACACGTTTAACCCCTCAGATGCGGTGCTCAATAGCGAGCACCGCATCTGAGTGGTTTTGGAGAGAGGGAGGGAGATCCCTCTCTCCCCCACCGACACCCGGCGATGCGATCGCCGAGTGTCTGTGTCTCTAATGGCAGCCGGGGGTCTAATAAAGGCCCCCAGGTCTGCCTGGAGTGAATGCCTGTTAGATCATGCCGCAGGCATGACCTAGCAGATGCCTGTCCGTGTTAATCGGACAGGCAGTAATACACTGCAATACAAAAGTATTGCAGTGTATTATAATAGTGATCACAGAATCGCATATTATAGTCCCCTAGTGGGACTAGTAAAAAAGTGAAAAAAAAGTTTAATAAAGTTAATTTTAAAAAAAAGTGAAAAAAATGAAAAACCCAGCTTTTCCCCTTACAAAATGCTTTACTATTAAAAAAACAAAATAAAGTTAAAAAGTTACACATATTTGGTATCGCCGCGTCCATAACGACCCCGACTATAAATCTATTACATTATTTAACCCACACGGTGAACGCCGTAAAAAATTTTTATAAAAAACTATGCAAAAATTGCTGTTTTCTGTGAATACTGACTTTAAAAAAATGTGATAAAAAGTGATCAAAACGTCGCATCTACTCCAAAATGGTACCAATAAAAACTACAAGTCGTCCCGCAAAAAAAAAGCCCTCATACAACCGCATCGGTGAAAAAATAAAAACGTTACGGCTCTTCAAATATGGAGACACAAAAACAAATAATTTTGAAAAAAAAGCGTTTTTACTGTGTAAAAGTAGTAAAACATACAAAAACTATACAAATTTGGTATTGCTGCAATCGTAACAACCCGCTGAATAAAGTTATTGTGTTATTTATACCACACGGTAAACGGCGTAGATTTAGGACGCAAAAAAGGGTGGCAAAATTTCTGATTTTTTTCTATTCCCCCCAAAAAAAAGTTAATAAAAGTTAATCAATAAATAATATGTACCTAAAAATGGTGCTGTTAAAAAATACAACTTGTCCTGCAAAAAACAAGACCTTATACAGCTATGTCGACGCAAAAATAAAAAGGTTATAGCTCTTGGAATGCGACGATTGAAAAACGTAAAAAATAGCTTGGTCATTAAGGTCCAAAATAGGCTGGTCATTAAGGGGTTAATCCAAAAAAGGCACAAACCCTATAAAGTATTTGACAATTTCCCTATAAAGTATTTGACAATTTCCCTAAAAAGAGACAAAAACCTGATGCTATGTGGCAATGAGTCTGGATCAACATTCAACCAATTATTTTTTATGTATAATGGTTTGTACTATTTTGTTTCAAGAAATCATCTGAGCCCCTATTCATGGAATAGGCAGTTCCTGAGGAAGACCTCGTCAAATTTCCTATAGTAAAGAACCTTTGACTGATAGAGTTTGGACATTTTTCACTGTCTTCTTTATATTGAATATGCAGTCTGGTTTTCGGCACAAGTTCATAGAAAGGATATAGAGAGCTAGTCCATAAAAAGGCAATCATATTAAGAGGATGTTGATCCAGTGGCCTGCCTGATTAATGGTAGGGTTTTAGGGATGATTTTAGACAATTGGTCTTTGTCATTCAGGTTTAGTGGTTGGTGCTTATCTTTTTTAAGAAAAGGAACCTAGGACTTTTTTTCAAAATGGTAACTACGACTTGAACACATCTCCTATTTAGTTGTTGCTTATGGAGTCATTTTAAAACATATCTGTATTACCTACGTATAAAAGTAGATTCATTTGAGTAAATAAATGGTATAACTTTTCAGGAATATAGGGGTAGTTTAACAACTTTTCTATGCCAGTTTTTTGGTGTAGAATAATCCCAAATGGCTCAAAAGTAAAAAAAAAAAATGTTAAACAGTATGAAAACCAATAGAGTCATAAGATTTCCACATGGTTACAGCCATAATAATGGATGCAAGCAGCGATTAGGGGAAAAGTACACACATTAACCCCTGCCCCCTGCTTGCATTCTGGGCCCTAATGACCAAGTCATTTTTTAAGTTTTTCCATCTTCACATTCGAAGGGCTATAAGTTTTTTATTTTTGCGTCAACATAGCTGTACAAGGTCTTGTTTTTTGCGGGACAAGTTGTACTTTTTAATAGCACCATTTTGGGGTTCATATAATTTATTCATTAACTTTTATTAACTTTTTTTGGGGGGAATAGAAGAAAACCTGAAACTTTACCACTCTTTTTTTGCATCCTAAATCTACGTAGTTTACCATGTACTGAAAACATGATTACAGTACGGGACAGTTGTCCGGCAGCGAGGCAGGAACTCCTAGCATCGTACATAAGTATAATGCTAGGAGCCCGGCTCCCTGCACTGTGTTCGGTCCGGGACTTGCGGCCGAAATACGTCCGTCAATTACGGACGTAATGACCTCGTGTGAATCCAGCCTAACAATTTTGGTTATAAAGAAAAAACTTAATGCCAGAAGGGCTTTATAACTGCGCATATGAAACATATTTCAGAGCACACACTCTGACAATGCGGGTCTGATGTAGTAAAGCCCACGTTAGACTCCTATTTACACATCTACTACAACTTCCAGCATGCCTTGACAGCCAAAGACTTTATTACTACATCTAAATACTGTCAAGGCATGCTGGGAAGCTGGAGTGCCAAAGGTTGCTGACCCCTGGTATATCTACTGCATATCGAGCACTGATATTCCCTAAGCTGAAACTAAGGGTGATTTTACACCGGCCAAAATGGGCCATAACAACGAGCGCTGATCAATGAGACAGCTCGTTGATCTGCGCTCATTTGCTCCTTTCAGGAGCTATGATCAATAATGTATGGGGACGAGTACTCGTTACCGCAATCACTCGTCCCCATGCATTACTGTCATGTAAGCAGCATAAATGATACATGACACCTGAGATAGACCTTTCAATTTAGATATTGAGATTTAGGCGTATAATCCTAGTCCCAATAAGAGGAGGTAATAAAGTGTCTCACATGCATGTATTGAAGATAGTTTTTATTGTCTAAAGTATAATGATCTTTAAGATATTGGAGGGAGACAAAAGTTGTATTATTAAAATGCTGACCAACTTGCAGGATGCCAACTTTGAGCCAAGGTGAGAGATTCATGTTTGGGATTCACAAAGAGAGCGGATTCAAAGAAGATGAATTGGGATAAAGTGATATTAGCATTGGATATGCTCATATTGTCCTATACCATATGTTAAGTGTATGGGAAACTGTATAGAGGTGTATTGCTGGAGAATGAGGAGAGGAAGGAGACTTATACACCAACTCTCGCCAAAGCGGTGCTTCCAAGGAAGCCCCCTGACAGAAGTGGTATTTAATATACTTCCACAAAGTAGGGTGCATATCTAACAGCCAAATCGTTGCTTGATCTAAAGCAGAAGCCATATGTTAGTAGTATAAATTAGGCATTCCCAAGCCACCTAATGCACACGGACCATGTAAGAATTGTCTGTTTACTCTAGGTCATCGCCCAGCACAAATACAATTAAATAAAAAAAATTCCAAGGAAATCAACACGTGAGAAGGAATGTGGTGGGGCATAGTTCGAAATACATATAATATTTTGGGTAGCTATAACATTTTTACTAGGTTGATGTGACCTACCCACAAAAAGTGAAGACTTTGGATATCTTTAGCTGCGATTTGGAGATGGAGGAAAATGGTAGACATGTTAATTCAAATAGACCTTGCAATGTGGAAGAGACTTTGATACCTAAATAGGTAAAGGATTATTCAGCCTATTGGAAGTGAAACTGTCTAGAAATAAAGCCCAACATTTGTGCAGGCACATTAACAGGTAGTAAAGAGATACATTTATCTTGTAGTATGAAATATCACAGATTACCTCTTAATAAACTGGTTGCATCTTACTCCAGCTTGTTTCTTTCAAGACTGCCAGCTTAAATGCCAGTCTTAATAAAGTCGAACCCCCACAGATCATATACTGATGACCTATCCACAGAATAGGTCATCAGTATGAAAAACCACCCCATGCGCTGACAACCCCTTTAATTAAACTGATCCGCAGGGTGCTGGGAGGCTGGCCCCCATAAACAGTGGCAAAGCTATAGGGGTCGCAGAGGTCGCAGTTGTGACTGGGCCCTTAAGCCTGGGGGGCTCACAGGGCCCCTGTTGCCGTGTAACCGTGTAATAAATTATTTAATTCTTTATTTGCCGTGACGCCGGCATTAGCCTACCTAGTAATGAATGGACAGGTCTGAGGGCTTCTTAGACGTCACGGTCACAAGGTACACTCAGTGTATAATGTGACCATGACGTCACGTGAGGCGCATTCCAGCCAGCCATCAGAACGTAACGTGTTGTATTGTGCTGTCTGTGTTTGCAGAGGAGAGGGGGGTCTTTAAATTAAGCCCCCCTCTCCTCTCTCCACCGCAAACACAAACAGCACAATACAATACATTACAAACTGTGGGTTGCGACCCCCTGGGAGGTCGAGTAAAGACCTCTGGGGGGTCGCAAGCCACTCACTGAGGTCTCGGTTCCAACTGTATCTGTGTCCTCAGGTAAGTAATTATTTTATTATTTTTCTATTAGGCACATATGGGGGCATTATACTGGGTATGGGAGGGGGCAGCTATGGTGGCAGCTATGGGAGTATTATACTGTATGGGGGCATTATACTGTATGGGGCAGCTATGGGGGCATTGTACTGTGGGGAAGTTAAGGGGTGCATATTACTATGGGGCATTATACTGTGTTGGGCAGTTATGGGGGGCATTATACTGTGTGGGGGGCAGCTATGGGGGTATTATACTGTATAGGGCAGTTATGGGGGGCATTATACTGTGTGGGGGGCAGCTATTGGGGTATTATACTGTATATGGCAGCTATGGAGGCATTATACTGTGTGGGGCCAGCTATGGGGGGGCATTATACTGTGTGAGGACAGCTATGGGAGCAATATACTGTGTGAGGGCTGCTAAGGGGGAATTATATTATGGGGGCAACTATGGGGGGCATTATACTGTGTGGGGGCAGCCGTGATGTGATCTCAGGGTGCGTATATGTTTTCTATGACATCCGGGGCCTAACAAAGGCATGGCCTAACAGATGCCTGTCAGTTTTACACTGATAGGCAATAATACACTGCAATACAGAAGTATTGCAGTGTATTATAAAAAGTGATTAAATGATCGCATAGTAAAGTCCCCAGTGGGACTAAAAATAAAGTTTAAAAAAAGTTTAATACATTTCATTAAACATAAATAAAAAATCCAAGTCCAAAAATTCAAAACCCACTTTTCCCACTTTACTATGCTTTATTATGAAAAAAAGCAAAAAAGTTACACATATTTGGTATTGCCACGTTCGTAGGGACCCAACTGTAAAGCTACTACATTATTAAAACCGCACGTTGAGCGCCGTAAAAAATAAAATAAAATACATTGCCAGAATTGTTAATTTCTGTTCATCTTCCCTTCAAACAAATTTGATAAAAAGGATTAAATAGTCGCATGTACTCCAAAATGGTACTAATAAAAACTACAAGCCGTCCGACAAGAAAAGCCCTCAAACAGATGCATCGGTGGAATATTAAAAAAAGTTATGGATCTTAAAATATGATGACACAAAAACAAATAATGTTGAAAAAAAGTGTTTTTACTGTGTAAAAATCGTAAAACATAAGAAAACTGCATAAATTTGGTATTGTCGCAATCGTAACGACACGCTGAATAAAGTTATTATGTTATTTATACAACAAGGTAAACGGTGTAAATTTAGGATGCAAAAAAGAGTGGCTAAATTTTTTTTCTATTCCCCCCAAATAAAAGTTAATAACAGTTAATCTATAAATTATATGTACCCCAAAATGGTGGTATTAAAAAATACAACTTGTCACGCAAATAACAAGTCCTTATACAGCTATGTCGACCAAAAAGTAAAAAAGTTATAACTCTTTGAATGCAACGATGGAAAAACATAAAAAAAAATTGCTTGGTCATTAAGGCCTAATAGGCTGGTCACTAAGGGGTTAAACTTGAGAAGGCCTGATTTTTTTTTTTTTAAAAGTGTTTCATTATCATCAAAACGGTATGTAACCTATGAAAGAAATTCAACGTACAGGCTTTCTTTATTTTAAGCCCATTGTGGGTGCCATTTTGGTGTCTTGCCTAATGTATTTTCAAACAACTGTGGGCAAAATGCTGTTTCTATGACTAATAGGTGTAAAAAAAAGTTGGCCTATTGTTGTTAAACTCAACATGATGCTAGTTTTTTTTAAATATTTCATGTGCAAAGCAAAAATGTATTTCAGATATTCAATTTTCTAAGCCTGTACTCTTGCTGGAGCATATCTGTGTTACCTTATCAACTTGTATAGGGAAAGATAGTTAACATACGGATGATACATTTTCTGGTGTGTTTCGGAGATAAGTTAACTTACTGCTACTAGCTGTAGCAGTGAATACAGAGAGCACAAAGAAGAATAAGACATATAGAAACACTTTGTGACTGATGATTTTCCTTTTTAATGCCCCCTTGATATAAGTCTAGCAAAGTGGTTTTGTTTAAAACTAATGCCAAAACTGATCCCATACTTTCCTATGGGAGGAGTTTGGCATGTGATACATCAGTTTACGACAGCGGATATCTCCCTACACCGAACAAGAAAACGGTTCATGTAAGGATTTTCTGTCTGGCTTTGTTAGGCTATGAATGCCAGACCGATGCCTAAAAAAGTCATCAGTTGTCTCCAGCTAGGGCATAAAACAACTCACCGGACACAACTGATATACTGTATGTCAACCCAGCCTTATTGGGGTTTACATATTAAAAGTAAAGCAAGTTTTTTTTATCTTATGAAAGCTCTAATAATAAGAAAAAACATGACATGCCTTTTTAATTTTTTGCATATATTAGGCAAAATTATAGCATATTTGGCTAATATTAAAATAATTAACATTAGTTTAATGTTGACTTTATTGATGCAAGTTACATCTTTGAGATTCCTAAACTAATAGGACTATTTTCAGCTCTCTCTCTCTCTTTACTTACATAACAGCTGTGCCCGCTCTATATCCATTTACAAAGCAAGTTCCTTTATATGGTGCATGACAAGGACATACTAATGGGCACAGAGGACGATGAATGTTAATGTGCCCCTAGTTAGCAGCAGGTCACAAGCTATGTTATTTTGTGCAGTGATTCATATATAGTATATGCTGTTAGCTATATTACATATTGATGTGTTATTGGCAGAAAATTGTCGTTGTATATTGTGCATGGTGAACACTGCAATAAAAAAATAATTAAAAAGCCAGAATCGCTGTTCTTTGGTCGCTTCATCTTCCACAAAATTTTTTACAAAATGTGGTAAAAAAAATCTCATGCACCCCAAAATGGCACAAACAAAAATACAGTTCGCTCCGCAAAAATCAACAGAAAAAAAAAAGTTATGGCTCTCAGAACAGAAATTTTATTTTTACCAATCACTTTTTTACTTGTAAGGCTACGTTCACACAGGGCGGATACGCTGCGTAAAGCTACATCGTATCCGCCCTGGAGGCTGCAGGGAATTCTAGCTGAAAAACCGCACCAAATTGTGGTGCAGTTTATCAACCAGAATGTTCGCTGCGGAAAACTGCACGTTAAAAAAACAACAAAAAACAACATATACATACCCTCTGCAGCCCGGCCTCCTGGGATGACGTTTTATCCCATATGACCGCTGCAGCCTGTGATTGACTGCAGCGGTGACATGGGATAAAACGTCATTCCAGGAGGCCAGCCTGGACTACGAAGTACAGAATTCTGGGTAAGTATAAGATTTTTTTGTTTTCTGAGTTGCGATTTTTGCGAAGGAATAAATAGAAACAAATAGCAGTTGTTGGCATCGCCATAATCGTATCAACCTGTAGAATAATGTGCACATGTAGTTTTTACCACCTAATGATGCCGTAAAAACAAAACCCCCCCAAAAATTGCGTAATCGCTGTTTTTTTTACATTTCACCCCACAAATAAGTTTTTTTCAACTTCCCACTATATGGTACAATAAATGGTGTCATACCAAACTACAACTTGTCCCGCAAAAAATAAGCCCTCATATAGCTACGTTGAAAAAAAAAAAAAAAGACGTTATGGCTTTTCGAAGGCGTGGAGGAAAAAACGAAAATGACAAAAATGAAATTGGCCGTGTCTCCAAGGGGTTAAAAGCTTTCCTAAAAGGGGCATGGGTTCATAGGAAATGAGTGTGGCTTAAAATGTATCAGACTGCGCCAAAAATGCACCAACAATTTGACACAAAGTACTGACGAAAAATATGCCAAACCAAAAGTGGTATAAAGAAGATAATAGGGACAAACAGATCATGCAAGATGCGCCCAAATGATCATATAGCGTGCACCACTGAGATAAATTTGATGCATTGTGTGCCTGCCTCGTTTAAGTTTATGCTCTCTAGATATTAGGCAGCATTAGTAAATGCGGGCTAATGTTCCTTAATACAGAATATGGAAATTTGATGTTCATAACAGGGAAACTCTATGCCCGTAGCAAGATAATAACCGTGTTAACTGTATAGCTATCCTCTTCTGGGAGCAGTGAACAAATTCAATGACAATAATTCTAAACATACAGCCGATTAGCAATGAAACCTCTGGCTTATTAGAAAAAGGTGTTCAAAATCTACAATTTCTTGGAGTTCAGTTGGTCATTTTTATTTCAGTATGAGCAGAAGGTGAATAGCCTTACATTTTACAGTGAAACAACATTGTAAAGAGATCTGTAAAGAGAAAAAACAAAGAAGATATTATTAAAATAAAATGATAAGATATTTGTGTAGCCAGGATATCAGCATAATTATTTAAAGAAACAAAAGTATAATGATTCAGCCATTACCTGATAAGGGACAGCTTTGCGGCCTCCGGAAAAAAGCAGAGTGGAGCCATCAGGAGTCGAGGAGGCGCGGTGCATCTTTGCTTTAGTGATCACCGGGCATCACAGTGGTCCGTCCTCACTAATTGGAATAAAATGTGTGCGAAAATGTGGGATCCCCTTCCAAAATAAATAGTCTTCTTCGTTGAAGCCCCTACATTTTTTTTTGCTACTGTTGAAATATCTTGCTCATTCTCTTAGCAGGAGCTGTAGCTTACAGCTCCTGATCCTAGATAAGCTTCCGGAATACAGCTGGGATAGGAAAACATTCCAACACCAGCTGTTTAACTCTTTAATCGCCATGGTCCGTGACTGCAGCATAATCAAAGGGAACTCCCCTCTTTGATCACGTCACCGGAAATCCGGTGACACAATCAAAGACCAGGAAATCACCTCTGCAGTCAGCCCTTGGGACTTGCAAAGGACCCCAAGGCTTTCTGTTCAGTATGCCTGCTTGTCAGGGCGCACAATGTGCTGCCCTAAAAGAAGCCTGGGTCATTGTGACACAGTGTAATGTATTAGTATACAGGAGTATGCTGATACATTGTAAGTATAAAATAAAGTTGTAAAAAAAGTTATCCCTTAATAGGATTAAAAAAAGTAACAAAATAAAAAAACGAGAAAAAAAATATCCCCTCAAAAAAAGTCATTATTTTGCATAAAATATATTTTATTGCCCCTGCATTACATAAAAACAAAAAACCTACACATATTAGGTATCTACAGAACCGTAATAACCTGAAGAATAAATTTAACAGGTTACTTAGTGTAAAACATGAACAAGGTAAAAAAAGAAACAAAAAAAACTATGCCGAGAGTCGCATTTTTCTATAATCACGCTGTAAAAAAAAAATATATAACTTAAACAGTGAATTTTTTTGTACCCCCTCAAACTGCGCAAAAAAACAATAAAACAAGCCACATACAGCCACATATATATATATATATATATATATATATATATATATATATATATATATATATATAAAAGTTATAGCTGCTGAAAGCCAGAGAGACAAAAAAGGAAACATTTTGCAGGTCATTAAAGCCTTTTCAGACCCGGTCGCTAAGAATTAAGAGACTTAAGGCACATATGCAAATTTAATATCAATAACTTCAATTTCTACCAGAAATCCATTGATAAACAATGGAAAGATGGGCTATTCAAATGTTCTCTGACATGAAACTGTACATATTCATGCTTCACAGCATAAAGCTTAATGGGTTTAATAGCATTGCATAGGAGAGTTTCTAGCAGCCGTGATTATTTCTGGTAATAATGAAGCATCATGAAAGTCAAAGTCAACCTCATATAAGTCATCTTTATTTTTCACAACATGGTTAAGAATCCTGACAAAATACATTGTCAATCCATTTGGTAAATAATGATGTTAGTGCAAACATTGTCAGTGTTAGGGTCCCTTGGGGCAGACCAGGTTATGTGTTACTCTTCTTAAACTGTTCTGCTTTGGGCACAAAGACCTTGCTTTCACTGACTACATTTTTGTCTCCTATTGTATGGTAGAACTGTGAAAATCTAAAGTGTGTAAGTAACCTGACCTATATTTAGCTGTTGTTTTGTAAGTAATTGCAGGATTGTGTTCAGACGTCATTTATAGACGCAACGTGAAATGGGAAATGTGCCTGCAGATTGATTTGTTAGGTGTTAACACTTTAACACTAAGTCATTAAAACTATTTCAGCACAATTGCCTATTGCATTTTAGTTGGTAAAAAAGAAAAAAAAACAGTTCTTGCAGGAATGATCAGAAAAATACAATTTGGTTCTCCAGAGAAAAATCTGCCTAAGGGATTTAATTTTAGATCAAGCATTAGAACAGAATCTTACTCTGTGCGCTTCTGCATCCTATATCCTACATGGAATATGTTGTGTTCCCTTTTAGCTGTTTTATTTCAATATTTGAACAAGCTGATGAATTCCAGAGCATAGTAAAATGTAACTAGGTCACTTTAATGCCGAAGCAGGAGAGATGAATGAGGTTTCAAACATGATCTATTTAACTCGGCCACATAAAAGATCCTCGCCTGGGAATTATTCACTTTACCCTTCTGATGTCATCTCTCTGAAGGTAAATAATTGCCATCAAGGGGCAGCATTTAAAAACGATTATGTTTTCCTGTTTCTTGCCTTATCTGGTTTGTTAAAAAGAAGGAGAGATATTATGGTAATGATGAGTACATTCGTATTTGAAGAAATACCATTGCAGGTGGCACGTCAAGTGGTTTCATAAGTGTTTCTACTTTTAAACCAAGACGTTTGATCTTATTCAGATCATGCCTATAGGTTTAAAACCAGCTACATGACATGAAAAATCAGTCAAACAAATGGACTTTATTGATCTCTAGTAGCACTTGCCCCAGATCTAATGTTAACATCTTAGATACATTTATCATTAGTAGGCCTGTGCCTATAGTAAGCATTATATAAAAAGCAGCTCTTTCCTTGCACAGCATTAAAGGGGTATTATTTTCTTATAAAGTGAGGGCATATCTACTCAACCTGAGAGTGAAGTAGCACTAATTTAGCATTGCATCCCCTTTACTATATTTCCCTGTGCAGCAGTGCCATGGCCACGCGGTGTGCAGGAAACTGAAGCACGGTTCCATTGAAGTGAATGGGGATGGCTGCAGTTCCCAGCAAAGTCGGGGCGCTGTGCAGGAGACACTAAAGTACTAAATTAGCGACGGGCCCCATCATTCTCAGGAACGGTGGTGGTCCCAGAGATTGGATCTTCTCTGATTATAAAGTTCTAACAATATCACTTTATAAGATGGAAATATCTCTTTAATGTTAAATATAATTTTATCCATAGGCAAAAAAAAAACACAATCTAGATGCCAGTAGATAATATATTTTAAAGGGGAGAAGAATTATAATTTGTATGGCTAAAAAATTAGTAAACCAAAAACCAAACACATTAGGAGCTTGAAACCAGAAATGATAACCATAAAATTTAAAATTGTATAAATACTTTATTAAATTCTCATGTTAAAAATTAAATGTTTTCATATCATAAAAATAAACATTTACTACAGAATATATCAAAGAACAATGATATCAACAATTGCCAACGCTTATTATTTTATACTGGACTAAGAAAATCATGTATGATAATGTCTATATAATTGACATCACACCTCCTGAGGATTACTAAGAGAAACGTACGTCGAGGTGCAGCACACGCTTAAAACTAATATCATCCAAGGATAAGTAAGTTATTTCATATGGATGCTGTTATACTTATATAAAAACATTTAATCAGCAGACTATGTATAATGTATGAGGACATACCATTGTAATAGTGATATATTCACATATAAATTTATTTTCCTGTGCCAAAAATCGGCACAGGAGTGCAAAATTCTGGCAGAAATTATTTCTAACAATTTGCTTCTGCTGGGCATTTCTCTAATCTTGAAACCTGTGGATTATAAAATAAAAACATTAACAAACAGATCAATCAAAATATTCCATTGACATGTAATATACTGATATAAGGGTACAATAAAACAAGATTTGAATGTTTATTGTCAACTCAACTTTCTTTCTCACCTAAATATGTCTATAATTTATAAGTACATTGGTTTACCATTCTGTGAAACGAAAACCAAGTGTGGTTTTCATGACTCAGCCCGTATAAGCATTAGTTATTGGCGTACATAGAAGAGTATTGCATTACTGCTGCCAGGTTTTTGAAGCCCATACTAATTTCTTAAGTCAAAAGGAAAGAATGTATGATGGATTTCAATGGACTCTTGCCAATTCCATAAAAATCTTTGATGCACAATTCAAAGTAGAAAAAGCCACAAAAGTCAGTTACTGAAGACCTCAGTCTAATATTTAGAAAAGATAGATGGATACATAATCTGGTATAAAATTCAAGAGTTTGTGCTTGCAGAATATGAAAGCATATACTGTAGAATCAGAAATCGTATTTAAAACATTACAAACTATATCAATTAATGTACACTCTGCATTACATCACTCGTGCAGGGGGGCACGACGGCAGAAGTCATCTCTGTCTAAGTGTCATACTGTCAAAGTGTCCTGGCAGTTATACATGGCACAGATCTAACATCCATCTCTCTTCTCTTCATACAGGTATATAATCCATTTCATTCCTGCATGAACCTCATCCCTGCTGTAGCTGCATTTCAAAAAGCTGAAACTTTTATTTGATGGTATATAATCCATTTCATTCCTGCATGAACCTCATCCCTGCTGTAGCTGCATTTCAAAAAGCTGAAACTTTTATTTGATGGTATATAATCCATTTCATTCCTGCATGAACCTCATCCCTGCTGTAGCTGCATTTCAAAAAGCTGAAACTTTTATTTGATGGTACTCTGCTTTCCTGTCTTGCTATATAGTCTAATGTTATCTCAAAGTTTTGTCAAAGTGTTTGATCGTCGTTAAGTTTTATGAGCATCCAGACCTGCTAGTTTGTTTGTTTATCTCTGCATAGCTTTTCACCTCATGTGTCTAGTTGATTTGATTAATAGCTGAACGAGCTTAATTAGGCCTAGATCTGAGCATCTACTCCCTATAAATTTAGATGTAGCATAAGGGGAAGGCACTCGTGCAGGGGGGCACGACGGCAGAAGTCATACTGTCAAAGTGTCCTGGCAGTTATACATGGCAGTTGGACAGGGTCAGTGACAGGTAAGCTGCATTACCAAACCAGACAAACTAGCCCACGCTCTCAATATTAGATTTCTAACTATCTGTAAACAAACATGTTTGCCACCGCTCTCATCATTATAGCTGCTCTTGGTTTTCAATCCTATCGCCCATTTAAGACTTGCCCAAAAACAGTCTACATCAGTCCCTCTCTCCTTGCCTCGCCCATGTACAGCTCCCATTCACTATTCACTTTCCTCAGTCAACTTAACCCATCTCATCCCACTGCCCAACATAAAAAACACTCACATAAATCACAGAACCATCTGCTGTCTCTCTCCATTCTCCTGCTACTAGCTGCAGGGGACATCTCTCCCAACCCTGGGCCTCCCTTTTCTTCTGCCAAGCTCAACCACTTACCTGCCACACATAGAAACCCTGCAAATCTTCTTGCCATTCCTTGTATGTCTTCTCCTGTCTCTTTTAACTGTGCTCTCTGGAACTCTCGGTCCGTGTGCAACAAACTCACCTTTATTCATGACTTATTCCTTTCTAACTCTCTCAACCTTCTGGCTCTTACAGAAACATGGCTACACCTGTCTGACACTGCTTCCCCTGCTGCTCTATCTTATGGTGGTCTCCAGTTCTCTCATGCCCCCAGAACTGAGAACAGGCAGGGTGGAGGAGTAGGTATACTTCTTTCCCCACACTGCACTTTCCAGGTCATTCCCCCGGTCCCCTCACTCACATTTCCCTCTTTTGAAGTCCACACCCTCAGACTCTTTCACCCTTTTCCCCTCCGAGTGGCAGTTGTCTACCGCCCACCGGGCTCACCTCGCCAATTCCTGGATCATTTTGCTGCCTGGCTTCCACAATTTCTATCCTCTGAAACACCCACTCTCATCATGGGTGACTTCAACATCCCCATTGATAACCCAATCTCCTCATCTGCCTCCCAGTTTCTATCTTTAACCTCGTCCCTCGGTCTGTCACAACTTACTAACTCTCCTACACATGAAGACGGGCATTCACTTGACCTGGTCTTCTTCCGGCTCTGCTCAGTTTCTGACTTTATTAACTCTCCTCTCCCGCTTTCTGACCACAATCTTCTCTCCTTTACTATCAAATATTCTCTGCCTCCTCAGGTCATCCCTACGTATCAGACATACAGAAATCTACATGCCATTAACACTGTGAAACTCATAGACAGTCTACAGTCCTCATTGTCCCCTATCTCTTCCCTCTCCTGTCCCAATCTGGCTGCCAAACTTTATAATAACACTCTCAAAAATGCATTGGATGAAGCAGCCCCCACTACACTCCGAACCACCCGACAAAGACGACGACAACCCTGGCACACGCCTCAATCCCGCTTTCTTCACCGGTGCTTGAGATGTGCCGAACGACTGTGGAGAAAATCGCATTTGGATGCAGATTTCCTCCATTACAAATTTATGCTCAAAACTTACAACTCTGCCCTTCACCGCGCCAAACAAGTCTACTTCACTTCTCTCATCTCCACACTATCTAATAATCCAAAACGCCTCTTTGATACTTTTCACTCCCTCCTTAGTCCTAAAGTGCAGACACCAATCACAGATCTCAGTGCTGAAGACCTGGCCAATTATTTTAAAGTTAAAATTGACAACATCCGGCATGATATTCTCTCCCAGTCCCCTAGTAACATCGATCCCCTTCCCCCCCGCACTCCCTCTTCTTCACTCTCAGCATTTGACCCAATAACTGAAGAAGAAGTCTCGAGGCTCCTCTCTTCTTCTCGTCCTACTACCTGCCCTAGTGATCCTGTCCCCTCACACCTCCTCCAGTCCCTCTCCCCAGCTGTCACTAGTCACCTCACTAAAATATTTAACCTCTCTCTTTCCTCTGGTATCTTTCCCTCCGCTTTTAAACATGCCATTATAAACCCATTATTGAAAAAACCAACACTTGACCCATCCAGCGCTGCCAACTACCGACCAGTCTCTAATCTGCCCTTCATCTCTAAACTCCTGGAACGCTTGGTCTACTCTCGCCTTATCCGCTATCTCTCTGCTAACTCCATTCTTGACCCCTTACAATCTGGTTTCCGCACTCTACACTCCACAGAAACTGCCCTTACTAAAGTCTCAAATGATCTCTTGGCGGCTAAATCGGACGGTAAATCCTCTCTCCTGATTCTTTTGGATCTCTCTGCAGCCTTTGACACTGTAGACCACAAACTCCTACTTAACATGCTCCACTCTATTGGCCTCAAGGACGCGGCTCTCTCTTGGTTTTCCTCCTATCTCTCTGACCGCTCGTTCAGTGTGTCATTTGCTGGTTCCACCTCTTCTCCTCTTCCCCTTGATATCGGGGTTCCTCAGGGATCAGTCCTAGGTCCGCTCCTCTTTTCTCTCTACACAGCTCCTATTGGACAAACCATCAGCAGATTTGGCTTCCAGTACCATCTCTACGCTGATGACACCCAATTATATACCTCTTCCCGTGACATCACCCCTGCTCTAATACAGAACACCAGTTATTGTCTGTCCGCTGTCTCTAACATCATGTCCTCTCTCTATCTGAAACTGAATCTTTCTAAAACTGAGCTCCTTGTGTTCCCACCATCTACTAACCTCCCTAAACCTGATGTCTCCATCTCTGTGTGTGGCACTATCATAACTCCTAAGCAGCACGCCCGCTGTCTCGGGGTTATTTTTGACTCAGATCTTTCCTTTACTCCTCACATACAATCACTTTCACGCTCCTGTCATTTTCACCTCAAAAACATCTCCAGAATCCGCTCTTTTCTTACGGAGGAAACTGCCAAAACTCTCATTGTTGCTCTGATTCACTCTCGTCTTGACTACTGTAACTCATTACTAGTCGGTCTTCCCCTCACTAAACTCTCCCCTCTCCAATCTATCCTCAATGCAGCAGCCAGGCTCATCTTTATGACCAACCGCTACACCAACGCCTCTAATCTGTGCCAGTCACTGCACTGGTTGCCCATCCCCTTCCGAATAAAATTCAAACTTATTACTCTCACCCACAAAGCTCTCCACAGTGCTGCACCTCCTTACATCTCCTCCCTCATCTCTGTCTACCACCCTACTCGGACTCTACGTTCTGCCAACGACCTTAGATTAAAATCCTCCATAATCCGAACCTCCCACTCCCGTCTCCAAGATTTCTCTCGTGCTGCACCCGTCCTCTGGAATGTGCTACCCCAGACAATCAGATTAATTCCCAATATCCACAGTTTTAAACGTGCCCTGAAAACACATCTATTTAGACAGGCCTATAACATTCCCTAATCTGACTCCTTTCCATGGCCCTCCATTTAGATTAGTCATCAGAATAAGATTCCCTCACACTCCTTCTCTTCATGTCCGTCATACACGGATAGTGGCTGGTGACCGGCTCATGCAGCTTTATGTTACCACCGCATGTGTATAAAAATGGCCGGACTATTGTACAGAACAAACACTGTTACACTTTGTGTCTCCCTTATGTCCTCATAGATTGTAAGCTCTTGCTAGCAGGGTCCTCACTACCCAGGTTTGAATTGTAAATGAACTTTGTCACTATGTAATGTCTGATATTGTTTGTTTCATGTTCCCTCTAAATTGTAAAGTGCTGCGTAATATGTTGGCGCTATATAAATAAAGATTATTATTATTATTATTATTATTATTACATGCATAGAACATGAAGTGCATGACTTTTGGATAGTATGACATGACATTTGTATAGTATCTAATAAACGAATGCTCTAAATGTATTACTATGAGCCTTGAAGCACATTAAACAAAGACTATATTAAGAAGTTAGAGCATGACTAATGCCCTATTAGCTTAGCACTATTTATATTTTCCCAGACAACCCCTTTTTAAGCAGTGAAGAATATTTGAATATCGTTTTTCTGGACGCCCGGGGTCCTTTATTTGTTATGATCTCTAGTTTTAGCCTATGTTATGTCCTACCCAACTTTTTATGTAGATTATATCAATATATAAAATGTACACTAGTATGCAAAAAAATAACAAACTTTATTGTGTATAAAAAATGCCTTTACATACAGAGTACGATTTGATAATTATCAACAAACCTTTGAGGTAACCCTCTGATGACAAAACAGGCTAATGTGTGGGCTATGTTATTCAATAAACCGGTTGTGATTATGGACATGATCATATCAGTCAAGATACTCTCAAG
Organism: Rhinoderma darwinii; assembly: GCF_050947455.1. Classification (NCBI taxonomy): domain Eukaryota; kingdom Metazoa; phylum Chordata; class Amphibia; order Anura; family Rhinodermatidae; genus Rhinoderma; species Rhinoderma darwinii. Next base: position 189,605,398 of record NC_134687.1, on the reverse strand, counting down.
ACAATATGTCACATGGACACTTAAAGGAACAGTGTTACCACAATTTTTTTTTTAATATGTTAAAGATGTTAGTGCTTTATTAAAAACGTTTGGATTAATTTGTGTGTTTGTGTGTTACTTTTTCTTATTTTTGGGGGCTGCCATTTTTTTTTCCATTTCTGTATGTGTCGATTAACGACACATACAGACATGGAATACGGCAGCCACAGTCCCATAGGGACTGTGAACGGGTCCCGTCCTATCCACTTCTGTGTACGCCGTCTGTGTGGGAACTGCGAATGCGCCGCTCCCACACAGTCCAATTTGAAATGCGCGCCGTCCGGCGCCATTTTCCTGTGGACCGGAAGTCGCGGCCGGACAGTAAGATTACTACTTCCGGTCGCGGCTTCCGGACTTGTGCACTTGGACCAGCGGCAGCAGACGGAGCGGACGGGCCGGAGGGAGCCGCGGCGGCAGGAGCAGGTAAGAGATTTCTATGTATGTTCGTGTTTGTGTGTGTTTACTACTGTATGTAAACCTACTACACTGTGTGTTAGCTCAAAAAATGGCGACACACAGTGTAGGAGGTTAGACCGTTCAAACCCCTCGTTTATCCCGGCACTAGCCAGGATAAAGGAGGGGGGATTCTCAGAGCTCACTAGAGCGAGTGCTTTTTACCCAATTTTGCAGCAAAAAGCAATGTGGTTGCTCTACCACATGCAATGCTGCAAATTTGGGAATAGCTCCATCTAGTGACCAGCAATGGGAAATATTATAAATTAGAATCAAATTTATAATATTTCCTGACTCGTGAAAAAAATAAAAAAAATTTGAACAATGTTTAAACACCTACACACTAAATGTTTAATTAAAAAAAAAAAAACATGTTTTGCTGGCAACACATTCCCTTTAACTTATTGTTCTGAATGTCTCACTGAAAGTAGGGCCATGAATCGAGAGGGTCTTTTGTAAATGACAAAAAAAACAACTTATATTCTTGTTTTTTTGGGTGTGTCTCATTTGTTTTCTCTATCTCTGCAAGAGCCTCTGTGTGATGTGCAGTTACGCAGTTGGACATGTTTATTGTGAACGTCCAGTGCTTTACATTGGGAGCTTTCCCAACGTACACAATAAACAAAGTTCATGATGGAGGAGCTTGAATGGAGTGACATCACTCCATTCAATGTCTATGGGATTGACAGAAACACAGAAACTGCCAAGCGCTGTATTTGGCTGTTTTCGCCATTTGCATAGATTTTGAATAGTGGAGCAGCTTGCAAGCTCAACTGCCGCTCCATTCAAAGTCCTCCTCACTGCAGTCATGCAGTTAAGAGGACAGGGGGTTTAGGACCCCTGCTTTCGTGATCGGTAGGGGTCCCAGCAGTCTTCAGACAATTATTACTTATCCTGTGGATAGCGATAATTGTCGATTCTGGGAATACCCCTTTCATTTCGATTAAGGAAATCTATGTATTTGTAGTTGATGTTTGTATAGACTTTACTGTGGTTTACCGTAGACATATATTATACTTTACAATCATAAGATAAAGAAGTGCTTATTAATAATCTAGCACAGTAAAAGGCCTTAAGGGAATGGTTATATCAAAGCAATTTATGAACTAAAAGTAATCTTTGCACTCTATTTAGAGAGAGCCCTCTCCCTGTGGCTTCGTATTTCATCTGGAAACACTGGGTTTTCTTCTTTTATTGAAATAGGTGTCAATCAGTTAAAAAGGTTTCTTACATTTGAATAAAGTTTCTTTGATTTTCCCCAATGTACTGTATATGTTTTACCATGTCTTTCTACTACAACTCAGAATATTCTGAAAAGTGTTAATCCTTCATTTACTGTTTTATAATTGTCAGCAACCTTTTTTTTTAAATTTTGTTTTATTCCTTATGTTGGATCACACCCACTTTTCTCATCACTTTCCAAATTTGGCAAGTGGAAAGAAAAGTCACAAATTGTACATCAAATGTTGCATGTGCGACTTTTTTGTTGCAGTTACTTACACCTAAAACTGGTGTAAATTGCAAGATACATGTGGGACAATGAGTATTATCACTGTTTTTTCAAGGATGAGGCAATGTATTTTCAGACATTATTTTCATCATTACTTTGTGTAAATGACAATATGTTACTATGTAAGACAATGCATTGATGGATATTTCTGTATTGAATCAGGATGTTTCCAGCTGGATGAATAGCAAAACTAAATATTATCCCGTTTTATTTATTTTTCTCATATAACAGAGTTGCACTGGGAATACTTTTCTGGTGGCCTTTTCAGTTTCTTATTTCTAGAATCTCTAACTTATCATACAAATGGGAATTTGTTTAAGAGGGCAGAATGTACAAATGTAGCAGACCTCGCAAATACACCTGAGTATTGTGGTGTTTTGCCTCTTGTATGTGAAATGTTATAGTAAAATGTACAGGATTCACAGACATTATTTATTAGTCATTGATCGTTTGCCTGTTTATATTTTATTGTTTCTAAATCAAATCCATGTTACTGCAATTGGCAGCTTATCCTTTGTAAATAATAATAATAATAATAATAATAATAATATATTGAAAAATAGAATTGTCTTGACAGCAGATTGCCGATAACCTAATTCACAATTTTGATTTAAGCAGTTTCCAATTAAATGTAAATATATATTTATTCATTTTTATTTGACTGTATGATGGAATAGTAGTTTTTTTTCAATTCCTGCCCAAAAATCTTTAGAGCACAATTCATGCTGGATACCGATATTAGTAATTGTTGTCTAGATATGTAAACTAGAATGAACTAACTAGATTAGTGTACATTCACTAGAGTCCCTGTCACATATTCAATATAACTTCATTAGTAATATAAAAAATTCAGCCCATACTGTATTTCTTCACTTTTGGCCACAGATTATTTTAAATGTAATGAAGTAAAATATATTCATTAACATTAGAGACAATTTTAATAAAGTCAAGTATCTTCATATTTATAGAGCAAATAATGTTATTCATAACCAGAGAACCTACTCCTTTAAATCTATTCAGAAAGCATCCATCTGTCATTGAGGGATGCTCACTCACTTATATCCTTTGTGGTTTTAATCGCATATATCTATTGAACGCAGAAAAAATAAAACACACTGAAATTCAAAGCTTTTATTATGTTTCAAAGGCCACATATTAGTATATTGTGAAATAATCATTTGGAACTTCATAAAAATACTATATGAACAATGTTTATTCTAGGGGAATTCTGTATAAAAAAAAATTCTCAATGGTGACACATTTTCATAGCTCTTTCATTGTTTTTCTATTACTGTGAATAAATTATAGTATTTTCTATCAATGCCAAAATGTCATCACAAGAATTCAACCTGAAGAGTATTTCTGCAAGCCAGAGTCCCATTGCTTCCCTTCCTGTATGGATGCCCAGATTGCATATTTAACTTTGGCACGCAATTGGAAACAGGTGTGATCTTTTGTAAAGAGTAGACTATGCCAACGTGGTTCTGCTCTCACAGAGGGTGCTTCCAGGAGGAAAGAAGTCACAATCTTTGTAGCACAGGCTTCCTACATTTTGCAAATGAGCATTACTTAAAAGATTACAGCTTTCATAGCACTCCAGTATGTGAGTGGGCATATATCTTCTGTTCTAATTAAATGAAAAGAACATTTAGCTGCGTATTTTAATCATGAGTGCATTATCTTATCTGTGTGTTTAAATACATTATGTAAAATAATACAATTATTACATATAAAATAATGTAAATTTTGCAGTATTATATTGTTAGTATTTCTAGCATGGAGGTTACTATTAAGGACATTATTTGTAAGCACTCTATGTGCTCTTGAAACTTCATATGTCGAGAATAAAAAATATAACATGATAATGATAGGAAAGTAGCTAATACCATCAAAGTGTTGTGCCAGTTTCTTACCCAGCGTTTCAAAATAATAAAGCACGTAGCAACATTTGTTTATTTTGCAAACACCTTTTTCTTCATCAAAATATCAAATCCGTGACGGATACATAAATATCATATGAATGGTTTAACATCACCCTTAGTGCCAAGTGTTCATTTAACGTCTAGGTTACTCTTTATCCAATGGAGGTTTAGTATAATGCAGAGACTCCACCTATACTAAACCTCCATGGGATAAAGACTAACTAAGGGTGTTGTTAAACCATTAAAATTGGTAAAAAATTGGTTAAGGGATAAAAAACAAATAGTTGTTATAAATAGTACTTACTCAAAATGGGCTGAAGTCAGGAGTGGGGTACAACAAGGATCGATGATAGGCCCAATTCTTTTTAATCTCTTTATTAATGACCTTATGGATGGGATTGATAGCAAGGTTTTCGTTTTTTCTGACGATACAAAGCTTTGTAGGATACTTAAAACTCAGCTTGACTATAAAATATTACAGAAAGACCTAGATAAGCTGGCAGCATGGGCAAAATTATGGCAGATGCAATTTAATGTTGATAAATGTAAAGTAATGCACCTAGGTCGCAATAATAGTATTAATTCATATACACTAAATGGAATAAAACTGGGGATAACCGAACAAGAGAAGGACCTGGGTATTCTGGTTTCAAATAAGCTAAGCAGCAGCACTCAACGTCAAGCAGCAGCTGCAAAAGCAAATAGCAATTTAGGGTATATAAAAAGAGTGATAAAAACCTGTGATTCAAATGTAACATTACCCCTCTATAAATATCTTGTGAGACTACATCTTGAATATGAAAGAGGGTTCAAAGGCGGGCAACTAGATTATTAAATGGGATGGGAGGTGTCTCTTACAATGAAATGCTAGAGAAATTGGGCTTGTTCAGCTTGGAAAAAAAGACACCTTAGAGGTAAAATTACTAACATGTATAAATATATGTGTGGTCAATACAGAGAACTAGCACATGATCTGTTCTCTCCAAGGAATCTACATAGGACCAAGCGACATTCATTGCGTGTGGACGAAAGATGTTTCGGACATCAATATACTGTAGAAAAGGGTTCTTTACAGTTAGAGTTGTCAAACTATGGAAGGAGATAGAAAATAGAAAAAATATGCAAGGGTTCGCTCACCATGTTTCCACTGCGTTATTCCATTATTACCATGTTGTAAATAATGATGGTGCTCGAACATATCCTAAAAGAAATCCTGAGTCGGTTGCAGGTACATAAGGCAATGAAAATGGAGAAACTGTATATCCAGTGCTGTATATACCGCTTCTCCCTATTAAAACTATGTAATGCCCTTCCCTCAAAAGGTAGTAATGGTGGATACTATGTCAGCATTTAAAAAAGGGCTATATGATTATTTACTGACAAATGGTATTGAGGGTTATAATTAATCAAGCAATGAGTGATGTGTAATTTATTAAGAAAGGTTGGATTTGATGGACCTGTGTCTTATTTCAACCTATATAACTATGAATGATATTTATGTATCTGTAATTTATTTGATATTTTGATAAAGAAGAAAAAAGTGTTTGCAAAAGAAACAAATATTGGTAAGTGCCTTATTATATTTAAATGTTTTGCATTTTCTGAGGCTTGGAAGTGTCCTCTTACTGCACGATAAAACCTTAGTTGCCATTTTTACATTGGGTCGCACCATTTATTGTTACAAATTAGTGTCTTCCCAAGCACAGCATGTGCAATGTTCTTCTATTGGGCACATGCCCTGTTGAAAAATATGGTGTGTGGTTTAGAAAAGGGCAGGTTAAGTTACAAAGCTAAAAGTTAATAGATGAGTTGCACTAAGAAGACCCGACCACCTTTTCCTGGCACACTTGGTCATCTTGAAAAAGTAGCGCAGGTGCTTCATAAACATGCAAATTGAAACCAAAGCCATATTTTGCTATGTATTTATTTCAGAAGATAGATCTTTTAAATTATTAGTAAAACATGTCTTGAACTGAGAGGATGTCTAGCTATCAAAAGAACAATTTTCCTTATGTCTCATTGAATCATCTATTTTTATGTCATTTTGATGTCTACTTTATTATTTGTTATTCACTGTTTTCATTGTTTTATCTTGTTCAATATCTATAATTAAACTTGTTGCTTTACTGGTTCCCCAACACCCTTTTCATCTTTAGAGTAATAAAAGATGTGTTTGGTGTTCTCAGCACTGCTATCCAAGGATCCGCTCTGCTTAGTATGAAGCCTCACACTGACTCCAATATAACACAGAAATGGAAGAATCCAATGCACGGGATGAAATCATATTTCATCTTTAGTGTCCCATTATGGCAAAGAAAGTAAAAACAGGTGACATTTCACTGTACAGGACCTTCCTTAAGCCATTTTTCCATTTCTGGAGCATAAGGTCCAAACAATTTTTAATTAAAAAAAATTATTTAGTTCATAGAAAGTCTAAACCTCCATGATTCGTTTAGCTAACACATTTTTACTGAAAGCATTTTTTTTAAATCAAATATACATAATCGTAAAGGTGTTGTATGAAATTTTTTAAAAAAAAGTGTTTTGTTTTTTTACCAACGATAGTATCATTCTTGTACATGGACTATGCAATATAGCAGATCAACCCTAGTCACCTAACATAGGCTGAGCTGCAGTACCAGATGCAGAATATAAACTACAGTTAGACTGTTTATGGGGAAAAAAGCAGACCCTTTTTTCTAATTTCATTTTACTCCTTTAATAGGTCTAGGAACATATGTTAATATTGGCCCCCATTTACTATTGCTGTTTAAAAGTTAGACGGTGTAAACTTAGGCCAGGCAAGTCACTAAGTTTTCCAAATTTACCACATTTGGATATTATAAGCAAGCCCCCTTCCATTAAGCTGAACCCATTTTGGGACAGTTTTAAGAAGTGTCTAGTATGGTGCGAACATAAAAATTGGGCCAAACTTTGGCACATTTTTCTGCAATTCTAGACCCGGACACAGTAGTAAATCTGCCCCGTTGTCTATATCCAAGATGGCTACTTTTGTCTGTTTCTCTTCATGTTAAATTCTTAAGACTAAATAGCTGTGCACATCAGGTTTATTTTATTTGTGGAAATTGATGGTTGTTTTTATTTGCAAGGTCTGAAGTGTTCTCTTCATATTTTGACAGCATATGTATCTACCTGCCATTCATCCATTAATTTTGCTTTTATTGCTCCTTGTTACATAGTGTCTTAAATTCAGCAGGGATTGTGAATATAAATCATGTTAGTTGGAGTGATATTTTAGTAATTAACATCACAGTTCTCCATGAACATTTTATATGCTTCTGGAATATCAAACTACCGTAATTCTCAGAATCGAGAATATCTAATTTTTTAAATACACATGAGTGTGTGTGTGTGTGTGTGTGTGTGCGTGTGTGTGTGTAAGCATGTGTGTGTGTGTGTGTGTGTGTGTATTTACCGATCCTGTATTAAAAAAAAACAAATACTGGTTTAAAAGTAAAATTGTATGGCCTCCAAGTAAAGGACTCTGTCACGGTCACAGGGTATGTGGACCCACTAGGCCGCTCCGCCGTAGCAGAGAGGAAGCTGACCAGGTCTCAGTCTATACAAAAGTCTAATGGCAGTTTGTAACACACGGGTACCTGAACTAGTCCAGATGGTGGCTGCTGCTTCAGCATGGATGGAGGTCAGTGAAGCAGGTTGCGCCACACGTGGCGGGCAGTACAAGATGTGGCAGAAGACACTGGATGTGGCAGAAGACACTGGACGTGGCAGAAGACACTGGACGTGGCAGAAGACACTGGACGTGGCAGACGACACTGGACGTGGCAGAAGACTCAGGACGTGGCAGAAGACACAGGATGTGGCAAACTGCAGCAGGTGCAGTAGGACACGACTCCAGCACTAGTAAGCACAGGAACAAGAACAAAGCACGGGATACAGGAACAGGTAACAGGGCACGTGTAACAACTGTAATGGGAAACACTAAGGAACCATTTGCAAGACAGACTTGGGATAAACTAACAATGCTCAGGCAAGGATCAGAAGGGTTGGGGCCTTCTTATAAGCCAGGAAATCATGTGGATTGATGATGATGATTGTTTTCATGTGCCCGCACTGGCCCTTTAAGAGCGAGCACGGTGGGCGCGCACCCTACTAGGAAGGTGTTCCATGGCTGCGGGCGTCAGGAGGTGAGTAAACTAGACGGCCCGTGGCCATGGACGCTACAGACTTCGCCTTACCATATTGTAAGACAAAGTATGTAACTCAATAAATTTTCATAGACGTCAGTATTTTTGGAGGTGCTGTAGATCAGCTCCTATGTAGTACACTATATGGCAAGTTATTTTGGTGCTTTATGGCACTATTATTCATATTGAATGACCTTATCTCTTCGGCACCACATTGCAATGCTGTTCGAACATACTGTAATTGCTTTCAGTGAATTTTCTATTGTAGTCGATTTTTGACACTATTATATGGGCATTGAATGGTCATTTTATTTAAATGTTTGGTAGTATTATATAGACACTGTCTGGTGATATTATCTGGTTATTGTATGGCTGTATTTCTTATGAGCAGTATGATTGCATTATTTAGCTGCTGTATGGCTAGGAGGAGGGGAGCTTCAGCACAATAGTTTGCTGAGGAGCCCCAACAAATATTTAATTAGCCTTGGAAGTATATATTGGTGATGGTCTGCCAGCAATTCCACATTTATGATTTCTCATTTGACAAGGGTTGCCAATATTCAGACGTGCAGTTGGATATACAAGATAATTAGAAATTATTTGTATCTCCAATTGTATTTATCTAACTGCTGTCAGGCAATTTAAATATGTAATACGTGCAATGGATTAATTTTAATGGGGCTCTCCAGTAAATATTATAGTACAATTAGTTACCAATATAAGACTCAGAATACTGATGTTATTTTTAGAATTTTTATGTTTAAGTAATGTGGTAAATTATAAACTATGAAATGATAACATATTGCTATGCTATAACTTATTGTAGTTGCATAAAAATAAAATTCTACAACTATGATTATCTTTTTATTTAAGCATTATACTTTATGGTTAGCATTGTTTGCATTTACCCATCCATATTTAAGTTAAATAGAATATGAAATTTTCCTATCACAATTAATTAGTAAAATAAGTTAGCTTAAATATAATGAAATGTAGAAGCTTTTAGAAGCATTAAAAAGCAATTTGTTTACTATATAAGGGGCTGTATTATCAGCAATTATTACATACAGATATGTCCTTGCTGATCTTTCCTCTTGGATCGACATATCCAAGATGAGTGGCACGAGATAGTCATTAACGAAATTCACAAAAAGGTAAGGGTGAACTAATCAGTGTATACACACACACACACACACACACACACACACACACACTATATGGACAAAAGTATTGGGACTTAAATGTGGCACTTATGAAAATGTGCAAAAATTTGAAACATTAGAAGCATAATGTAAAAACTCTTTGTCAGAATAATGGATTGTATCATTTAAACATCAAATTTCATTCAATTTAAATTAGTGCATTTCATAAATTCGTTTACCTAGATCTTCAATGCGAGCATACTAAAGAAAATCATGACCTTTTAATATACTAAATAATGCATACTGAATTTAGTGCCTATATATATACATCGATTTAAGATGTTTTACTGCTGATATGGTGATTCCAAACTAATATATTCAAAGATGGATAAAATGACTCTCATGTTGTAGTGGATTAGATTTTAATTGGATTTACAATACACTGGTCACCGGATTACTCGAGTCTTTGATCTGTAAAGTTGGTCTTATCTACTTAAATGTTGTGAATGATCTTTAACGTAGTAAAAAGTAAATGTATAATAAGGATTTTAATAATTGGATGTACTGTAAATGTACATGATCACCATAGTGGAACTTAATGTTTAATCTGTTTACATAATTCAAAAAGTTAATTTTCTTATAATGTTTCCTGTCATATTTCCTATCAACCCTGCCCAAGAAACTATTGACATAATTGAATTGAAATTGTCAATTGAAAATATATATATAGTGAACAGGGCTGTATGGCCACAATTAAAATTGGCTTGTCTATGTTTGCACTGTTTGCAAGATAAGGTTCATACTCTAAGACCAGATTCCCTATTCTTGTTTGCTAACATTGAGTGACTGTGGATCCCCTTTACTAGTTCTCATTTGTCAAGGGAAAAGCACAAGTTTGAGCTTTGGTTCCAAATCTTTATTGACCTGTAGATGCCACAGAGGCTGCCTCTAAGATATACCATTGTATCATAAATAGCATACTATTAAACAGTAAAGTACCAAGACTGACAACCATCAGTCTCCCAGTTGACCATTTCCAGTCTTCTGACACTTTACATTCAAATAAATAAAAACCTGATAAATAAGTTATTGTGCTATTAATGTCTGTTACCTGTGTTATCTGTGTTACCTGGTGCTGTGATTCTCTTGTGTTTTACTATTCAGCATGGTGGCTCAGTGGTTGGCATTAGAGATAAGGGAATCAATTCTACACTGATCAAATTCTTTACGAATTTCCCAAAAGTTTCAGATTTCCGAATCCAAAACTATTGGTATTTGTCCCGCATGAATCATTCAAAATGACCAGAGGAAGACAAAAGATGGAGAAAAATAATCACATGAACTCGGGTGGCACCCAGTGGACTTCCCCATGCCTTGCAAGCAGCTCTCCCTCTAGCACAGCCAATCACCAGGGGTATAGGGTGTGATTCACTGATGATTCAGTGGATGATAGTCATATGAGTCATAGCTACTATAAACAACACAACTAGAAAGTGCTGACAGAAAAGACGTTGGACAGAGAGTGAGAGATAGTAAAACACAGAATACAGATAGATAGTGGATAAATATCAGTGAATGTGTTTCATAGTGCGGAGAAGAGAATAGATAGTTAATTTCACAATAATTTCATGGAGAGATGGGTTTTAGAGAGAGAGATAGGGGTCAGTCAGTATCATTTCGTTGGTTATTAGGCAGGCACAGTCAGGCAGCCATTGCTGTGAGTGAGTACTGCTGCAGCTATTCAATTCATTCTTACATTAATTTGTGAATCACCAATCTTCATCAAATCATTCACAATTATTTTTCAATAGTATTAATCCTTCTGCTGTCATCGTGTTGCTGCCTTCTGAAATAGACACCGAAAATTGACATATTATTCGAATCTGATGGCAGGTTTGATACATTTGGACTTGAAGCAACTTTCGGGAAATTCGCTCATCTCTTGTTAGCACTGTAGCCTTTCAGTACTTGGATCCTGGGTTTGAATATGACCCAGGGTTGAATATCTAAATTAAGTTTGTATGTTCTCTTCAAGTTTGCCCGGGTTTCCTCCCACACTCCAAGATAAGTGGTGTAAGAAATAACATGCACTCCATCTGTTGTCGGTGACTAAAAAAATTTTGGGTCCCTATTCCTGAAAGTTTACTGTGCCAGGTTTAATTGGCAATTATCAATGGCAACACTAACAGATGGTACACCATGACAATGTTACAATTTTTAACTCCTATTCAATACTTTATATGGAACCTTCAAGTTACAATCTGACTGTTTCTATGAGGTGTTTTACATTGATTGCCCTCAATCTCTTCATTAAAAGTGTTATATGTGTAACTTTCTTCTAGCTATAGACATTTGGTAATATGAACTCACTAATATATTGTCAAGAGAAATTTTGGATGGATTAAAAATATAAATTTTTTTCCTTAATTTCCCAGAGGGCAGATCTTGGCAGTAATATAATTGTATGGGTATATATGTATATATATATATATATATATATATATATATTAAGGGTATGTTTCTGCAATGGAGAATCTACAGTAGAATCTGAAAAAGACGCTGGTAAATCTGTCCCAGTAATCCACACCTAATAGTGTGTTTTTCCTGCCAATATTACTGCTGAAATGCACATGTCTTTCAAGTTCAAGCAGCGGAAGGAAAATTGTGTGGAAAAAGGGAAATGATAGACGTAAATTTCAGAAATATTTTTTTTCCCCTAATCCTGAGGAAGGAAAGAAAACATAAGCCAATCTGCCCTAAAAGGAAAATATTTCCTACCTGAAGTAAGTGGTGATTAGACTGGATCAACATCATACAAGAATTCTATATAAGTATTGATAATATTCCTTGTAGTATTGATATTAAGCCTTTCTTCAAGCCATGAAGAGTTTCTGCTGAGAATAGCTCCTGAGGTAGTTTATTCCTCATTTTGTAGGGTTTTAATTAAATGAGGCTAAATTGCAATAACAGACAAAGCAAACAGATGAGAATGGCACTATTTTTGGGGTAACATAATAACATAACATAATATTGACCCCTTTAATTAAGACTTGTGGGGAAAAAAAGAACAAGCATAAATACACAAATAGGTTAAATGGTTCAGGTTATTTCCTTGAGGTGATCCATTTTACCTTTGCTTGTCTAAATTGAAATAATGACAATATATTATAAAGATGACTGCTTTTTCAGTATGCGAATGATTCTCTTGATCATTTTAAGGCTGAATTAAATGAACGACTTTTCAAACAATCAGCCTGCACTAGTGCCAGTATCATTAGTATGTCTTCAATCAAATTATTACAGCTTACGAATGTTCCCTGCGTCCTGAATTGTCAGATGTGGCACACTGCTGTTTTTAGCAGTGGTCAATTTTCAAATTGATAAGTCATTGCTGTAAAGGTCAAATGAATGTTGCACAACTGTCTGAAATGTTTTCTTCCTATTAATGTCTTCTAACTTTACGCTGTCTTAATCCAGATGTTTTGTAAATTTTAATAGAGGTATGTCCAGAGCACAGAGAGAATGAGTCAGAATATGTCTTGGGTTCTCCAAAACCTTTGTAACCAGCACAGCAACACAGATTGTCTTCTGCAGACTATCTGAACTTTGTGAGATTGATTGCAAGTGACAGGAAATCCCAGCACTTCTAATTTTTATGCCACTGACTGCAACAAATTTCACCACGCAAAAAAGTAGAAAAAAAAAAGTTTATATTTAAATAAGGAATTATATATGTTTTTTTTACATTTATTCTACATATTAGAATTTATAGAATTGTAGAATTTACCCAAACATGTAGTATATACTGTATGTGCGGTACAAGACTGCAATAGTGTAAGCTTTTATCCCAATAAGATAAATTAACTTTTTAATAAATCAAAATATTCAATGCCTTATTTTGGCTTATTTTTAAGACTGTGAATATACAATATGCAGGAATCATGACTATTAGCTAGTGCCAGTGTTGAGCACCATTTTGAAGAATTTAACCACTGGTGTGTGAATTTGAGCTTGCCTGTGGCATTTATTAAATGACTATATCCTGCCTTTAGGAACGTTGAGCGTGTTTACCTCCATGAGCTCCTCACAGTGCATGGATAGGAGATAATAATGCAGGCTGAATCCTTATGTCAGTCTGCAGTATGGTTTATTCTAGGAGCAAAAACAGTCTCAGCTAAGAAAGATTTATATGGACGGAACAACATATCTTGCTTTCTGTATCAAATTTGTAATGGTTTAATTATTATATTTTTTGTTACAATATATTTGTATAAATGAAATATTTGAAACTGTACATGACCTCATTATATTGAGTGGGATACAGATAGATTGTTGTTAACCATAAGCTAAACTGGAGTTATCAATGTCAGTAAGCTGTTGCCAATTCAAGAATCAAGTAGAAAAATTCTGAAGAGTAAGGGTATGTTCACACGAGGGCGTCCGTAACGGCTGAAATTACGGGGATGTTTCAGCCTGAAAAAATCCCCGTAATTTCAGCCGTAACGGCATGTGCAGGCGCTTGAACGCCGCGTCAATTTCGGACGTAATTGGCGCTGCTATTCATTGGAGTCAATGAATAACTGCTCCAATTACGGCCAAAGAAGTGACAGGTCACTTCTTTGACGCGGGCGTCTATTTACGCGCCGTCATTTGACAGCGGCGCGTAAATATACGCCTCGTGTGAACAGACAAACGTCTGCCCATTGCTTTCAATGGGCAGATGTTTGTCAACGCTATTGAGGCGCTATTTTCAGACGTAATTCGGGGCAAACACGCCCGAATTACGTCCGTAAATAGGCTGTGTGAACATACCCTTAGAAGTTTTCATTGGCTCAAGACCTCATTGTTTGCTAGAAGGAAGCTACTCATTAGAACACATACTAGTTTTGGTTCCCTTCTGTTTTACTTGGAAGAGCCAAAGGTATCTATGATGTAAGTCTATGGGATGTCTTCAGCCTTCCCAAGTAGTGTCTGACGTGAGTCAAGGCTGCTATGCATTCTAATAAGCGACTTCACAGGTTTGTTCTAGTAAATAGTGGTGGAAGAAGGTGCTCTTCTGTTCTTCAACTAAATGAAAGCGTCCAAAACACAATGAAACATAAATTACATTGAACCATGTATAATCACTGTGTAAAAGTTAAGTATTTCTTTACTCAACAATCCTTGATCAGATGACGGTGCTGCCGCCTTACTACCTTGTTGGTGGGCGGGATTTAGACTTATAGCACACACTCCTCTTTCCCCTGCACCTACAATGCTACACTGTGCCAGGAAAACCGGGTGCGCCCCTTATAATCATCCTCCCCTTCCTGCTATTCCTGTGCAAGATGAGGCTTTCCTGGCACAGAGTAGCAGTGTACTGTGGGTGCAAGAGAAACAGGAGATTATGTTCCTGCTCCTTCATCCCTAGTAGTGACGGAGATGCCATCGCTGCTAGGAATGTACGTGGTTCAGGGCTTCAGCCTTCCCTCATCAGCACCAAACTTCCCCTCATACTCTCCAGGTGTCACCTCTTGCTACTCATCCTCCGCTTGTAGGGCACACTGACACGCACCCTTGCCTTCTCCTCCCAGTGCTGTCACTCACCCTTGCCTTCCCCTCCTGTTACTTTTGGGATGTCAGCATATGCCCGCTGGGGTCTTGTAAACTTAGACTGTTCAAGCCCCCTGCGGTAATGTGATCAGTAAGGAGCCAACACCAACATTAGGGAAGGCAGCTCTCAGTCACATGGCGCTGTGTCAATACGTCACAGCACAGGAAAAGCTACAGGACTTCCAGTGCCACATGACTGAGGTTCAGAACGGGGGATCGGAGCAACTTAGAAAAAATAGCACTTACCAATTCAGTCCCATTTTCAAAGTCTAAAATCAATGGTAAATTGTTTTTGTCCGCCTGATAACCCCTTTAAAGAGTGCCCATGTTTCCAAATGAAAACCTCAAACAGGCAGCTGTAGATGTGTATTTAGAGCAGCCATATTTTGCCTTACCTGCATATTTTGGGCATTTTTCTCCTTTCTGTAAATATTCATTTTCTCTCCATGCTTTCTGGGTGGTCGATCTTCTTTTCACCTTTTAGTGTGATGTCAGAGCTGAGCTGTGTGCATTGAGCCCATCAGATGTTTCTCTGTTGCTCCACCTCCCCTCTCACAGCATAAGGGCATGCCCAGACGTGGCGGAATTCTTCCGCTACTGTCCGCATCAATGCCGCACAGAATTTGCGTTGCAGATTCTGTTGCGGCTCTGCCCAAAATGGGCATTAAATTGATGCGGACCAGCCGTTGCGTATTGAGGTGAAGTACTTCCCTTCTCTCTATCAGTGCAGGATAGAGAGAAGGGACAGCACTTTCCCTAGTGAAAGTAAAATAATTTAATACTTACCTGGCCGTTGTCTTGGTGACGCGTCCCTCTTTTGGCATCCAGCCCGACCACCCTGGATGATGCGGCAGTCCATGTGACTGCTGCAGCCTGTGATTGGCTGCAGCCGTCATTTAGACTGAAACATCATCCTGGGAAGCCGGACTGGAGGAAGAAGCAGGGAGTTCTCGGTAAGTATGAACTTCTATTTTTTATACAGGTTAATGTATCTTGTGATCGGAAGTCACTGTCCAGGGTGCAGAAACAGTTACTGCCGATCGCTTAACTCTTTCAGCACCCTGGACAGTGACTATTTACTGACGTCGCCTAGCAACGCTCCCGTAATTACGGGTGCACACACGTAGTCACCCATAATTACGGGAGCCCCATTGACTTCCTCAGTCTGGCTGTAGACCTAGAAATACATAGGTCCAGCCAGAATGAAGAAATGTCATGTTAGTAAAACCAATACGCTCCGCAGCACACATAACATCTACATAACATCTGCGGACTTCATTGCAGAATTTTGAATCTGCATTGAAGTCAATGGAGAAATTCTGCTATGAGTCCGCAACCAGTCCGCCACACCTCCGCATCAACCATTGTATGCTGTGGACACCAAATTCAGCACCGCAGCCTATGCTCCGCAGTGGAATTGTCCGCAATGTGCAAACAAACCCAACTACAAACCTGTGGAAGGGAATGGAGAAACGGGTCCACTGCGGATTTCCACTGCGGAGTGTCTGCAGCGGAATTCCAGAGCAATTCCGCCACGTCTGGCCATGCCCTAAGTCTCCAACACAGACTGAGTGACTGCAAAATCCCCTCTCCTCTCCCCACATCCCTACCCACTATTTACTTTCTTTTATTATTATTTATTTTTTTTGGTACATTTACAAAGAGCCTGCAGGAAAGTAAACGGGAACAACAGGCTGCTGGAAGGTGAGGAAGATGCCACTTTCCCTAATAACATATTACAAAGTTTCATATATTTACCTGTACTAATGATTTGATGTTGTGGAACCTGTTTGTACAAATACAAAACAAAACAAATTTTATATTTTTGGTAAAATCTCAGTGAAATCTTCGCTTTAAGACATAATGGTTTATGTGTGGTTCCTGACGTGATTCAATCTGCAAGCCCTAAAGAAGTTTGTGTAAATAAATGAGTAGAAAGTGCATCTTTTCCCAGATGCAGCTCTCAGCTCATGTACAGTGTGGGGTGAGAAACACTCTCAGATGAATAGATTATAACTGTTAATGTTTCAATTGTTTTGAGACCTTGAAAACTGTAAGCAAAAAGTCATGTCTTGAATTTAGTCTCCGAAGTCGGGTTATAAAACTTTGTTCTTGTTTGTTAGGATGACTAGATTGAGATGACAGAGGCGCAGATGTCCTTTTCCTTCCTTCCCATTTGACACAGTATTTTCAGCCTTTCAATTCTTAAAGTAGAAACAAACTTTTCCGCTTATAATAGACTTAATTTTTTATCAAGCTTTTACTGTTATGAGGTTCAGAGGAAGTATGTCTGAGTTATTCATTGCAGACACAGCAGTACAATGAGACCAGATCACCACATGGAAGCCGTTTATGGATAAAGAAATTATCAGGAGCAGCTTTTTTTCTTTTCTCACAAATGTTCTGTAATTTCAAGTAGTAATAAAGCAAGATGGGAAAGACATACAATGATATATAAGCTTCACTTTTATTAAACACATGATCTTCCAATAGGAAACAAATTATTAATTTAGAATATTTTTTTCTATTCTTACGTTTAAAGGATTTTATTGTTTCTGTAATGCTTAACAGTGTCCTGTAGAAAACAGTCAATTTTGCTGATGTGCAGAGTTATAATGAGTTAATTATGCATATATTAAAGAGCAACCGTCCCCTTTGCGGTAACATTTTGTGGGCAGATATTTTTGTCTTTTATGCCCAATGTATTAAACAGCAATTGTGAGCGTAGAACATAAATTCAGTTGCGAGTGTGAGCTTCTTCAAATATGCATATCTCTTTAACCCCTAGGGGACCAAGCCAATTTTGGGCTTAAGGATCGACATTTTTTTTTTTTCGTTTTTGCCTCCCTGTAGTCTCTCAACCATAACTTCATAGCTTTTTTTTATTTTTAAGTTTATTTTGCTGTCTGAGTTTGTTGTTTTTTTTGCAGGAAGGTTTTTTGGGGTATCATTCGAACATGCATATATGTTAGAGTTAAAAATGTATAAAAAAAAAAATAACGCCAAATTGCATGAAACAATTTCATTATTTTTAACTTTCTTAATTCCATTAGGAGACTTTTTACTTTTTAACCCCTTCCCAACCTAAACAACTTTCAAATTTTCATTTTCGTTTTTTCCTCTCCACATTCAAGAAGCCATAGCGTCTTTATTTTTCCCTCGATATAGTACTATGAGGGCTTTATTTTTGCGGAACGAGTTGTAGTTCTTTTTTGCTTCATTTATTTTGCCGTATAATGTACTAGGAAACGGGAAAAAATATTTGTGAGGTAGAACATGAAAAAAACAGCGATTCTTCCATGGTTTTTTGCGCGGTGTTTTTACGGAATTCACTGTGCAATTAAAACAACATGTTAACTTTATTCTGCGGGTCAATACAATTACGGTGATACCAAATATGTATAGTTTTTTTCTATAATTTACTACTTTTACAATTAAAAACCTAAGTGTAAAAAAGAAAATGTATTTTGCGTCGCCAAATTCCGAGAGCCATAACTTTTTTATTTTTCCATCGATTAAGTGGTATGAGGACTTATTTTTTGCGGGATAAGCTGTAGTTTTTAATAATACAATTTTGGTGTAAATGCGACGGTTTGATCACTTTTTATTTCATCTTTTGTGGGAGATGAGGTGACCAAAAAATAGAGATTCTGGCGTTTACAATTTTTTTTTTACAGCGTTCACCGTGCAGGTTAAATAATGATATATTGTAATAGTTCAGACTTTTACGGACGCGGCGATACCAATTATGTATATTTATTTATTTTTTTACTATGCTATAGGGGGAAAATGGGAAAAGGGTTTTTTTTTTACTTTTAATTTTGTATTTTTTTTTTACACAAAAAAAAACTTTATTTAACTAATTTTTACTTTTTTTATTAGTCCCCCTAGGGGACTTCAACCAGCGATCGTTAGATTGCTTGCACGATATACTGCAATACTAATGTATTGCAGTATATCCTGATTCTGACAGGCATCTATTAAGCCCTGCCAGAGGTAGGACTTAATGGGTGTACAAAGATGGCGGACCTGGGGGTCTTCATTAGGCCCCCAGGGAGCCATAGCAACCATCGCCCCCCCGCGGTTGCATTGCGGGGGGCGCGATGAGCTGTTAGAGGGGGTCGTCCCGCTCTTTCTCAAGATTTAAATGCTGCGGTCGGTATTGACCGTGGCATTTAACTAGTTAAACTAGCGGGATCGCGCTCAAGCGCGATGCCGCTCGTTACTCTGAAGTGTCGGCTGTAACATACAGCCGACACCGGCATCGTATGGAGCGAGCTCACTGTGTGAGCCCGCTCCATACTTTCACTTCCTGGCTATGACGTAACTGTATGTCATATGTCGGGAAGGGATTAAATATCTTTTCTAAAGCTTAAATGCAATGTTATAATTCTATATGACATTACGTTACTGCCTAGGCATATAAAATGCACAGACATATGTTACGGCATACAGATGTAGCAATCTTTAACTTATATAAACAAAAAGAACAAGGATCTCTGGACTAAAGAGCTCAGTATATGTAATTATATATATACGGTGCCAACCAGACATGGAAATGTAAGGAAAAGAAAAAACAAAACCTGGTAAAAAAAGGCACTCGGCTCAATAAAGTCGCAATTTAATTATCAAAAGTTTATTAATATATATTTAAAATGATGCAATCTTGCACAAAAACCTACAAACAGACATCACAAACCTGGCCGGGTAATGAATGGCAAAGAAATCAGATTTAAGAAAAATTCTCATTTAGCATGGCCATATAACAAATAGTATCAAGTAGTAAGTTACTTCAATACTGGCCACACAAGTGGATGAATAAGATACAATGTAGTAAATGGAGGCAACATACTAACCAAGGTAATTTACAAATTACATAACATCCATGGATATAAGCAAACCTGCTGATAAGATAGCAGTATACAGATGGGCTTACTAGCAAAGATATACATGCAATGAACCCATAGAGCACATGAATATATGCAAGAGTATATACTTATCAATAGGTAGTATATGTGGAAGTCCATAGGGTTCTCTACAGATGAAAACGATCAGGTCACTCCATGAGAAAATAAAGCTCTCGTGTCTCCTCAAAGCTCCAGTGTAAAGTAACTGCAGGCAGCAGATAAAGATCAGTCCACTCCGTGCCGTTCCTCTGTAGCCTCCCAGCACAGGGAAAGATAATCATGCAGCAGGTGTGCCGACACTCCAACATGTGAGAGTCCACAGGACCGAATCCCCTCCTGGGACAAGCAAAAGCAGGAAGTGGCAAGTCAGAGCCGTATCCTCCACAACAGGGCAAGTGCTAGCAATGCGTTTCCCAGTTTTGACAGCTTGTATTGCCAGTAAGGTTCACACTTAGGGTATGTGCACACACACTAATTACGTCCGTAATTGACGGACGTATTTCGGCCGCAAGTCCCGGACCGAACACAGTGCAGGGAGCCGGGCTCCTAGCATCATACTTATGTACGATGCTAGGAGTCCCTGCCTCTCCGTGGAACTATTGTCCCGTACTGAAAACATGATTACAGTACGGGACAGTTGTCCTGCAGCGAGGCAGGGACTCCTAGCATCGTACATAAGTATGATGCTAGGAGCCCGGCTCCCTGCACTGTGTTCGGTCCGGGACTTGCGGCCGAAATACGTCCGTCAATTACGGACGTAATTAGTGTGTGTGCACATACCCTTAGATGAAATATCCTTGTATCCAGCTCAAAGGAGTCTTAACTCCAAATAGGAGGGCAGGAGTGCAGGAGTGCAGGAGTGCGCAGCTTCCCAGCTTTCCGTCCATTCATCATGTGCTACGTCCAAGTCTCATGCATAGTATCCATGTGGGTTAGTTACCTCCAAGTTGCCATTCACCGGTATGTGACGTCACAGAATTGCCAACGCGTTTCGTCACAGACGTGACTTCCTCAGGGCGTGTATTACAACATCAGAGCCAACCCACTATACAAAGGAATTGTAAACCAATAGTATTTGTCGAGTAGTAATACACCTATTAACCCTAGTGCTCACAAATGGGACCAGGGTACTTAGTGTCAACAGTATATCATTATCAATAATACAATGTATGTCTATAAAGTTGTCTCCATTGACTGTCCCCATCAAAAATAAAAACAACAAAATATTATTAAATCAAAAAATATAAATAATATAAATAAATAAATATAAAAATAAAAATAAATAATAATAAAAGTAAATATAAATAAAATAAATATAAATATATATATATAAGAAAAAAAACGTAACTGGCTATGACGTAACTGTATGTCATATGTCGGGAAGGGGTTAAATATCTTTTCTAAAGCTTAAATGCAATGTTATAATTCTATATGACATTACGTTACTGCCTAGGCATATAAAATGCACAGACATATGTTACGGCATACAGATGTAGCAATCTTTAACTTAACTTGACATTTAACACATACACAGTGGCAAGAAACTTTACCTTGACTTTTTCAATGGTTTTCAATGGCTCAAGTGATAAATTATTTAGCTGCAGCAAGTTATCAGAGTCAAGATAAGGATTGCTACATCCGTACCCAAAGTATGCCCTTACATGCATTATTTAATGGAAAGCCTGAACGCCTATGTTGGGCCCCAGGCTGTCAATATAAAACCATCAGACCTAGCAACTCCACACATAAGAGTGTTTATAATGCATCCAGGCATAGTATTGTTTAAAATCTAGGCACTGTATTTTATCCATTCATTTGTTTTTAGGTTTTGTTTTTATGGCATTCACCGCACGGGAAAAACATGTTTTATCAATACTTTATTCTGTGGGTCAATATGATTACAGCGATACCAAATTTATCAATTTTTTTTATGTTTTACCACTTTTGCAAATAAAAAAATATTTGTTAAAAAATAATTTGTTTTGTGTTGCCTTATTCTAAGAGCCATAATTTTTTTTTTTTCCCTAGCAATGAAAATGGTGCAAATTGCTTGTTTGTTTTTTTTTGCGTGGCAAGCTTTGGCTTCTATTGGTAGCATTTTGGAGTACATGCGACTTTTTGATCACTTTTTATTTCATTTTTTAGGAGCTTTTTTTTTCCCAGCATTTACCGTCTGGGTTAAATAGCATTACATTAGAATAGTTTGAACTATTACGGATGCGGTGATACCAATTATGTTAATTTTTTATTTTTTTTTTACATATCTTTGGAGAGAAAAATTTTTTTTTTTACTTTTAATATTTTTTGTATATAATTTTTTTTATTTAACTCTTTTTTTTTATTTTTTATTTTGTTTCCCTAAGGGATTAAAAGTTTGATCTCTTTAACATACACTTCAATTCTTGTATTTCAGTGTATAGTACTTTTAACTGGCTCTTATTAAGCCCTGCCACTGAAAGGGCTTGATAGCAGCAAAAAGATTGCAGACCTGGGAGCTTTCACTAGGCCCCCTGACTGAAAAGACAAGCATCGACACCCCACAACTGCATCACAGGGGGGGGGGGCAATGGGGCCACGTAGGTGGTGGCCCTTCTTTCTAACAGCTTAGATGGCCCAGTCGCTATTGACCGCTCCATCTAAGTGGTTAAATGGCTCGGATTAGAGTTATCTCCGATCCAGGCCATGTCAGTGAAGTGTCGGCTGTAACAGTTAGCCTGTGAGCCCACTCCATGCTGCCCCTTGGTGGCTGTGACGTACAGTTATGTCACATCTCGCGGAGGTGTTAATAAAAAATGAATTAATAAAAAGGGCGCCAAAATAAATGTAACACATTTTTAGCCATGTTCATTTTTCGAGACACTTTTCAAAACGTCTAGGAAGGTTCAAAAAGTATCTAAAGCACATAACAAATTTGGTGCACGCCATGCACTCTGCTTTCTTGCCACAACTCATGCCAGAATTTAGGCACATTTTGCTTAGTTAATCTCCCTAATTACTTTTGCAAATGGTCGCAGTGCCATATAAAAATGTTTAAGATATTATTGGGTCCAGCAATAAACATTCCCTAAGTACAAATACATATGTGTCCTGAAAATAAGAGTATTTTTTTGACTCTCCATCCTTAACAAAATGTTCCTCTGTTCCACCATTACTTTCCTATTAATCTAGACGGGTTCATACCAAGAGTTATGTTTTCATCAAATAATTGAATACTTATAATAAGAAAATAATTGTAATATTTTAGTACAGAGCATAATTTAGCAGATAAAATATCATTTGCGGGCAGTTCTGTTTGTTTGCCCTGCTACACTAATTTTCACTATATATACGGTATTTCCAACTGTATTGCAGTATTTTTTATGTTGGTATCTAGTGCCTGTTTTAATTCAAATAGATCCTTAACTAACAGTGTGAATAGCTTACTCAAGCCTAAGCAGTCGTGGCGATAAATGTATATTAGTGTTAACTCTTTGGAAATTGATAATAGTCTTCGTTGGGTAGCTTTTGAGTTCACTCTTAGATACAGCAAATTGCATTCCCATATCAAGCACCCAGTCATCTTTAAAACAGAAAAGAATCCTTTAAGCATTATCTCTCTGCCAGATAGCTACTAAAATCTATTTGTATTGCTAGACTAGTGAATTATAGCACATTAAGCAAGTGTAAGCTTCATTAGACATTGTTTTATTGATTTGTTGAGACTTGTAAAGGTCAGTATCCAAGAGACATTTTTTTTTACTTCAAAATTCAATTGCAGGTCTTTTTTTTTTATAGCTTCCTACATTGTATGTATCGATAGACAGGAAAAAAATAAACACTAAAATAATATTTAGAAATAATATGTTATTGAACACAAAGAAATGTGAAAGTCTGCATTATTTCAAGGTAATACACAAAAAAAATTATCAACATCCTATATTTAGGAATTTATATTTATACAGTATGTCAATACTTTTTAGATGACATGTTCAACAAAAGCCACTTTAGCATAAAAGAGCCTACTATACTGTACATTATTCTATGGTTTGTATGCCGTTGATTGGGCCGCATAATACAAATCCAAGGGTCCGTATTTTGGGCTGTAATGCCTCAGAGTTGCTTTCGTAACCATCCCTTATGTCCGTATATTACGGTCGTGTTGTTTTCGTGTGTCATCCATGTGCTGTCCGTTATTTTTGTGACCCATGGACTTGAATGGCAAAGTTGTGCTAAATTTGGAGGAAATGGTCATTACCACCAACTGTAGAGAATTTCACTGGCTGTGTCCCAGCATTGTTCCATGGGCATTGCTACAGGCTACAGTATATGCACCCAGCAGGCTTTGATTCTACCAGTATGTGCCCATTTATGGTACTTGGGTTGGCATAAGTACGACTATCTCCGGATTTTTTGTTTGACTGTTTTTTTGGTGACATTTTGCCTTTGCTGATATTTTATGCCTCACTGCTTGCCATTGTTAACTTCCACTAAGGACCTTCAAGCTAAATATATTCAGGGCATAATCCTGGGGAGAGCAATCTCACATCTATGTCCTGGGACAAACATTGCAGCAGTGGCTAAAATAGATGCTAATAAGGGGATCCTACAGGTAAGAAATGTAATCCAATGTTTTTTTTCCCCATGCATTTGTAGCTTGTGAGCGGTTGGCTCGAGAATGGAGGGGAAAGGGTTGGCCCACAAAATGGCGGCCGGCTGCACACAGATCACAGTGGCTAACAGGCCTTCCCACTCTCTCAGGGCTTGCTCACAGCTAGTGATGAAGGGGTTGAACAAATGAGGACAATGACAGTATTTTCCCCCGGGGCACTCCCTTGTGACAGTTTTCTGCCTGATGGAGTTTGGGTTGCCCTTGGTGTAAGGTTCAATTAAAGACAGGAGACTCCAAAATGGTGGTTACAAACTTCCACATGAAATGGAGGCACAATTTATTTGAATAAATGTAGTCCTTTCAATACAATAAAGCACCAGATGCAGGAGTGGGTGACCCTCTCTCTCTCTCCGTTTCTCTTCCGATACTACCCGTCTACTAGCTGACCCCATAGGAAATGGGACAATACAATATCTGTCCAATTCTGCAATTCTGTAATGTTACTTCTGCCTATAATGGGTTAATAGTATATCAAGGTTGAGTCTCACCAGCATATATGGTGGCGGTGTTCCATGTCCAAATAATGGCTTCTTGTTACTCTCAGTTTCTCTAGTAAGGATTCCTTCTTTCAAGGCTGTTCTCTTGCTCTTTCTTTCTGCGAGTTTGTCTACAGCCCGGTGTTATGAGCAGCCTGTCTCTGGATCCTAGATGGATGGACCCAGGAGCAAAACACCACTTTGCTGTCAACCGGACTGTTTGTAACACACACTGATTGACTAACAATCTGGGCCAGGGCCCACTATATATAACCTAAGCTCCTCCTACCTTCTGGAAACTTCCAGGAAACACCACTCCTGCATAGGCTGAAAAACAGTGCATTGACATTTACTTTTTAAAGTGACAGTACCTAAAAGTACAAAATGTCATAAAACATTATAAAACATATTTAAAACATATTATCTCCCAAGTATTGTCTTATGGGAAACGACATATAAAGGCTGATGTAAGACAGAGTTGTGACGCAGCAAATTTGGTATGAAACAGTGCAGGTCACTAGCTTGTATATGTTCTTCTCTGGTCATATATTCTCTATATGCAGTTCCCGTGTGCAGGGTGCACGTCTTCATGGGTTAGTAATACCGGCTGTGCAGTACCAAACTAGTAACTTCAGAGCAGCTTGGAAGCTGCAGGAATTCTGCTAGGTTAGGCCAGTAACCAAGTAACCTAGTCTCAGGTGTGAGGTCCAAGGAATCATTACCTCACAAACTTTCTCTCAGTTCCATCTGAGAGAGCTTCCTCCCTTCACCTCATGCTGCACTAGACTTTACTAATTGAAGACAGGGAGGGGTCATCCAAACCAGGCTGTAGCCCCGCCCCTTTTCCAGAAGCATCTTAGAGATGCTCTATCATGAACCTGCTCTGTAACCCAATTCTGCAAGTCATTTTCTTGACGGAACATAAACAATAGAGTGCAACAGAATGATAAGAGGTCAACATCATGAATACAACTTAAGTAGTGTAACTACTACAGTACACTACACATATCTGTAAGGACCAGAAGTATTATGCCAGGTCACACTTTATTTTACTATCCTGCATTATAAAAAGTACTTTTGTTAATAGGACATTGGAAGGAATTTATTGATACTGGCTTTTTTAGCCAGTCTTAATATGAAGAGAATTCAAGTAAAATGCACCTAATTTATTATCTCTGGTTTTCCATTTGCCAGAAAGGATTGCCCCGTTCCCTCCCAGTAAAAATGCAAATGTAGCAAATTGAGACATTTCTACGGCAGCAAACTGCCGTAGAGTCCTTAATAAATTCCCAATTTTACTTTTCCTTAAAGGGGTTTTCCACCGGATAGGTAATAAGTACATGATCTGTGGGGGTCCGACATACAGGCCCTACACAGATCAGCTGGTCCGATGCCTCCGGGCACCGGACGTACATGCCGGAAGCACTTAGCTCCGGCCACAGAATAGCGGCCGAGCTGCAGTACTGCAGATCTGCTCCTTTTCAAGTGAATAGGAGTGAAACTGTAGTTCTGCAGCACGACTGCTATGCTATGTACGGAGCCAACTGCTTCCGGGCTCCATACATAGCATTATGTGCCACAACTTCCTGTGCCCGCAGGCCACCGGAGCGGTTATTGGTGCGTGGTCCAGGTGTCGAAGCCGCACCGATGATACACTGATGACCTATCCGGTGGATAGGTCATCAGTTGTCAGAAGGTGAACAAGGACCTTTAAGGGTATGTTCACACAGCCTATTTTCGGCCATTTTTCGGGCCATAAACGCCCGAAAAACGGCCGAAAAATCGGAAGCACAACGCCTCTAAACATCTGCCCATTTATTTCAATGGGAAAAACGGAGTGCTGTTCCGACGGGCCGTTTTTTTACGCGGCCGTTTTGAGAAACGCGTAAAAAGTGCAGGACACTTCCTTGGGCGTTTTTGGAGCTGTTTTTCATAGGCTCTATTGAAAAACAGCTCCGTATTGTCAGACATTTTTAGTCTATCGTGTGAACATACCCTATTACTTGTCTTCATAAAAATTCATATTGAGCCTCAGAACATAAATGGAATGGCTGTAGAACAAGTCATTGTACCAGTCAGATCTGACAAAAGTAGGACCCCTGGTAAAGGAAACTCAGTTTTCAGATATATGTAGGTCTTAAATAATTTAAATTTTCACTTCCAGAGGTAACTAAAGACCAAATAACACATTTTTATTTGTAAGAAATGCTGATTTACAAACATTTTTAACTATTTTATAAAATATTGACTTCTAAATAGAGACTAGCATATCTGATTTATTAAATAAAGTGTTTACAATGGATACGGTGCTTCAGTGTTCATATTCTATTCATAATATATATAAATTAAAGAAGTCAAGGTCTACAGTATCAAATGACTTCAGTAAAGTAAAGTCAATTATATATTGTCTCCCAACAGATATAAGGATGGAGGGTAAAAGTATATATTTTTTTTAGGGCTTATTTAGACGAACATGTAATATGTCTGTGCAATGCGCGTGATTTTCACGTGCCTCGCACGGACCTATGTTAGTCTACGGGGCCGTGCAGACTGTCCGTGAGTTTCACGCAGCATGTGTCCGCTGCGTAAAACTCAAGACATGTCCAATATTTGTGCGTTGAAGTCAATGGGTGCGTGAAAATCACGCGCAGCACACGGAAGCACTTCCGTGTGACGCGCGTGATTCGCGCAACAGCAGTCAAAAGTATGAATATAAACAGAAAAGCACCACATGCTTTTCTGTTTACAAACATACAAACAGATTGTCATAATGATGGCGGCTGTGCGAAAATCACGCAGCCACGCATCATATGGTGATGACACACGGAGCTGTTAAGTGCCTTTTGCGCGTGCAAAACACCGCGTTTTTTGCACGCGCAAAACTTATACGCTCGTGTAAATCCGGCCTTACAGTGAGAGCCCTTTCATGCATTATCTATACATTATGTATTTAAATGATTTCATCAGTTGCTCATTATACATGCGCACAACCCAAATTTCATTCAGAATCACTTTAAAGCCTCATTCACACGACTGTGCATTTGCATCCGCATACTATACGCAATTGCAGATAGTATAGAGCGCATTATATCCTATGGGCCAATGTACACGACCAAGGTTTCCATGGTCCATGCATTGCCCAGAGCCCGGACCAAAAAACAAATAGGACATGTCATTTTACGAACTGAAATTGCGGTCCGTGCTCCTTGAAGTCAATGCACATCTTGTGTGTGCAAGATCTGTGATTGCTCGGCGGCCTGTCCGTGCCGTAATCAAGGAGCGTGCAGACAGCTACGGTCGTGTGCATGAGGCCTTAGCTCACAACAGTAACCCCCCAAATCATGATATGCAGTCAACGTCACATATGATATGCAGTCAACTATAACAATACATTTCTTGTGAGTGTAAACATTTGTCAACAGAATACAAAATTTTCTAAACAGAATACATTGTAGTAAATCAAGTATGTACCTAAGGCAGGAAAATAAAAATGTGCACAAATATTTCCAGTACTGAAAATAATGTTCTATTTGTACAGCATTAAAAATAAAAAGAATGTTTCAGTATACACATCATAAATAATTGCGTAGTGATATGTAACAAAATAGAAAAAAATCTGCTTTTATCTTCTTGCCATCACGTCTCTTTGAGAGCATCTGAAGCGTTTCTTACTGCAGCAAATCACTGCACCAAGTAATTCAATGTTTCTCTGAAATTATGTTTAACGAAAAGGGAAAACTGAAGAACCTTAGGCATCGCTCGAGTCTCTAACCACCTAAGTAGCAAGGTCAAAGAGCAACGTCAGTTTTATATTTAGACTGAATTTGTTACCCTCTGAGTGTACACCACGCTCACTGGAAAAATAATAGTAGAAAAAAAAGAATTGATTGCCAAATATATTAAGCACAAAAGCCTTTCTATGTTCTGGGAATTGAAATCACGCACTGTTCATTGGAAATCAATCTTTACTATTCTGTATAGGTACAGAGAAGTTCTATTGCTTTTCTATTCTATGCAGGGTTTAAACAAGAGAAACCAATGTGAGCCATATTCAAACTAAGGAATATAAAGCAGACCAATATCTAAAATAGTCCTCCAAATCATGGAAGCTATAGAAGCTATACATATATTTTATTTATTATCCTTCATAGAATTACACATTTATTATTTTAACACATTTGTTTGTTACTGCACTTTGACATCAAGCATCCTCTTGCAGTTGTAGCATGTACTTAATTTATCAGTGTGTGTTTGTCTGTACATGTTTATTAGCTTGCTGGATTGTTTATTATTCATTTTCCTTTATAATTAGATGTTTAAAACCTGTGGAAATATATAATTAGCTAATATATAATTATATCTAAATATATAAATGTGCAAGTGATGTAAGTGAAATATAGGGGGCAGTAGTGAGTAAAGTGCCTAAATGAAAATAAATGAATAGTGGGGTGCCAGTGTGTGAAACATGGAGGGATAGTGTGTAAGTCATGAGGCGCAATGTGTATAGCCAGGTAAAAGAAATTGGTAGAGTAGACCTCCAATTTATATTATAAGTTGTTAAATTTATCCCTCCATGCTCTGGTGTACACCACCTATTAAATCATGAAAAATGTAGGTATAGGGAGAGAGGAGGAAAGGTAGAGCATGGTGGACAATGTCGCCTTCAATTTTTTATTGATACCGACTAGTGTAGTAGGGGAAGGATTATGCTGTGCAATGTCCCCTTTATTGCCACATTGTGTGGTATTTTGATTAAATTATTGCACAGTGTGATTACAGCTTTAAACAAATTCCACTGGGTAGGGAGCTTGTTGGCCCTACTACTCAGGTGGAAATAAACGAGGTGGTGCTGCAAGGGTTATTTTTGTATCTGTAAGATACCTTGCATATGCACACTACAGGAGGTTGTGTTCAAACTCTATGAGCAACTGCCTGATCATTGACTACCTTTTAAGCGTTGCCGCTCCAAACTTTTGGTGAGTAGCAGCGCAAAAGGATTAAAATTTTTGTGTCAATGAACAGTTAATTAGTCTTCAGATTGTGTTATATTGTTCTGTTACCAGCGTTGCTGTTCCATTCCTGGCTCAAGCAGCAGCTCGGCCAGCAACGCGGACAGAAGGCAATCTATCTCAGTGAGCAGCTAGCTGGTCACCGAGTGCGTTTTGTGTTCTCAGCGTTGCCGCTGCGGTTCTTAATTATGCGGCAATGCAGAGAGACAAACTGCCTGTTGTGTTTTATTTAGTGTTCTCAGCGTTGCCGCTGCGATACACAATTCGGCGGCAATACAGAGACAGCAGCGTACGCTGTGTTTAGGCAAACAGACAGCCTGCCTGTTAGCAGTGAAAACTACTGGTTCGTGCAGTTGTAAGGATTGCTGTCTGTTTCAGAGTATTGGCTGTGAGTGCCGCGACCTCATGGGCACTCAGCAACACACTGGTCTCAAGTGTCGCCACTACGTCCGTTCCCTCCAGCTGTCTGGAGCGGACTTGAATTCGGCAGGATTAGTTAATTATTATTCATGGCTCCAATCTTGCCCTGTGTAATCTGTAATCTTTCCCTACTGTCAGGGTCGGTATGTCCCGACGTACGTTTCACTGAACTGAGTCAGCTTCTTCCGGGGGCGGGAGCGTTTAGTTTCTGGTGCTTGTTATAGGCCAGAATTTGACTGACATTAATTATGGCCAATCAGCATAGGAGTGACTTGTTTGGGCATGACCACACATGGCGGAATTCCTCCGCAACTGTCCGCATCAATGCCGCACAGAATCTGCGTTGCAGATTCTGCAGCGGATCTGCACAAAATGTGCAGAAAATTGATGCGGACTGGCCGCTGCGGACTGCAGGAAAAGTGCTTCTCTTCTCCCTATTCAGTGCAGGATAGAGAGAAGGGACAGCACTTTCCCTAGTGAAAGTCAAAGAAATTCATACTTACCGCCCGTTGTCTTGGTGACGCGTCCCTCTTTCGGCATCCGGCCCGACCTCCCTGGATGACGCTCCAGTCCATGTGACCGCTGCAGCCTGTGCTTGGCCTGTGATTGGCTGCAGCCGTCACTTACACTGAAACGTCATCCTGGGAGGCCGGACTGGAGACAGACGCAGGGAGTTCTCGGTAAGTATGAACTTATATTTTTTTTTACAGATACATGTATATTGAGATCGGTAGTCACTGTCCCGGGTGCAGAAACAGTTACTGCCGATCGCGTAACTCTTTCAGCACCCTGGACAGTGACTATTTACAGACGTCTCCTAGCAACGCTCCCGTCATTACGGGAGCCCCATTGACTTCCTCAGTCTGGCTGTAGACCTAGAAATACATAGGTCCAGCCAGAATGAAGAAATGTCATGGTAGTAAAAACAATACGCTCCGCAGCACACATAAGATCTGCGGACTTCATTGCGGAATTTTGACTCTCCATTGAAGTCAATGGAGAAATTCCGCCATGAGTCCGCAACCAGTCCGCCACTGCTCCGCAACAGACAGAGCATGCTGCGGACACCAAATTCCGCTCCGCAGCCTATGCTCCGCAGCGGAATTGTACGCATCGTGTAAACGAACACTGCTAAATTAAAGTGAAAGTCAATGGAGAAACGGCTCCGCTGCGGATTAACGCTGCGGAGTGTCCGCAGCGGAATTTAAGTGAAATTCCGCTATGTGTGAACCCGCCCTTACACTGTTTCCTTTGTTAACAAAGCTATGATGTATGTCTTTGTTACAAATGGCAACCTATCACCACTACATACAAAAGTATCTTCAGCAATTTTAGATGGATTGGTTGGATTCTTAACCATTTATTGGTTTATTTGAGCACACAAGGCGAATTAGACACATTTTTCATTAAGTTGATATCTATTCTTCTCCTTTATATTGATGATTTGGTCAGGAAGTTATATGGAATTGTCAAATAAATTATAATATTTCTTATTTTTAGTTATGTTATATAATATATTTTTATATTTTTTTGTGTTTTGTGAAATTTTGTTGTTTTTATATTTCTCATTAATTCTTTTTGTGTTGTTTTAATGATTTTTATATTTATTATTATTTTTTTATATATTTAATATATTCCATATAATTAACCCTTTATGTTAAATACAGTATTCAGATTACCAGTTGTGATAATTCTTCACAGAAAACATATATTCACATAATACGTTGTTCACACACTGTTAAGAAATTTAAAATAGAATTAAACATCATTGCTGTAAGCTATAATTCCATATAGATTAATATAGAGTATTTACGTATCTATATAGCAGATATTAAAAAAAAAAAAAAAAATGGCGACAGCACCCTGCAACACTAATGCCACCTAAACCACTAAATATAAATAGATATGCACTAAAGCTAAATCTACCTACAAATAGGGAGGTTCTTAGTGCACATTTTGATCAAAAAGTGTTAGCCCACCTGCCACGACAAGGCGACCTCTGTAAGGTGGGAACCTACGCTGCACATACACCCAGAACTGGGACTAAGCCTACATATATACCTGGGGATGGTAGGATCCAGCATTGAGCTGATTAAAATCACCCAGGGCAGAGTGGGAGGAGTGCAAGAACAACAAGTGGAGGCAGTCACTAACCCCACATATATGGATACCATAAACACAACAAAAATTGAACAGCACATTCCAACTAAATGATACAAAATACGCAGGTGCAAGAACACCTATGACTGCAGATATACAGCAGATATTAAAAAAAAAAAAAAAAAAAATGGCGACAGCACCCTGCAACACTAATGCCACCTAAACCACTAAATATAAATAGATATGCACTAAAGCTAAATCTACCTACAAATAGGGAGGTTCTTAGTGCACATTTTGATCAAAAAGTGTTAGCCCACCTGCCACGACAAGGCGACCTCTGT
Source organism: Rhinoderma darwinii (assembly GCF_050947455.1). Lineage (NCBI taxonomy): Eukaryota > Metazoa > Chordata > Amphibia > Anura > Rhinodermatidae > Rhinoderma > Rhinoderma darwinii. Next base: position 189,572,670 of record NC_134687.1, on the reverse strand, counting down.
AAGGTGGGAACCTACGCTGCACATACACCCAGAACTGGGACTAAGCCTACATATATACCTGGGGATGGTAGGATCCAGCATTGAGCTGATTAAAATCACCCAGGGCAGAGTGGGAGGAGTGCAAGAACAACAAGTGGAGGCAGTCACTAACCCCACATATATGGATACCATAAACACAACAAAAATTGAACAGCACATTCCAACTAAATGATACAAAATACGCAGGTGCAAGAACACCTATGACTGCAGATATACAGCAGATATTAAAAAAAAAAAAAAAAAAAATGGCGACAGCACCCTGCAACACTAATGCCACCTAAACCACTAAATATAAATAGATATGCACTAAAGCTAAATCTACCTACAAATAGGGAGGTTCTTAGTGCACATTTTGATCAAAAAGTGTTAGCCCACCTGCCACGACAAGGCGACCTCTGTAAGGTGGGAACCTACGCTGCACATACACCCAGAACTGGGACTAAGCCTACATATATACCTGGGGATGGTAGGATCCAGCATTGAGCTGATTAAAATCACCCAGGGCAGAGTGGGAGGAGTGCAAGAACAACAAGTGGAGGCAGTCACTAACCCCACATATATGGATACCATAAACACAACAAAAATTGAACAGCACATTCCAACTAAATGATACAAAATACGCAGGTGCAAGAACACCTATGACTGCAGATATACAGCAGATATTAAAAAAAAAATAAAAAATGGCGACAGCACCCTGCAACACTAATGCCACCTAAACCACTAAATATAAATAGATATGCACTAAAGCTAAATCTACCTACAAATAGGGAGGTTCTTAGTGCACATTTTGATCAAAAAGTGTTAGCCCACCTGCCACGACAAGGCGACCTCTGTAAGGTGGGAACCTACGCTGCACATACACCCAGAACTGGGACTAAGCCTACATATATACCTGGGGATGGTAGGATCCAGCATTGAGCTGATTAAAATCACCCAGGGCAGAGTGGGAGGAGTGCAAGAACAACAAGTGGAGGCAGTCACTAACCCCACATATATGGATACCATAAACACAACAAAAATTGAACAGCACATTCCAACTAAATGATACAAAATACGCAGGTGCAAGAACACCTATGACTGCAGATATACAGCAGATATAAAAAAAAAAAAAAAAAAAAAAAAATGGCGACAGCACCCTGCAACACTAATGCCACCTAAACCGTATCTATATAGATATCATTGCCACATACGTGTCAATCCCGTGATTATTTTATCCTTAATATTCTTGAGGTTTGGACCTCTACAATATTTTTTAATCATTTACGTATAGGTAGCCATATTGTGAATATTCCTTAAAATCATGGCACATTGTTGTGCACGACCATGATTGTTCTCCATATTGTTTTACCTTTTTCTCAAGTTTTTTAGTGGACATCTTATGATATTGTGTTGTTAACTAGACTTGTAACATGTTTTAGCACATCATGTGGCATTATTTATGTACACAAATTGGAAACATGGTAGGAAAAATGATTGTGAATTTATCACATCCTTAGAGGAAGCAGCCAAAATTAAAGGATTCGTTTAATCCATTTGGGCTCACAGAGTTCATTTTAAAGATCCACTTGCTCTCCTCTTTCAGCAATATGGAATCCACATCCCCAAATCTGATTCCCGTGGTGAGGTGGCAAATGGCCCAACCTGATAGTTCTTTGAGGTTGAGATTATGACAGCATTTGAAATGTCTAGCGACTGGTGTAGGTTGAAACAGTTTATTTAGTTTTTTAGTCTCCATTTCCAATTTGTCATAATTTCTTATACTTCCAATATGTTCTCTTATTCTAGTTTTGAGATCTCTCTTAGTCTTACCCACATAGTGTAAATTACATGTACACCTTAGGACGTATATCACCCCCTTGGTAGCACAGGTGATGTGTTCTTGAATTTTGTAATATTCACCCGTTCCATTTTTGAAGCCCTGCTTTTTTTCAAAAATTTTACAAGCTGTACATAGGCCACATGGAAAGAACCCTGGGTATTTTTGTTGTTTCTTTTTTATACAATCCCTCGAAAAATGACTTTTAACAATATGTTGTTCTATAGTGTTGGTTTTTCTATATCCTGAGGAGATTGTTGTGCTCAAATATTGTTGGAGATCTTCGTCCAGTAATAAGATTTGCCAGTGTTTTGCCATGATGTTGTGCATTTCACGCCACTTTTCATGCAGTGTGGTGATAAACCTCACTGTATTTTCACTTTTCAATTTTGCCTTCGTAACCAGCAATGTGTCCCTATCTGTCCTGAGAGCAATATTGTATGCCTGTTTTATCTGGTGTCCAGAATAATGTCTATTCTTGAGTCGTTTTTTCAGATCTATTCCTCCTTTCTTAAAATTTTCGAAGGTAGAGCAATTTCTCCTTAATCTGAGGAATTCCCCTTTCGGGACTCCTCTAATTGTTCTCTTGAGGTGAGCACTGTTTGCATCTAGCAGGCTGTTAGTAGCTGTCTCTTTCCGATACAAGTTCGTAATAATATCATGGTTGTGATCAATACCAATTTTGATATCTAGGAATGTGACCTCCTGCTTGCTATAGTTTAGAGTCAGTTTGAGGTTCAGTTCATTGGTATTAAGTTCCTCAATGAAGTTATGTAGTTTGCCCTCCGAGCCCCGCCAGATGAACACGATATCATCAATATATCTTCGCCATATCGAGATCTTCTCTATATACATCTGGAAGGTAGCCAGGTAAAAGCCTATTTGTGACGCCTTGATAATGCATAGAGCGGGCTACCCTGCTTGCTAAGCCAAACAACAACACACCATGCTTTCCCAGCATCAAAGACCTGGATGTGTCCAAAAGAAGCAAATAAAGTAAGCATGAAAAATACCTGGGGTATTAGTAATCATTTTGGCCACAAGGCATCACAAATAGGCTTCTACCTGGCTATACACATTGCGCCTCATGACTTACACACTATCCCTCCATGTTTCACACACTTGCACCCCATTATTCATGTATTTTCATTTAGGCACTTTACTCACTACTGCCCCCAATATTTCATTTACATCACTTGCACATACACCATTCATTTATTATTTTTTACTACACATATTATGCACCACACGCCACTCCCCTCAAGACTAGTGGGAATGGCTATTATTATTTAAAGGGAATGTGTTGCCAGCAAAACATGTTTTTTTTTTATAGTTAAACATTAGTGTGTAGGTGATTAAACATTGTTCTAATTTTTTTTTTTTTGTTTTCACGAGTCAGGAAATATTATAAATTGGATTCAATTTATAATATTTCCCATTGCTGGTCACTAGATGGAGCAATTCCCAAAATTGCAGCATTGCATGTGGTAAAGCAACCATATTGCTTTATGCTGCAAAATTGGGAAAAAATCCCTCGCTCTAGTGAGCTCTCAGAATCCCCCCCCTCCTTTATCCTGGCAAGTGCCGGGAGAAACGAGGGGTTTGAACGGTCTAACCTCCTACACTGTGTGTCGCCATTTTTTGAGCTAACACACAGTGTAGAAGGTTCACATACACTAGTAAACACACACTGAAACACGAACATACATAGAAATCACTTATCTGCTCCAGTCGCCGCCGCTCCCTCCGGTCCGTCCGGTCCGTCTGCTGCCGCTGCTCCATGTGCACAAGTCCGGAAGCCGCGACCGGAAGTAGTAATCTTACTGTCCGGCCGCGACTTCCGGTCCACAGGAAAATGGCGCCGGACGGCGCGCATTTCAAATTGGACTGTGTGGTAGCGGCGCATGCGCCGTTCCCACACACACGGCGTACACCATAGTGGATGGAACGGGCCCCGTTTGCAGTCCCTATGGGACTGGAACTGCCGTATTCCATGTCTGTATGTGTCGTTAATCGACACATACAGAAATGGAAAAAAAAATGGCAGCCCCCATAGGGAAGAAAAAGTGTCAAAATAGAAAAAAGTAACACACAAACACACAAATAAATATAAACGTTTTTAATAAAACCCTAACATAAAACTGATATAAAAAAATTTTTTTGGTGACACTGTTCCTTTAAATGCACCTGTTCACTCTCCTTCATCAGCGTTTCTGACCTGGCTGTGTCCATTTGTAAGTATGGCCTTTTTCGGTGTTTTTATACTTTCAAATAGCAGCAACATTACACTCTTTTGTGTTAAATTGTTCTATGCCCTAGTGAAGGATGAAATATTGAGCAATCATTTTATCCAGCAACAAAATTACATAAAACGTTACATTGACACACTTTTTTTTACATATCAACTAATAAAAAACCTGAAATGTTCTTTTTTTCTTATCTGTTTTTTATGAGGGATCAAAATACCAAAATTGGCTCTTAAAGGCGTTGTCTCATGAAGATTATTAGGGCATTTGCATGTGATATAGTAGGTATTTCCGCTAGGGACTCGCCTCTTAAATCAGAACGGAGAGCCAATCTGGCAGACTCAAACCATGGATGTATTGGCTGCAGCTTCTGTTTGCCAAGGAAGGTGTGCTGGGAGCTTGTGGCTCCAAACTTAGGTTGTCTCTGATAAGACAATGCCTTAGAAGGAAGAGGATTTTAGTACTTGACACCTCCTCAATCCCATTCCAGAACTACAGCTGGAAAGCCAAGGCAAAATAAATAGTCACAAAAATTGTGTTCTTCTGATTTAAATATTGAATCTTGAATAATGTTAAAAATCCAACTTTATATGGTCAACCTAAATAATAGATGTAGATCCCTGGTCTAGTCCAAAAAATGTATAATAAATGCTTTTATTAAATAGATTGTATTTATGGCAAACTTTTTTTTTCTATTTAGTCATATTTCATTTTGTGTCATGACCAATTTACATTATGCTGTCAGTTTCAAATGCAATGGCATAAACTTAATGAAGTGTAAACCTTGTTTTTAAATCTCTGGTAGTTTTATTTCATTCATAATGCTCCAACTGTTTTCATTGTTATATTTTAATCATTAAAGATACGTATAATCTCTTTTGCTCCGATTTTTTTCCAAGTCATTTACTCCACAGCTTAAAAAATGTCCTAGGTTTATGCTTCATCCTAGCAATTGCTTTGCAATTTCTATTATCATTGAAACTCTAATAACAGGGAAAACTTGAGCGTTCGTCTTTGTTATCTTTTACAATTATTCAAGCTCTATGGATTTATATTTCATGATAACATTAACAGTTTTTTTTTTTAATGAAAGACTGTGTTTGATTCTCAAAATAAAGGCGAAAACTTGATAAATGAAGATCCTAATTGAAATCTAACTGAAGGTTGCAAAAATATTCACCATCCCCATTTTGACAATCAAAGATACAGTATACATGTGAAACTGCAATAACTATTAATAGGAGCAATGCAAAAGCCCATTGATAACACTTTTAGATTAGACTTTGCTTACTGTTACATATTCTCAATTTCAGAAGTGGACAGAAATACAGAGGAGCCCTGTGCAAAAACTGTGTTTGGTACGTTTGCTTTCCAGCAGCTGATTTGCTTAGACTAAGCTTAGAGTGCTCTCTTACAGCCTGGAAGAACTCTACAGTTCTTCCAGGCTGTACAGTTTTTACAAGAACTGTACCGTATTGCGCTTCCACTATGAGTATTTTTGAAATTTTGTTCTAAGTGTGCATTCAGTGTGTTTAGCACACACACATTTTCTGTATTGGCACCTAATTGACGTTTGGAATGTTGAACACACACATATATACACTATATGGAAAAAGTATTGGGATACCTGCACATTACACATACAGGAGCTTCATCTAGAAGAGCATTTATAAGGTCAGACACTGATGTTGGACGAGAGGGCTTGGCTCGCAGTCTTTATTACAGTTCATCCCAAAGGTGTCTGATGGGGCTGAGGTCAGGGCTCTTTGCGGGCCAGTCAAGTTCTTCCACACCAAAGTTGGAAGCATACAACTGTCCAAAATGTCTTGGTATGGATACTAAGGGGCCTAGACCAACCCCCGAAAAACATCTCCATAGCATTATCTCTCCTCCACCAAACTTTACAGTTGGCACAATGCAATCAGGCAGGTAACATTCTCCTGGCATTTGCTAAACCAAGACTCGTCCATCAGACTACCAGAAAGAGAAGGGTGATTTCTTCCTCCGCTCTCCAGAGTCCAGTGGCAGCAAGCTTTACACCATTCCACTCGAAGCTTGTCATTGTGTTTGGTGATGTAAGGCTTGCATGCAGTTGCTGGGCCATGGAAACTCATGCCATGAACCTCCTGGCGCACAGTTTTTTTTACTTTGATGTTGATACCAGAGGAGGTTTGGAACTCTGCAGCTAGTGAGTCAGCAGAGCGTTGGCGACTTATATGTGCTATGGGCCCCCGCTCTGGAACTTTACGTGGTGTGCTGTGTTTCCTAAACACTTTCACTTTCCACTTACAGTTGATTATGGAATATCTAAGAGGGAAAACATTTCACAAACTGACTTACAACGATAGTATCTTATTACAGTACCACACTCGAATTCAGTGAGCTCTTTAGAACGACCTATTCTTTCATAAATGTTTGTAAAAGGCAGACTGCATGGATAGGTGCTTAGTTTTATACACCTGGGGCAATGGGACTAAATAAACATCTAAATTCAATGTGTCCCAATACTTTTTTCCATAGCCGGTTCCCAAGGGTTGAATCCGCTGGGTTAAACTTTGCAGCATTTCCGACCTAAAACCCGCAGCAGATTCCATCCGAAAAACCGCACCACATTGTGGTACAGTGTTCCAGGCAGAATTTCCGCTGCGGAAAGCAGCGCTATAAAAAAAACAAATAGTGCATACTTACCGCCACATTAGTCATGGCGACATGTCCCTTCGTTGACATGTGTTTCGGCCTCCCGGGATGACGCTGCAGCCCATAAGATCGCAGAAGCCTATGATTGGCTCCAGCAATCACATGGGATGAAATGTCATTGCAGGAGGCCAGCCTGGAAAAAGAACAGAAGAAGGTGTCGATACGATAACGCACGGTTTGTAAGTATAAGCGTTTTTTGCGCCAGAATCGCTGCGATTCCGCCTATTTGTTGCGGGTTTTACATCCCCTTTGAATTCAATGGGAAAAATGCAGCATAAATGCTGTGGATTTAAAATCCGAATCACATTTATGAATTTTTTTGCTGAGTTTTTTTTTCCCGCAGCGTGGGCATGAGATTAATAAATCTCATCCACTCTGCTGCTACTGTAATGCTGCAGAATTTCCACACAGAATTCAGTTGCAGAAAATCTGAAGCATTTGAGCTATGTGGGAACCCGGCCATATAGTGTATGTATGTATGTATGTATGTATATACATGTAATTTCCCTGTAGCTCATTGCTCTTAATGGCTTGGTGGCTTAGTCTCTGATGTCCAGTGGATTTATCTCCCAAGCAGTTCCTGGTGTTAGACTGTTTAGTCCTCTATTTTTTCCCTGGTATTCAGTTATTTGTTGTCCAAGTCTATTTCATCCAGTGTTGTGTTATAGCCACCATCACTGGCGTAGCTATAGGGGTCGCAGCGGTCGCAATTACGACCGGGCCCCGAAGCCAGGGGGGCCCACAGCCCCCTGAACCACATCAATAAAAAGTTACTATAGTAACTCGGGCCGCGGGCCCCTGTTACTATAGTAACAGACTGTACTTACCTTCCTGGTTCCGGATCGCAGCGGAGGTCCTGACGTCAAGCGTTGTGCGCAGCGCATGATGTCACAGCGCTATGCGCCGCGCACAACATCAAGAGGACAGGACCTCCACCGCGGCTGAAGAGGAAGGTAAGATTAGTAGCCCTGACTGGCGGGGTCCAACTCCCGGGACCCGCCAATCAGCTGTTTTGAAGGGGCCGCAGCACTCGTACGAGAGCTACTTCACCTTCATTCCGGTCACACTGTGAATCGGTGTCGGCGATTCACAGTGTGAGCGAGTAGTGAAATGAAGGGGAAGCAGCTCTCGTACGAGTGCTGCGGCCCCTTCAAAACAGCTGATTGGCGCGACCCGGGAGACGGCCCCCGACATATCAGCTATTGATGGCCTATCCTGAGGATAGGCCATCAATGTTTAGGGACTGCAAAACCCCTTTAACCCTACAATGTAGCAGGCTTAGGGGGCCCATGAGACAGGATCACAGATTGTGTGATGCTGTCTGCTGGGCCCTGTATCTAAGCCAATCACATGGTAGTCTTAGATACATGGCCCATGTGTGATCCTGTCTGATGGGCCCTGTATATAAGCCTACCACACTGTAGGTTTAGATACAGGGCCCCAGCACACAGTAATCTTATACTGTATAAGAATACTGTCTGCTGGACTCTGTATCTAAGCCTACCTTGTGGTAGGCTTAGATACAGGGTCCCACAGACAGTATCACACAAGGGCCCTGTATCTAAGCCTAACACATGTGTTACTAATCATTTTTTGGTGTGTTTTCTTACAGGTTCAGTCGTTAGACTACGTCGGATTCCAGGACTACTTCGATGACGGCTTTTCTTTTGGTTATCAATAAAATGGTTAATGAGGGTTGTGTGTTTTTTTTTTTTATTTCAATAAAATATTTTTTCTATGTCTTTGTTTTTTTTTTAAACTATATTACTACCGCCTTAGTAATGGCCGCCGGATGATTGACAGCATCCATTGCTAAGGCGGGGCTTAGTGTTAGCCGCTGCTGAGGCTGACACTAACCTTTATTACCCCGGTACCCACCGCCACCAGGGGTGCTGGGAAGAGCCGGTTACCATCCAGTGGGGCGGCCGCAGGCTAGTATTATCAGGAGGGGAAAGGCCAAAAACAGTGGCCCTTCCCACCCTGGTGATGCTAGGCTGCTGCTTTATTGTATCTGGCTGATTATGAAAAATGGGGGGGACCCCACATCATTTAAAAAAAATAAAAAAAAATAATAATTGGAACGAACGATGTCGGGTCCCCCCCCCAATTTTCATAACCAGCCATAAACAACACAGCAGCAGCAGGCAGCATTGCCAGGGTGGTAGGTGCCACTGTTTTTGGCCTTCCCCAGCCTAATACTACCAGCCTGCGGCCGCCCCGGTGCCTAACCGTCACTACAGATGGTTGGGTACTGGTTCGTACCCGGCTCTTCCCAGCACTCCTGGTGGCGGTGGGTATCGGGGTAATAATGGGGGTTAGTGTTAGCCTCTGCACCTGCTAACATGAAGCCCCGCCTTAGTAATGGAGTTTGTCAATCATCCAGCGGCAATTACTAAGGCGGTAATAATAAAGTTTAAAAAGATACAAACACATAGAAAAAATATTTTATTGAAATAAAAAAACACAACCCTCATTAACCATTTTATTGAGAATAAAAAAACGCTGTCATTGAAGTCCTCGTATCCAAAGTCCAACAACCGAACCTGTAAAAAAACACAAACACACAAAAATAATCAGTAACACATAAAGAAGCAAAATTATTATTCTTACCTTTCCTGGGTCCAGCGCTGGAGCCGCAATGTCAGCGAGCTGAGTCCTGTATCTAATCCGATCATGTGTGATACTGTCTGCTGGGCCCTATATCTAATCCAATCATGTGTGATACTGTCTGCTGAGCCACTGTATCTAATCCTATCATGTGTGATACTGTCTGCTGAGCCACTGTATCTAATCCTATCATGTGTGATACTGTCTGCTGAGCCACTGTATCTAATCCTATCATGTGTGATACTCTCTGCTGGGCCACTGCATCTAATCCTATCATGTGTGATACTGTCTGCTGAGCCACTGTATCTAATCCTATCATGTGTGATACTGTCTGCTGAGCCAATGTTTCTAATCCTATCCATAGTTTATAGGGTCGTAGTGCTATAGATATGCTATGCTGTCTCCTATACACACATTTTTTTTTTGGGGGGACACATATGTATTGGGGCTATTTCCCCTGGCATTTTAAGCCCTGAGGGTATGTTCACACGGCAGCGTCCGTTACGGCTGAAATTACGGTGCTGTTTTCATGAGAAAACAGCACAATAATTTCAGCCGTAATGGCATGTTGCAGGCGTCTTTCGCTGCGTCCATTACGGACGTAATTGGAGCTGTTTTACCATGGAGTCCATGGAAAACGGCTCCATTTACGTCTGAAGAAGTGACAGGCACTTCTTTGACGCGGGCGTCTTTTTTACGCGCCGCCTTTTGACAGCGGCGCATAAAAAAAATGACCGTCGGCACAGAACATCGTGAAGCCCATTCAAATGAATGGGCAGATGTTTGCCAACGCTTTTGAGCCGCATTTTCGGACGTAATTCGGGGCTAAAGCGCCTGAATTACGTCCGTAAATAGGGTGTGTGAACCCAGCCTTAGTGACACCCCTGGCTGCTAGTGCTGCATTGTTGGGTCACTTAGGAGACCCAGCGATGCAGCTGAAAGCTGCGGACCGTCGGCCATGAGAAGTTTGCGGGGGGGGGGGCCAATAAGAACTTTTGCATCGGGGCCCATGAGCCTTTAGCTACGCCCCTGGCTACCATTGTTTGTTACCTTCACTTGTGTTCAGTGGTTACTTATCTGTTGTTTTTGCAGCAGGCAGTATTAACATGCATGAATGGTAAGGTCAGCATACACTTAGGTGGAGTTGTGTGTGCAGATCCTGTAGAACATTAAGTACTCCATATGCTGCATGTATGGTGCGTTCTGATGGCATCCGATGGAATATGGCACAATTTTATTCCTATGCAATCTGACAGAAAACAAACTCTCCATGCTTACCTGGTTACACACTACTGTTATGCGGAAATTATCTATTTTATATCCTATTTAAAAATGCTTGTCATAAATATGTTTTACTCATACACTATACATATATTTTTTCAGTCATGTTTTAGCTGTCAACATTTTTGCATTATGTGAAAAATGTATTTTTAAAGCACCATCTCTCAGTGAAATATTTGTCAAACAGAGACTAAGCAAAGGCAGTTCTAGCAAATTAGAGGCTGGTACAAGGGTTGCACGGATGAATTGCATTGTCAACCATGCCACCTCTGTAGACACAGTTTTCAACCATTTGCAAGATAATCTATGAAGGGCAGTGTAATTGAATAGTACCAGAAAAAGCTGATATTTTCCTTGATAGGTAGTCATTTACTGTAATGGTGTGATTCCATACTTTTCCATTCCATTCTGGTAACAAGTGTCTTGTAACTTTTGCAGCTTGTCACTTTGTAATTTTTTTTATATTTGTTCTTTATACATTTTATAACAGTCTACGGTGATATGACTATAATTATTTGGCATATACTGTACAATGAAACTCCTTTTCCTGTTTCAGTTTTTATTCCTCAGCCAACTGTACAGTGAATAATACGAGCATATTGGATGCAATTATACCTGTACTAGATATTCTTACACATTGACATACTTTCTTTGCATTTCAGCATGTGTGTATTCTCATGTCCCTTAAAACTATACCTGATATCCTATTCCCATACTGTCTAATGTAAGTTTCTCAGAATCATCTTGCTTACTGGCACTGTTGTGTAGACAGGCAATGTAGTGGCGTTTAGATTGTGAATATCTACAAATACATTAGATCTGTATGAATATGCAGTGACTAATCCTATATAAAATTAATGAGACTGGAAGATAAAAAAAAAAAAAACAGACTGCCTTGTAGACGACGGGGTGGGTAGAATCTCTATTTCTTTATAAATGTTTTTCGGGGGTAGGAGAATGATAAAGTGTGTGTTTCAGTAGTAATGATCATGTCCATTTGTTGAACCCATTCTGAAGTGAAGAAACCACAGAGCAACTAATACTGCATACTCTTTGCTTACTCATCGTGTACATTATGCAGGTTTTAAAGTAAATAATGATCTTTGGCCAACATTTGCCGAGAATGTGGAGGAGTAAAAACAATCCCACATAATAATGTTATTTGCAAAATGCTTATTTTTTTATATTTTTTTTTGGGCTGTGGGCCATGTTTAGTTGTTGTCTTGGCAGAATACAAATACTCTTATCCTAGTGGATATCATCAGCAAACTCTATAGATCTTGCTTATGGGTCCACCATTCAGAAGAAACTATTGAATTCCAGATGGCAACACCAAGGAATAGGCTGGGGGATTACTGAGATCAATGCTCAATTTTCAGTCTTTATTTTGTGCTGTGCTATTTTTGCCTTATCCAAACCACTTTCATAACAGTATTAACCCCTTAATGACCAGCCTATTTTAAACCTTAATGACCAAGGTATTTTTTACATTTTTCCATCGTCACATTCCAAGAGCTATAACTTTTTTATTTTTGCGTCGACATAGCTGTATAAGGTCTTTTTTTTTTGCGGGACAAGTTGTATTTTTTAATAGCACCATTTTGAGGTACATATTATTTATTGATTAACTTTTATTAACTTTTTTTTGGGGGGAATAGAAAAAACCCTGACATTTTGCCACTCTTTTTCAGGTTTTAAATCTACGCCGTTTACTGTGTGGTATAAATAACACAATAACTTTATTCAGCGGGTTGTTAAGATTGCAATGGTACCAAATCTCTATAGATTTTGTATGTTTTACTACTTTTACACAGTAAAAACGCTTTTTTTCAAAATTATTTATTTTTGTGTCTCCATATTTGAAGAGCCATAACTTTTCTATTGTTCCGCCGATGCAGTTGTATGAGGGCTTTTTGTTTTGCGGGAAGACTTGTAGTTTTTATTGGTACCATTTTGGAGTAGATGCGACTTTTTGATCACTTTTTATCACATTTTGTTTAAGTCAGGATTCACAGAAAACAGCAATTTTTCCATAGTTTTTTATTGAATTTTTTACGGCGCTCAACATGCGGGTTAAATAATGTAATAGCTTTATAGTCGGGGTCGTTACGGACGTGGTGATACCAAATATGTGTAACTTTTTTACTTTATTTTGTTTTTTTAATACTAAAGCAGTTTGTAAGGGGAAAAAGTGGGTTTTTCATTTTTTTTCAAATTTTTTTTTATTAACTTTATTAAACTTTTTTTTTACTTTTTTACTATTTCCACTAGGGGACTTTAATATGTGATCATCCAATCTCTATTATAATACACTGCAATACTTTTGTATTGCAGTGTATTACTGCCTGTCCGTTTAAAACAGACAGGCATCTGCTTGGACATGCCTCTTGGACATACCTAGCAGGCATTCACTACAGGCAGACCAGGGGGCCTTTATTAGGCCCCCAGCTGCCATCGGAGACACAGACACTCGGTGATCTTATCACCGGGTGTCGGTGGGATGAGAGGGAGCTCCCTCCCTCTCTCCAAAACGATGCGCACGCTATTGAGCGCCGCATCTGAGGGGTTAAACGGGTGAGATTGATACTTATATCGATCTCACACGTTCGAGCAGGGACACCCCCACCTCTCAGCTACATCTGGCAGCTGAGAGCAGGGAGATTAGACAGCTCCCTGCTCTGTTTACTTTATTATGATGCAGCGCCGTAAAAAGGCTTTTGCATCGAAATAAAGCCCATTAGTGGCTGCCGTGAAAAGGCGTATTGGCGGACACTAACAGGTTAATGTAAAACATACTTTTGATTGATATTTATTGAGAACCTGAGCTTTACTTTAACATTTTTAAACTCAAGGTTGACTCCTGGGCTTCCATTTACATGAGGTGTGCAAAACAGCCATTTAAAGGGGTTGTCAAGTTAATGTGAGTAATACTTTGTTCCGCTGCTACGAATGTGTGGGGGTTATACATCATGGAAATTAAATAAAACGCTAATAGGCAGGGGTGAAGAAAGTTGAACCCCCTCCCCAATCAGATATTCATGGCCTATCCTAAGAACAGGCCATCAATTTTATTTCACCAGACAACTCTTTAACATAACTGAATTAGAGCCTTTTGCTCTTGCTAGTAAAGTAGTGAGAGCTTTGACTGATAAATTTAATTAACCGAACAAAGGACTCTTGGAGTCTATGTGAGAATGTTACATCTCATTGTTTAATAGAATAATTTCACAGGATAAATAAGTCTGGAAGATGTAAAGACATTAATAGATCAGTTATAGGTAGGCTGCCATAATCAACAATAATACTGGCATATAATAATTTTTCCATTTCTAATAGTAAAATGAAATTTCTATCTGTGCACTTCATAAACATTCATAATTAAAAGTCTGTATATAAATTCACCACCACCACTACATGTATGCACAGCTATTTATAGAGCTTTACAATTACTTTAAAAAAGTCCAAGACAGTAGAGAAAGATGTTTTTTAAATGAAATTGGGGTTGTGAACCATGTGATGTAATAAATTTGCATATGCAGATTGAACTGAAGCCGTGAAATAGCATTCACTATACAAGAAGAAAGGAAAGCATTTTTTCTTAAGGGAGTATTCAACACGTTTTCACCCAGTGTTGGATTGGGCGCCTAGGGGCCACCAGTGAAATTGTTTCTGGGGATTCACTCTACGGCTACATAAAAATAAAAAAAAGTGGATTCGCAGAACAGGGGAGAAACAGGAAGCCGAGCTGTCTTCATCCTGGATTCAATTGTATCCGTGTCCACAACATCGTTTTAAATAGCAATCTTTCAGGCAAACTACAACTTCCGGAATGCCCTAAATGTATGCAGCTCTCAAATATACTATGCATTGTAGATTCTAAACAGATGAGAGACCAACCCCTTAATGACGCAGCATAGTTTGGGCCTTAAGGCTCAGACCCCATTTTTCAAATCTGACATGTGACACTATATCTGGTAATAGCTTTGGAATGCTTTTATATATTCAAGCGATTCTGAGATTCTTTTCTCATGACACATTGGAATTTATGTAAGTGGTCGATACCTTTAGTGTTTATTTGTGAAAAACACCAAAATTTTGAGAAAATTTGGAAAAACTTAAATTTTCAAAATTTTAATGTATCTGCTTCTAAGGCCTTATTCACACAAATGTGTTATACATCCGTGATACACCCGTGATTTTCACGCTCCGTCGAATGGACCTATGTTAGTGAATGGGGCCGTTCAGACTGCCAGTGATTTTCACGCAGCGTATGTGCACTGCGTAACACTCACGACATGTCCTATACTTGCCAGTGTTTCGCGCAGCACGCACCCATTGAAGTCAATGGGTGCGTGCAAATCGCGCACGGCACACGGAAGCACTTCAGCTAGTAAAGAAGAGAAGGGAAATATAAAATCCCCTCCTTCTTTACTGTGTCATCACATAAAAAGGGAGTGTCATAATGATGCCGGATGCGTGAAAATCACGCAGCCACGCACCATACACACATATCACACTTTTGCGAACGCAAAACGCAGAGATTTTTGCACGCGCAAAACGGACACGTTCGTGTGAATAAGGTCTAAGACAAATAGTAATTCAACACAAAATAGTAGCTAACATATCCCATATGTCTACTTTATGTTAGCATAGTTTTTTGAACGTCCTTTTATTTTTCTAGGACGTTACAAGGCTTAGAACTTTAGCAGCAATTTCTCACATTTTTATGAAAATTGCAAAAGCCAGTTTTTATAGGGAACAGTCCACTACCGTTTTGAAATGGCTTCGATTGGCCTATATATTAGAAACCCCCATAAAAAACTGCACCCATCAAAGTATTCAAAACAGCATTTAGAAAGTTTCTTAACCTTTTAGGCATTTCACAGGAATTAACCCCTTCCCGACATTTGTCGTAAGTATACGACATGGAAAGCCAGCGCTTCCCGCAAAATGTTGTATACTTACGACAAATGCATGGCACCGGCTCAGAAGCTGAGTCAGTGCCATCATCCCCGGATGTCAGCTGTATCTGACAGCTGACATCCAGCTGTAACGGCGGGGACCGAAGCTAGCTTCGATCCCCACCATTAACCCCTTAAATGCAGCCGTCAAAAGCGATCGCTACATTTAAGGTGTTTGCAGCTCATCGACACCCCGGCAATGAAATTGCCAGGGTGTCAGTGGCTGCAATGGCAACCGGAAGCCTAATACTGTCCTCCCGGTCTGCCTAGCATGGAAAACTTCCAGCCCCTGCCCTGCGGCGGAGCCTGAACGGCTTCCGCAGCCACCGGCAAGATGGCGCCGGCTCAGGAGATGATCCGGCGTCATCAGCGGTGGAAGTCAGCTGTATGCTACAGCTGACATCCACCTGTAATGGCAGGAACCGGAGCTAGCTCCGATCCCTGCCATTAACCCCTCAGATGCAGCGATCGGATGCGATCACTGCATCTTAGCGGTTGCAAGCAGATCGCCAGCCCTGACAGGCAATCAGGACGGCGACTGCTGCTATGGCAACAGGAGACACAATGGCCTCCTGCTCTGACATTACGGAAGCCGATTAGGCCCCCGCCGGGAGGCAAAGCCTAATCGGCTTGCTTTCAGTGAATAACTAACAGATCCAATACATTGCACCACGTAGGTAGCGCAATGTATTAGAAAAAAAAATCTGACAGTTGGACCTTCAAGTCTCTAGTGGAACTTGAAAAAAAGTGTTAAAAAAGTATAACAAAAGTGTAAAAAAAGTGAAAAGAATACGTTTGAACACATAATAAAAGTTTCAAGTAATAAAATAAAGCACAATCGCCCGGTTCACTTATCAAGTCCTGTTATTGAAAAAATAATAATAAACCATACGTATTTGGTATCACCGTGACCGTAACGACCTGAGGTATAAAAATATTATATTATTTATTGCACGCGGTGAACAGCGTAAAAATATTGAAATAAAAAGTGATCAAATAGTCGCATGTATCCAAAAATGGTACCTATAAAAACTATAGCTCGTCTCGCAAAAAACATGCCCTCATACAGCTCCGTCGACGAAAAGATATGGTTCTCACAAAATGGCGACAGAAAAGATACATTATTTTTACAAAAGTAATTATACTGTGCAAAAAGTTGTAAAACATAAAAAAGTGCTATAAATTAGGTATTGCCGGAAACGTACTGACCCGCAGAATAAAGTTAATATGTAATTTATAACGCATGATGAACGCTGTATAAAAACCCCCTAAAAATACTATGCCAGAATTGCTGTTTTTTTGGTCACCTTGCCTCTCAAAAAATAGGATAAAAAGTGATCAAAAAGTCGCATGTACCCCAATATGGTACCAATAATAACTACAGCTCATCCCGCAAAAAAACAGCCCTCATACCACTACGACTATGAAAAAATGAAATTAGTTAAGGCTCCAAAAAGCCAGGAAATAAAAGATATGCAGTTCTGCAGATCAGAGGGGAACATTTCGTCTGTTTCAAGAGGTGATTTATCGGGGGCCTAAAAATAGAGAACCAGGAAGGGGGGCCCAAACATGTCTGCTAGAAGCGAGGACGCCCATATTATACCAGGATAACACTTCCTAGCAAAATTCCTCAAACTGCAAAGGTGCGGAGTGTGGACCAAATGGGGGATAAGTAAAGACACCGTTTATCAGTGCGACACCGGCCTGTGCAGAAATGATTGCTTCACAGCAAATACACATCTATGGATTATTTTATTGTTTACTCCATTATTATACCACCTGACTAGGCCCCTTATGTACTCCACCCAGCTTATATATGCCCCCACATTATAAACGGAAACACCAGTAATACTCAAACAAATCTACTACCAAGCAAAATCTACGCTTCAAAAGCCAAATGGTGCTCCCACCCATCTGAGCCCTACAGCGTGCCCAAAGAGCAGTTTACTTCCACTAAGGGCATGACCAGACGTGGCGGAATTGCTCTGGAATTCCGCTGCGGACAGTCCGCTGCGGAAATCCACAGCGTACACGTTTCTTCACAGCTTTCCACACCTTTTTCGTTAGGTTCGTTTACACGTTGCGGACAATTCCGCTGAGAAGCATTGGCTGCGGTGCGGAATTTGGTGTCCGCAGCATACACTGGTTTTTGCGGATGTGTAGCGGACTTGTTGCGGACTCATTGCGGAATTTCTCCATTGACTTTAATGGAGAGTCAAAATTCCGCAATGAAGTCCGCAGATGTTATGTGTGCTGCGTAGCGTATTTCTTTTACAAACATGATCTTTCTTCATTCTGGCTGGACCTATGTATTTCTAGGTCTACAGCCAGACTGAAGCCCCATGCACACTAACGTAAAAACGCCCGTAATCACGGGCCGTTATTACGGCATGGGCAGGCCCATAGAAGTCAATGGGGCTCCCGTAATTACGGGTGACTACGTGTGTGCACCCGTAATTACGGGAGCGTTGCTAGGTGACGTCAGTAAGTAGTCACTGTCCAGGGTGCTGAAAGAGTTAAACGATCGGCAGTAACTGTTTCAGCACCCTGGACAGTGACTTCCGATCACAATATACATCAACCTCTAAAAAAAATAGAAGTTCATACTTACCGAGAACTCCCTGCTTCTTCCTCCAGTTCGGCCTCCCGGGATGACGTTTCAGTTCAAGTGACGGCTGCAGCGAATCACAGGCTGCAGCGGTCACATGGACTGCCGCGTAATCCAGGGAGGTCGGGCTGGATGTCAAGAGAGGGACGCGTCACAAAGGCAACGGCCGGGTAAGTATGAATTTATTTTACTTTTACTAGGGAAAGGGCTGTCCCTTCTCTCTATCCTACACTGATAGAGAGAAAGGAAAGTACTTTCACCTCAATACGCAACGGCTAGTCCGCATCAATTTAATGCCCATTTTAGGCAGAGCCGCAACAGAATCTGCAACACAGATTATGTGCGGCATTGATGCGGACAGTGGTGGAAAAAGTATGCCACTTCTGGTCATGCCCATATATGGCACCGCCATACCCAGGAGAACCCTTTTAACAATTTTTGGGGTGTGTGTCTACAGTGGCATAAGCTGGGCACGACATACTTGCCACTGAATTGGCAATTCTGGGGAAAAATGTAAATTTTTACTTTGCACCATACGCAGCACATTTATTTATGGAAAAGACCTGTGGGGTGAAAATGCTCACTACACCCCTTAATAAATGCCTTAAGGGGTGTAGTTTCTAAAATTGGGTCACTACTGGGGGGTAGATCCAGAGCCATCTGAGCCTCTGCAATTGTGAACCAATTCTGTGTAAAGCGCCAAATTAGGCCTCAATTTTGCATGGTATTCTCTCACTCCTGAGCCGTCAAATGTCCAGGCAAAAGATTAGTACCCCATGTAGGGTGTTTCTAAAACCGGGAAATACAGCATAATAATTAGAGAGCTGTCTTGTTATGGTGGCACAAGCTGGGCACCACATAATGGCATATCTATTGAAAAATCCCATTTTCACTCTGCAATATCGAGTGCACACACCTGCGAGGTTAACATGCTCACTACACCCCTAAGTGAATACCTTGAGGGGTGTAGTTTCCAAAATGGGGGTCACTTTTGGGGGGTTTCCACTGTTTTGGTCCCACAGGGGTTTTACAACTGCTACATAGCAACCAGAAACCAATCCAGCAAAATCTGTACTCCGAAAGCCAAATGGCACTCATTCCCTTCTGAGCCCTGCCGTGTGCCCAAAAATGAGTTTATAACCACATATGGGGTATTGCCATACTCCGGAGAAATTGCTTAACAAATTTTGTTTGTTTTTTCTGCTTTATTTTTTGAGAAAATGAAAAATGTTGCGCTAAATCTACGTCTTATTGGAAAAAATATGTAATTTTTATTTTCACTGCCCAATTCAAATAAAATCTATAAAACAGCTGTGGGGTCAAAATGCTCACTACACCCCTAGATTAATTCCTCAAGGGGTGTAGTTTCCTAGATGGCGTCACTTTTTGGGCGTTTTCATTGTTTTGTCCCCTCAGGGGCTTTGCAAATGTGACATGGCCTCCGCAAACCATTCCTGCTAAACTTGAGCTCCAAAAGCCAAATGGCGCTCTTTCCCTAAGCCCTGCCGTGTGTCCAAACAGCTGTTTATGAACACATATTGGGTACTGTTTTACTCGGGAGAAATTGTTTTACAAATTTTGTGGTGCTTTTTCTCCTTTAGTCCTTGTGAAAATTAGAAAAAATTCGCTAAACCTACATTTTCTTTGAAAGAATGTAGATTTTCATTTTCACGGCCTACTTCCAATAATTTCTGCAAAAAATCTGTGGCGTCAAAATGCTAACTATACCCCTAGATAATTTCCTCAAGGAATGTAGTTTCCAAAATGGGGCCACTTGTGGGGGGTTTCCACTGTTTTGGTCCCTCATGGGCTTTGCAAATGCGACATGGCCTCCGAAAAGCATTCCTGCTACATTTGAGCTCCAAAAGCCAAATGGCGCACTTTCCCTTCTGAGCCCTGCCGTGTGTCCAAACATGCATTTATTACCACATATTGGGTACTGTTTTACTCTGGAGAAATTGTTTTACAGATTTTGTGGTGCTTTTTCTCCTTTAGTCCTTGTGGAAATGAGAAAAAATTAGCTAAACCTACATTTTCTTTGAAATAATGTAGATTTTCATTTTCACGGCCCACTTCCAATAATTTCTACAATAAACCTGTAGGGTCAAAATGCTCACCATACCCCTAGATAATTTCCTTAAGGTGTGTAGTTTCCCAAATGGGGACACTTTTGGATGATTTGTTTTGGCACCGCAAGAGCCCTTCAAACCCGACATGGTGCCTAAAATATATTCTAATAAAAAGGAGGCCCAAAATCCTCTCGGTCTTCCTTTGCCTCTGAGGCCTGTGCTTCAGTCCATTAGCACACTAGAGACACATGTGGGATATTTCCTAAAACTGCAGAACCTGGGCAATAAATATTGAGTTGTATTTCTCTGGTAAATCTTTGTGTTACAAAAAAAATGGATTAAAAATGTATTTTGGCAACAACAAAAAATTACATTTGTAAATTTCACCTCTGAAAATGTGAGAAATTGCTGCTAAAGTTCTAAGCCTTGTACAGGGGCGTAGCTAGGGGGGGGCAGGCGGGGCATGTGCCCCGGGTGCAACCCGTTGGTAGGGAAGGGGGACGCGGAAGAGCAGCTGATCGTTGCTGATAGGCGCCCCGTATGTGGGACACCTGCAGCAGCTTAGGAAGAGCCAGGACATTACGGCATTTTGACTGGGGTCTGTGACGGCCAGGGAGTTGACCAGTCCATTCATCTGACCTCACGTCAGTGACATGAGGTCAGATGACTCAGGTCAGGGGACAGGTCCACTCCCGTGCTGCAGCCTTCCAGCTCTGCCTCTACTCTGTGCTCTGTGCTCTGCCGAGCCCGTCCTGACCTGTGATGCTGTCAGCAAGGCGACATGGTGAGTGTCTGTGTGTGTAATTTGTGTCTCTGTGTTTGTGTTTGTATGTGTATATGTTACAGTGTGTGTGTGTGTGTGTGTGTGTGTGAGTGTGTGTGTGTGTAGTGTGAATACAGTATGTGTCTCTGTGTTTGTATGTGTATATGTTACAGTATGTGTGTGTGTGTGTGTGTGTGTGTGTGTGTGTGTGTGTGTCTGTGTGTCTGTCTGTCTGTGTCTCTGCATATGTTTGTCTCTTACATCTACTACATTATCTGTACTCAGAGAGTTATCACTGTGTTATCTGTGGTTTTACACAGGACTGCAGGTAACGTCTGCCACATTATCTGTACTGTGTAGCAGAGCTGAGATTGTAATTTAGCACAATGTGTTATCTGTGGTGTTACATAGGACTGCAGGCAACAGCTACTACATTATCTGTAATCAGAGTTATCACTGTGTTATCTGTGGTGTTAGATAGGACTGCAGGTAACACTACTATCTGTATTTAGAGAGTTATCTCTGTGTTATCTGTGGTGTTACATAGGACTGCAGGTACCATCTACTATATTATCTGTACTCAGAGAATTATCACTGTGTTATCTGTGATGTTACATAGGACTGCAGGTAACATCTACTACATTATCTGTGCTGTGTACATATGTGCCTGTGTGCGTATATATGGGTCTGTTTGTGAATGTGTCTTTGTGCTTCTATATTTGTGCCTTTTATGTATATGTATATGTCCCTGTCTGTGTATTTATCTGCCGGTGTGTGTGTGTGTGTGTATATGTGTTTGTACGTCTATATATTTACCTGTATGTATGTATGTATTCCAGAATGTGTGTATGTATATTTGCCTGTATGTCTAAATATCTGTCTTGATGTATGTACAGTATATACAGTGAAGGAAATAAGTATTTGATCCCTTGCTTATTTTGTAAGTTTGCCCACTGTCAAAGACATGAACAGTCTAGAATTTTTAGGCTAGGTTAATTTTACCAGTGAGAGATAGATTATATAAAAAAATAAATAAATAAATCACATTGTCAAAATTATATATATTTATTTGCATTGTGCACAGAGAAATAAGTATTTGATCCCTTTGGCAAACAAGACTTAATACTTGGTGGCAAAACCCTTGTTGGCAAGCACAGCAGTCAGACATTTTTAGTAGTTGATGATGAGGTTTGCACACATGTTAGATGGAATTTTGGCCCACTCCTCTTTGCAGATCATCTGTAAATCATTAAGATTTTGAGGCTGTCGCTTGGCAACTTGGATCTTCAGCTCCCTCCATAAGTTTTCGATGGGATTAAGGTCTGGAGACTGGCTAGGCCACTCCATGACCTTAATGTGCTTCTTTTTGAGCCACTCCTTTGTTGCCTTGGCTGTATGTTTCGGGTAATTGTCGTGCTGGAAGACCCAGCCACGAGCCATTTTTAATGTCCTGGTGGAGGGAAGGAGGTTGTCACTCAGGATTTGACGGTACATGGCTCCATCCATTCTCCCATTGATGCGGTGAAGTAGTCCTGTGCCCTTAGCAGAGAAACACCCCCAAAACATAATGTTTCCACCTCCATGCTTGACAGTGGGGACGGTGTTCTTTGGGTCATAGGCAGCATTTCTCTTCCTCCAAAAACGGCGAGTTGAGTTAATGCCAAAGAGCTAAATTTTAGTCTCATCTGACCACAGCACCTTCTCCCAATCAATCTCAGAATCATCCAGATGTTCATTTCAAACTTCAGATGGGCCTGTACATGTGCCTTCTTGAGCAGGGGGACCTTGCGGGCACTGCAGGATTTTAATCCATTACGGCGTAATGTGTTACCAATGGTTTTCTTGGTGACCGTGGTCCCAGCTGCCTTGAGATCATTAACAAGTTCCCCCCGTGTAGTTTTCGGCTGAGCTCTCACCTTCCTCAGGATCACGGATACCCCACGAGGTGAGATTTTGCATGGAGCCCCAGATCGATGTCGATTGACAGTCATTTTGTATGTCTTCCATTTTCTTACTATTGCACCAACAGTTGTCTCCTTCTCACCCAGCATCTTACTTATTGTTTTGTAGCCCATTCCAGCCTTGTGCAGGTCTATGATCTTGTCCCTGACATCCTTAGAAAGCTCTTTGGTCTTGCCCATGTTGTAGAGGTTAGAGTCAGACTGATTAATTGAGTCTGTGGACAGGAGTCTTTTATACAGGTGACCATGTAAGACAGCTGTCTTTAATGCAGGCACCAAGTTGATTTGGAGCGTGTAACTGGTCTGGAGGAGGCTGAACTCTTAATGGTTGGTAGGGGATTAAATACTTATTTCTCTGTGCACAATACAAATAAATATATATAATTTTGACAATGTGATTTTCTGTTTTTTTTTAAATATAATCTATCTCTCACTGGTAAAATTAACCTAGCCTAAAAATTCTAGACTGTTCATGACTTTGACAGTGGGCAAACTTACAAAATCAGCAAGGGATCAAATACTTATTTCCTCCACTGTATGTTCCAGCGTGTCCATATATGTGGTTCATTTTTCGTTTGTGTAGGTGGCGGCAATAGAGAGTCCCGCACAGGGCGCCATCCAAGCTAAGGCCGGCCATGTCTGTCACCGACCCTATTTAGAAGAAACTCTGCCGCTGCCTGCGCCGCATGACCTCCTCGGCTCATCCGGTAAGTCACACCAGGCAGAGCGGAGAGTGGTAGAGGTAGGCTACCGCTCACCGGTCTGTTCACAGTGTGGCGCTAAGTACAAGGGGGGGGGAGTGTGGCGCTATTTAAAAGGGGGGGAATGTGTCACTATTTACAAGGGGGGGGAGTGTGGCGCTATTTACAATGGGGCAGCTGGCTGTGTGTGGCACTATCTACAAGGGGGGGGATTGTGCTGCTATCTACAAGGGGGGAAGTGGGCTGTGTGTGGCACTATCTACAAGGGGGCTGTGTGTGCCACTATCTACAAGGGGACTGTGTGGCACTATCTACAAGGGGGGCTGTGTGGCACTATCTACAAGGGGGGCTGTGTGTGGCACTATCTACAAGGGGGGCTGTGTGTGGCACTATCTACAGGGGGCTGTGTGTGGCCTCTTTAATTTATTTTCTTTTCATTTATTTTTATGTTAATTACATTATAGAACTATATCGCTTGTAAAATGTAGAAATGCTTTTATACTCGAGTTACATTAAAAAAATTGTGAAAAAAAAATTACACCTCATTGATTGGTAGGGAAAGAAAACATGGCGAGGGGGAAGGAGATGTCGGGAAATAAGTTGGGGGGGGGGGGGGCGCCAATCTGAATCTTTGCCCCGGGTGCAGGAAAACCTAGCTACGCCTCTGCCTTGTAACGTCATAGAAAAATAAAAGGATGTTCAAAAAACGATGTCAAACTAAAGTAGACATATGGGGGATGTTAATTAGCGACTATTATGTGCGGTATAACTGCCTGCCTTACAAGCAGATACATTTAAATTTAGAAAAATTCTATTTTTTTAAAAATGTAGTTACATTTTGGTGTTTTTCCACATTTAAATACTGAATGTATCGAGCAAATTTTGCCAGTTACATAAAGTCCAATGTGTCACGAGAAAACAATCTCAGAATCGCTTGGATAGGTTAAAACATTCCGAAGTTATTTCCACATAAAGTGAAACATGTCAGATTTGAAAAATGAGGCTCTGTCAGGAAGGTCAAAAGTGGCTAAATAGGGAAGGGGTTAAAGCAATGTGGAGGTGAAATTTACAATTATTTTTTTTAATAAATTCCATTTTAATCTATTTTTTTCTGGAACACAGAAGGTTTTACAAGATAAATACTACTCAATATTTATTGCCCTGATTCTTCAGTTTTTCAAAATATCCCACATGTGTCCCTAGTGTGCTAATGGACTGAAGCACAGGAGCACCTAGAGGATTTTGGGGTCTTCTTTTTATTAAAATATATTTTAGACACTATGTCAGAGTTGAAGAGGTCTTGTGGTGCCAAAACAAAGGAAACACACCCAAAAAGACATCATTTTAGAAACTACACTCCCCAAGGAACTTATCTAAGGGTATATTGAGCATTTTAACTCCACAGTTTTTTGGTAAATTTCTTGGAATTAGACCGTACAAATGAAGATCTACATCTTTTCA
Source organism: Rhinoderma darwinii (assembly GCF_050947455.1). Taxonomy (NCBI): domain Eukaryota; kingdom Metazoa; phylum Chordata; class Amphibia; order Anura; family Rhinodermatidae; genus Rhinoderma; species Rhinoderma darwinii. Next base: position 189,547,460 of record NC_134687.1, on the reverse strand, counting down.
CACAAAAAGTAGATTTAGCTCAGATTTTTTCATTTTCACAAAGAATAAATGAGAAAAATCACCCAACATTTGTACAACTATTTCTCCTGAGTATGATAATACGTGGTCATAAACTGCTGTTTGGATGCACCGAAGGGCTCAGAAGGAAAGGAGCGTCTTTTGGAGCTCAAATCTTGCTAGAATGGTTTTTTGGTGCTGTGTCGCATTTGTAAAGCCCTGAGGGGCCAAAACAGTGGGGGCTCCCCCAAAAGTGACTCCATTAGGGAAACTTCACCCCTGAAGGAATCTAACTAAGAGTATAGTGAGCATTTAAACCCCACAGGTTTTTTGGAAAATGTATTGGAATTAGGCCGTGAAAATAAAAATAAATATTTGTTTTTCACTAAAATGTAGAATTTTTTCATTTTTACAAGGGTTAAAAGAAAAAAAGAACCCCAAAATTCATAACGCAGTTTCTTCCAAGTACGTCAATACTCCATATGTGGTCATAAACTGCTGTTTGGACACACGGCAGGGCTCAGAATGGCAGGAGTGCTGTTTGGCATGCAGATTTTGCTGGATTGTTTTTTGGGTGCCATGTCGCATTTGCAGAGCCCCTGATGTACCAGTACAGTAGAAACCCCTGAAACGTGACTCTATTTTGGAAACTAAACCCCTCTGGGAATTCATTTAGGGGGGAATATAACATTTTGCCCCACAGGTGTTTCATAGATTTTATTAGAATTAGGCAGTGAAAATTTCTTCAAAACTATGTTGTTTTAGCTCCAAACTTTTATTTTTACAAGGGGTAATAAGAGAAAAAATACACACATACAATTTGTTATTCAATTTCTCTTGAGTACGGCAATATCCCATGTGTGGCCCTAAACTGCTGTTTGGGCCCACGGCAGGGCTCAGAAGGGAAGGAGCACCATTTGGCTTCTGGAGCGCAGATTTTGCTGTATTGGTGTTCATTCAAAGCCCATGAGGTACCAGAGTATGGTGGAAACCCACCACAAGTGACCCTATTTTGGAAACTACCCCCTCAAGGCATTTATCATTTGCCTGGACATATGGCAGGGCTCAGGAGTGAAAGAGCACAATGCGCATTTGAGGTCTAATTAGTGATTTTCACAGCATTGGCCCACAATTGCAGGGCTCTGAGGTCAAATTGTAAAACAAACGCCCAAGAAGTTTTATTTTGGAAACTATATTTCTCAAGACATTTATTAAGAAGTGCAGTATTTTGAGCCAAAACTACTCTTTTACTAGAAAATAATTTGCAGTGGATTTTCCACTGATATGCCATTTTAGTGTACAAGATGTTGTGCACAGCTTCTGCAACTGAAAACAAATATCTCATAAACTGTTAAGCAGGTTCTCCCGGGTATGGGAATGCCATATACAGATGTAGCCGTCTTTATGTTGACTTTTAACGCATTAAATACACAATAGCAATATCCTTTATCATGACTTTTTGATTGCTTTTGTTGTGTGATATTACGCTGCAGAAAGTTATGAGAGTCAAGATAAAGATGGCTATATCCGTATGTGGATGTGGATGTAAACTGCTGCTTGGGCACACTGCAGGGCTCAGAAGGGAGGGAGCGCCATTTGGCTTTTGGAGCAGGGATCTTAGTTGGTAGTAGTTCCGTTTCGAGTTTTACTGGTATTTCAGTTTATAAGGTTGGGGCATATGTGAGCTGTGTGGAGTACATCAGGGTATAATAAGGTGGTATAATAATGTGATAAATAAATAATATTTCACAGATATGTGGCCAGTGTCACACTGATAAATGGCATCCAATCTTATTCCCCTTTTGTGTCACTGTATTCATATATTTTTTGTGGGACAATCTGTAGTTTATATCGGTAACATTTTGGGGTGCATGCAACTTTTTGATCACTTTTATTCTTTTTTTTTAGAGGCTTGGTGAACTTTTAATTAAATGTTCACCTATAATGATTAAAATTCATATTTTTGTTTATTTCAATGTAGGGTTAATGATCATTAAATGGGTAGAGTATATTATTTCAGAATAAAAATGCAATGGGTATTGCTGTGCGAAAGAAATATCTTCTGATGTCTACCATGTCATATTGAGTCTTAAATTATTCAATCGCTATTTATACTGCTATGAGTATAGCAAACTGAAGTTGTCTCATTAAATGTGATGTACATCTATACAAAATAAAGAACTTCCTTGACTACTACCATTGTAATGACACGAAAAGTAATTCATTTTTAATGACCATAAGCGTATTTATTTTATCGCAGTTTTTAATAATGCTTTATAATTTTCTGCATTCTGCAATGTAGTAAAATATTTTAATTGGAGCATGGATGGATATGTTACTAATGGCCATTATTGTTTAACTAGAAAGTGAGAATTATTGGTAAACCAATCTTGTGTAAAGAGATGATTAAAGAGGCGCTGTCACCAGATTATCAAATCCCTATCTCCTATTGAATGTGATTGGCGCTGCAATGTAGATAACAGCAAAGTTGTTTGTTTTTTTTAAAAACGATCATTTTTTCTCAAGTTATGAGCAATTTTATATTTATCCAAATGAGCTTTTCAATGGACAACTGGGCGTGTTTTCTCGTTTTACCAACTGGGCGTGTATTGTGTTTTTACCAACTGGGCGTGTATTGTGTTTTTACCAACTGGGCGTTGTGAATAGAAGTGTATTGAAGGACCTGTGGGTGACGTCACGCTGTGTGTCTGCAGTGAAAGAAGCTGGGTGGGAACAATGAGGTCACCCACAGGTTCTTCAACCTTGGCGTCAGACGAGAGAAGACGCATCGGCGTCAGACGAGAGAAGACGCATCGGCTCCAGGCGTCCGAGAGAGTACAGTTGAATCTGCATCAGCATCACCGTGTGCAGGTAAGCATAGTAAACTCCCTAGAGACGAGCATATTACCCTCTCGGACAGCTGGAGCCCATGTATCTTCTCTGTCCGACGCCAAGGTTGAAGGACCTGTGGGTGACGTCATGCTATGTGTCTGCACTGAAAGAAGCTGCGTGGGAACGATGAGAAGTGTATAATGCTGATTTGTCAGCGTCATACACTTCTATTCACAACGCCCAGTTGGTAAGAACACAATACACGCCCAGTTGGTAAAAACAAAATACACGCCCAGTTGGTAAAAACACAATACACGCCCAGTTGGTAAAACGAGAAAACACGCCCAGTTGTCCATTGAAAAGCTAATTTGCATAAATATTAAATTGCTCATAACTTGGGCAAAAATGATTGTTTTTAAAAAAAAAAAAAACTTTGCTGTTATCTACATTGCAGCGCCGATTACATTCAATAGGAGATAGGGATTTGATAATCTGGTGACAGAGCCTCTTTAAAGCTTTGTTATCACATGCTACAAAGGTCAATATGCTGACCTTTAGCACAGGGTGACAATAGTAATCTGCTAGCAATGTGTCTTGTTTTTTTTAAAATGTCTATGACTGCTATATAAACACAGACAAGTTAATTAAAACCATAAGTTAGGGTCAGCCTTATTTACAATGTATGGTCGTTTTTCAGCTGTTAACACATATTTCAGATGTACGTAAGTTTCATCTCTTGTGAAAACTGTTTTATGATATATATATATATAGGGGAATGGCAACACCAATGATTGAAGGGTCAATTGAATCAAAGGAAAAATGAAATATGGTTTCATACATCCGTACCATATGCTGAAAGGATTTAGCCATTTTTTACAGAAAATAGGGTCATAATGGAGGGCACTAGTACAGCAGGGGTTTGATCATATTAAAAAATGATATGCTCTGATTTTTGCACAAACGGAATAAAAAGAAAGGGAAAAAATATCTAATTTCGGGGAAGCCCTAAGTTTCAAGTCTATGTATATAATGGAAACTTTTACTTGGAATGATTTTTATAAGCTAATAAAACACTCAGGATAGCATCATTCTATCATGCATTTAAATACGGTATATCTAGTATCTTTTTTCAACCCTATCAACTATGGAAACATGTAATTATGTAACTATGATTGCAGTTAGAGCCAATCTTACCATACCTTTTTTTATTACCACCCTTATGGTGTACCATATAGTTCCTAATTAAAGGAGTTGTCCACAAAAGCACAACTGATGACTTATCACGGCGATCAGCTGTTCTGACTGCCTTCGGGCACCGGACGTCCATGCCAGAAGCAGGTGGCTTCAGTCACGGAATAACGGCCGAGCTGCAGTGGTTGGAGAAATCTGCTTCCGGCTCCAACTACTGCATACCCTTCATAACATCCGGCATCCGGAGGCAGCTGGGTTCAGCTGATCGGTACGGGGTCCGGGTGTCGGACCCGCACCAATCATATACCGATGACAACCCCTTTAATACTATCGTACAGTATCCAAAACACACTGCCAAATCAGTAAACTATTCAATATAGTGCATCGGTATGGTTTAGAGCAGGGGTCTCAAATACGTGTGCCAAGGGCCCTGAGGCTGACTACTGCGGCCTGCGGGGCACCGAAGATTCCTCGGGAGAGGAGAGAGCAGGCCGAAGGAGGAATGCGCTGGCGCGCCTTCATAACGTCATGAAGGAGCCTAGTCCCTTTCCCGCGCTGCTGGATCGTTGGTGGTAGGTTAACAATGGTCACACAGCCTCCTGCAGATTGTGCAACCACAAACAGCGCTCTGGCTGGGGATTCCACTCCTAGAGGGAGCCCCAATAGAGCTATCTATAGGGGGTATATGTGGCACTATCTATAGGGGGTGTAGGTGGGGAATATCTAAAGGTGTGTGTGTGTGTGTGTGTGTGTGTGTGTGTGTAGTACAACCTTCAAAGGGGTGTGTGGCACTATCTACAAGGGGGTGTGTGTGGCACTATCTACAGAGGGTATTGTGGCATTATCTACAGAGAGCGCTGTGGCGCTCTCTACATAAGGCACTGTGGCATTATCTACAAAGGGCATTGTGGCATCATCTACAGAGGGCACTGTGGCATTATCTAGGGGGGTGTGGCACTATCTGCAGAGGGCACTGTGGAACTATCTACAGAGGGCACTTTGGCATTATCTACAAAGCGCACTGTGGCATTATCTACAAAGGGTACTGCAGCATTATTTATGGGGGGTGTGGCATTATCTACTGAAGGCACTGTGGCACTATCTAAAAAGGGGCTGCCCAATCTTGACATTCTTGCCAACTGAGCAGCCAGACTGCATTTAGTGACACTTAAACTGGAAAACTGGATTGTTAAAATAAGCACATGGAGTAAACTCGCAAATTTCTGGTGTCTTTAGAAACTGACCAATCACAGCCGTCTGTGATGTCGTCTACAGAAGAGAGCTCCTGTCACTTTCTCTGATCTCCTCATTTCTGTGAGATCCATGAGGAGATCAGAGAAAGACATGTAAAAAAAACAAAACACAAGTTTTATTAACCCCTTCCCGCAAATGAGCGTATAGTAACGCCCTGAGGATAAAGCGGGCACAGGAGCTGTGCGCGCTCCATCTTCATCGGGTGTCAGCTGTAATATACAGCCGACATCTCACTACATCTCACTGTTATCTCCGATCACCTTTGTTTAACCCCTTAAATGCTGCTGTCAATAGCGACAGTGGCATTTAAGTGATTGATACAGAGGGAGGGGGCTCCTTCTGCACCCCGTTGGCTCCCCACAAAGAATCACGGGGTTCTGATGGTTGCAATGGCAACCAGGAAGCCTAGCAACGGCTTCCTGGTTGCCAGGTATGGGAGCCTATTAGGTCCTGCCCAAGACAGGTTGTAATAGGCTCAAATGTCAGTTGTAAAATGACACTGCACTACACAAGTACATACATAAGTAGTGCAGTATATTGTACAGGGGATCAGAAGATCAGATCTTCCAGTCTCCGAGTATGTGTAAAAAAAATAAGTGAAAAAAAAAGTTTTAGATAAATAAATAAATAAATAAAAGTTTTACGTAATAAAAACAATAATCGCCCTGTTTCCCTGATCAAGCCCTGTATAATTAGAAAAAAACACAAAAAAAACCCTAGACATGATGGGTATCGTCGCGTTCGTGTCGGCCTGACCTAAAAAAATATCATATTATTTATCCCGCACGGTGAACACCGTAAAAAAAATACAATAAAAAACAATGGCAGAATTTCCTTTTTTGGTCAGTTGTTTCCAAAAAAAATGAATAAAAAGTGATCAAAAAGTCGCACGTACCCAAACATGGTACCAATAAAAACTACAGTGTGTCACGCAAAAAACAAGCCCTCACACGGCTCCGCCGACAAAAAAAATAAAAAAGTTATGGCTCTCAGGATATGGTTACACTAAAACATTATTTTGTTTAGAGAAAAGTGTTTTTATTTTGTAAAAGTAGTAAAACATATAAAAACTATATAAATTTGGTATTGCCATAATTGTATCGAACCGCAGAATAAAGTAAACATGTTGTTTATACTGCACAGAGAACGCCGTCAAAAATTTATAAAAAAAACAGTGAGAGCATTTCTGTTTTTTGGTCTCCTCACCTCACAAAAAATGGAATAAAAACTAATCAAATCATCACATTTACCCCAAAATGATACTAATAAAAACTACAGCTCGTCCCATGAAAATCAACCACTCACATGGCTAGTCAACAGAAAAATAAAAAGTTATGACTCTTGGCACGCAATAATGCAAAATGACGGCCCAGACTAATTTATATGTGCAGCAGTTCTTCACCTAAAACCCCACGTGATTATTTGCAGCCCCCACTGGTAGACCCTGTAAATGCAGCAGAAACTATGACATTTTGGGGTCTGTGCTACATATGGGGCTAGTGAAGAAGTCAAAGATTAGGCAATGCTGGAGTGCGGATATTTTGGACAATACCATGGACACCCTTTGGAAGTGCAACTCCTGCACCCAAAAATCCGGCCTGTGCATAAAGGATTGGTTGAAAGTGTACGTCACTATCCATAGATAATTAATTTTATTATTCATTCACCCCATTATTACATCATCCTATAATGACCTGTTGCACTCCGCCCAGCTTACATATACCCTGATGTACTCCAGACAGCTTACATATACCCTGATGTACTCCGCCCAGCTTACATATACCCTGATGTACTCAGCACAGCTTACATATACCCTGATGTACTCCACACAGCTTACACATACCCTGATGTAGTCCGTCCAGCTCACATATACCCTGATGTACTCCGCCCAGTTTACATATACCCTGATGTACTCCGCACAGCTTACATATACCCTGATGTACTGCGCACAGCTTACATATACCATGATGTACTCCGCACAGCTTACATATACCCTGATACACTCCACCCAACTAACATATACACTGATGCACTCCGCCCAGCTTACATATACCCTGATGTACTCCGTACAGCTTACATATACCCTGATACACTCCGCACAGCTAACATATACCCTGATGCACTCTGCCCAGCTTACATATGCCCCCACATTATCAACTGAAACACCAGTAAAACACTAAACAAACTACTACCAAGCAAAATCTGCGCTCCAAAAGCCAAATGGCGCTCTTTCTGAGCCTGGCAGTGTGCCCAAACAGCAGTTTATGACCACATATGGGGTATTAACATATTCTGGAGAACCGCTTAACAATTTATGGGGTGTGTGTCTTCAGTGGTACAAGCTGGGCACAACACATTGGGCACTGCAATAGCATATCTGTAGAAAATGGCAATTTTCAATCTGCAACATCCACTGTGCACTAATTTCTGCAAAACCTTTGGGGTCCAAATGCTCACTACACTTCTAGATGAATTCCTTGAGGGGTGTAGTTTCCTAAATGGGGTCACTTCTCGGGGGTTTTCACTGTACTGGTACCTCAGCGCAATGCAACATGGCGTCAAAAACAAATTTTGTAAAATCTCCACTCCAAAAACGAAATTGAGCTTTTTCCGTTTAGATCCTTGCCATGTGTCCAAATAGCAGTTTACAACCACATATTGGGTACTTCCCTACTCAGGAGAAATTGTGTAACACATTTTGGGGTGCCTTTTCTCCTGTATTCCTTGTGAAAATGAAAAATTGTGAGCTAAATCTACAGGTTATTGGAAAAAAAATTTTTTTTCATTTTCACGGCCCTATTCTAATAAAATTTATAAAACACCTGAGGGCTCAAAATGCTCACTACACCTCTAATTTAATTCTTTCAGGGGTATAGTCTCCAAATTGGGATCACACCTGGGGAATTTCTACTGTACTGGTACTTCAGGGGCTCTGCAAATGCGACATGGCCTCCAGAAACCAATTCAGCAAAATCTGAGCTGCAAAATCCAAATGGTGCTACGTCCCTTCTGAGCCATGCCGTGGGTCCAAACAGCAGTTTATTACCACATATGTGGTATTGCCGTAATCAAGAGAAATTGCTTTACAAATGTTGATGTGTTTTTTCTCCTTTATTCCTTATAAAAATTAGAAAATTCTATGTTTTTTCCGAAAAAAAAGTCTCTTTTCATCTTCACAGACTAATTCCAATAAATTCAGCAAAAAACCTGTGGGGTCAAAATGCTAACTATACCACTAGAAAAATTCATTGAGGGGTTTAGTTTCCAAAATGGGGTCACTTTTTGGGGCTTTCCACTGTTTAGGTTCCTCCAGGGCGTTGCAAATGTGACAAGGCACCGAAAACCATTCCAGTAAAATCAGCGCTCCAAAATCCAAATGGCGCTCCTTCCCTTCTGAGCCCTGCTGTGGCTCCAAACAGCAGTTTATTACCAGATATTGGGTATTTCCATAGTCGGGAGAAATTGCTTTACAAATGTTGTGGTGCTTTTTCTCCTTTATTCCTTGCAAAAGTTTTTTCAGAAAAAAAGTAGATTTTCATTTTCACAGACTAACTCCAATAAATATAGCAAAATACCTGTGGGGTCAAAATGCTAACTATACCCCTAGATAAATTCCCTGAGGGGTGTAGTTTAAAAAATGGGGTCACTTTTGGGGGTTTCCACTTTTTTGGCACACACAAGACCTCTTCAAACCTGACATGGTGCCTAAAATATATTCTAAAAAAAGGAGGCCCCAAAATCCTCTAGGTGCTCCTTTGCTTCTGAGGCCTGTGTTTCAGTCCATTAGCATACTAGGGCCACATGTGGGATATTTCTAAAAACTGCAGAATCTGGGCAATAAATATTGAGATGCGTTTCTCGGGTAAAACCTTCTGTGTTACAGAAACAAATGTTTTACAAATGAATTTTCCAAATACAAATACATTCCTTCAATTCCTGAGAAACGCCTAAAGGGTTGACACACTTTCTGAATGCTGTTTTGAATACTTTTTAGGGGTGCAGTTTTCAAAATGGGGTGTTTTATGGGGGTTTCTAATATATAGGGCCCTCAAAACCACTTCAGAACTGAACTCATTCCTGAAAAAATTAGCCTTTTGAAATTTTCTTAAAAATGTGAGAAATTGCTGCTAAAGTTCTAAGCCTTGTAACGTCCTAGTAAAATAAAAGGATGTTCAAAAAACGATGCAAATATAAAGTAGACATATGGGAAATGTTAATTAGTAACTATTTTGTTTGGTATTACTATCTGTTTTACAAGCAGATACATAAAAAATTTGAAAAATCATAATTTCTTAAAATTTTCTCTAAATTTTGATATTTTTTCACAAATAAGCAATGAATTTATCGACCAAATTTTTTCACTATCTTAAAGTACAATATGTCATGAGAAAACAATCTCAGAATCAATTGGATAGGTAAAAGTATTCCCAAGTTATTACCACATAAAGTGACACATGTCAGATTTGAAAAAATTGGTCTGGTCCTCAAGGGGTTAAAGGGAACCTGTATAATTGGGGCCTAACCACGTCTAGGCGAGCAACGGAGAATCAGCGTGGGTGTATTCTGCAGATGGCCTACTACGGGGTACAGATATAAAATCCACACCAAATTCACACAGTTGTCCTATTTAAATATGGAAGAAAATCATAGACAACGTGATACAGGAAACTGGTTTTCTTCACCTAGAACTCTCAGTGAGAGGCAATGTTCTTAAAAGTTCCAAATATGATAGCAGTCGCTACAAACACAACTCTGTACAATGACTGGTGATGACGATAATTTTATGTCTCTTGTCCAACTCCGTCAATATTGTTAGGCATGTTTAAGGCGGCTCCTGTCCTGTCTGGTATTACATTTTTAGCAGACACACGCGACTTCTGCCACGCTGGCAATGCGGCTGTTTACAGCCCTCGGCGCCTCCCGTCCAGCTTCATATGCAGTCTTGGCACTGCGCACACACCTTTATTTGTGTTTCAGTTGGCTGTGGATGTTGGTCACTCAACTCGTTTCTTCAGTAAAACAGGCCAGAGGAGGACAAGTCTGTTCTGCTCACTGGCATGTAAGCCCAACAACATGATGCCAATTCCCAGTCCATTGCATAACGTCTACTGATGCTCCCCTTCCCTTACAATGTTATTGCGCTTGTGAGTCTCAAGGCTTCAGCATTAGGGGAATAAGTACTTCCCCCAAAATGGTGCCCGGGACTATCACTGCCAGGTCCCAAAACGCTCAAACTGCACATGTCTCTCTGCAGGATAGGCAGCCCTGAGCCCCTTGGGGTCTCTCCCAGCTGAGACTATGTAGCGTACCCCTTTACTAACTCCCAAGATCAGAAAATATGGGGTCCCCGGCCAGACTAACTTCCCAGGGATACCATACAACCAGAATCTACTACCCCTGGGGAAGTCATTGCCACCATTAACATGAAACTCACATTACTAAATACACAATATCTTACACCTGTCAAATTTAAAAAACATACCAATCTGAGGGCATAATGTTATAGAGCAGGGGGAGCTGAGCAGATTGATATATGTGTGTGTGTGTGTGTGTGTGTGTGTGTGTGTGTATATTAGTTGTCACGATCTATGGGTATGTGGACCCACTGGGCCATACCACCGTAGCGGCATAGCAGCTTGCCAAACAGTGTACCAAGTCAATCTATATATATTCCAAGCACAATGGTACCTGTAGTAGTTCAGACAGTAGCAATGGCTAGGTTCAGATGGGACCTAGGCAGCAGACACCTGGCATGGTGTAACACAGCAGGCGTGACTGGGGGCACAACACGACTCCAAACTTCTAAGGCACAAGAACAAAGGTAGCATGGGATACAGGATACAGGAAGCAGGTACGGGAACACTGGGAACAGGATAACACTAAGGGACCATTTGCAAGACTAACATGGGTAAACACAACAAAGCTCAGGCAAGGAGTAAAGGGGCAAGGCCCTTCTTATAGTCCAGGGTGATCATGAGCTAATAGATGATTATTTTCATACGCCGTTCGCTGGCCCTTTAAGGCCGGGCATGAGCGTGCGCGCTCAACCTACGGGACACAGAAGAATGGAGCAGAAGTGAGCACTAGCGTCTCCTAGGGAGGAGATGCGGGCCAGCGCTCACGGATCCATGGCTGCGGCCGTCGGGGGTTGAGTAATCCCGACGGTCTGCGGCCGTAGATGCTACACTAGTCCTTCTCAATTAATTAGAATATCATCAAAAAGTTAATTTATTTCAGTAATTCAATTCAAAAAGTGAAACTCATATATTACATAGCTTCATTACACACACAGAGATCTATTTCCAACATTTTTTTCTTTTAATGTTGCTGATTATGGCTAACAGTTAATAAAAACTCCAAATTTAGTCTCTCAGAAAATTTTAATATTGGGTAAAAGTTCAAGATTGTAGACTAATGGTGTCACACTCTAATCAGCTAATCAACATAAAACACCTGCAAAAGTTTCCTAAGCTTTTAAATGGTCCAACAGTCTGGTTCAGTAGGCTACACAATCATGGGGAATACTACTGACTTGACAGTTGTCCAGAAGACAGTCATTGACACCCTCCACAAGGAGAATAAACCACAAAAGGACATTGCTAAAGAAGCTGGCTGTTCATGGAGTGCTGTATCCAAGCATATGAATGGAAAGTTTAGTGGAAGAAAAAAGTGTGGATGAAAAAGGGTTCACAAGCAACAGGGATAACCGCAGCTTTGTCAAGAAAAGGCCATTCAAGAATCTGGGGGAAATTCACAAGAAGTGGACTGCAGCTGGAGTCAGTGCTTTAAGAGTCACCACACACAGACGTATCCAGGACATGGGCTACAACTGTCAAATTCCTTGAGACAACATCAGAAGTGTCTTATCTGGACTAAGGAGAAAAAGGACTGGTCTGTTGCTCAGTGGTCCAAAGTCCTGTTTTCAGATGAAAGTAAATTTTGCATTTAATTTGGAAATTAAGTTCCTAGAGTCTGAAGGAAGAGTGGAGAGGCACTCAATCCAAGTTGCTTGTGGTCCAGTGTGAGGTTTCCATAGTCAGTGATGGTTTGGAGAGCCATTTCATCTGCTGGTGTTGGTCCACTGTGTTATATCAAGTCCAGAGTCAACGCAGCCATCTACCAGGAAATTGTAGGGCACTACATGCTTCCCCCTGCTAACAAGCTTTATGAAGATGCTGATGTCATTTTCAAGCAGGACTTGGCACCTGTCCACACTGCCAAAAGTACCAATACCTGGTTTAATAACCACAGTATCAGCCAGCAAACACGTCTGACCTAAACCCCATAGATAATCTATGGGCTATTGTCAAGAGGAAGATGAGAGACACCAGACCCAACAATGCAGACGAGCTGAAGGCCACTATCAAAGCAACCTGGGCTTCCATAACACCACAGAAATGCCACAGGCTGATCGCCTCCATGCCACGCCACATTGATGCAGTAATTCATGCAAAAGGAGTCCCGATCAAGTATTGAGTGCATATACTGTACATACTTTTCAGTAAGCCTATATATCGGCATTAAAAATCAGAGACTAAACTTTGGGTTTTCATTAACTGTTAGCCATAATCACCAATAGAGATGAGCGAACCGGGACAACCAAACCCGGTTTCAGTCCGAACATCGCGAAAAGTTCGGTTCGCAGCGAATCCGAACTTCACCGGGTTCGGCCGAACACGTTTTGACCGAACCCGGGCGGGCAGAAAAAACATTACAAAAATATTATACTAATCGGCAGCCACTTGTCTCTATCAATCACTGATAGAGAAAAGAGGCTGCTGATTAAAAATAAAATAAAAAGCATTTCATACGTACCCGGTCGTTGTCTTGGTGACGAGTCCCTCTTCTTCCTCCAGTCCAACCTTCTTTCCTGACGCAGCAGCCTGTGATTGGCTGCAGAGGCCGCTGCAGCCTGTGATCGGCTGCAGAGGCGGTCACGTGGGATGAAGCGTCATCCCTGGAGGCCGGCCTTCTGACATCATCCTGACGTGCGTGATCGCCACTACAGCCTGTGATTGGCTGCAGCAGCGACATGGATGAAACGTCATCGCTGGAGGCCGGACAAAAGGAATGTAAGTATGAACGTATTTTTTTTTATTTTTTATTACATTAAAATTGTATTTTCCGCGTGCCGAGCATGGTACTGTCAAGGTTGCTGAAAGAGTTAGTGCAGCCCATTAACTCTTTCAGCACCCTCGACAGTACCATGCTCAGCGCACGGAAATTACAGGTTCGGTCAGAACTAGTTCGATCCGAATCAAACTTTTTCGTGAAATTCGGCGAACCAGCCGAACCGAACTTCTCATAAATTCGCTCATCTCTAATCACCAACATTAAAAGAAAAAAAATTCTGGAAATAGAATATATATATATACACTGTTATATGGGAAAGGCTGTAATTCACTGTGTACGACCACCCACTAGAGTCCTAAGCCCAGAATGAGCAGAATTTTTGCTACAAAAAAAATACATTAATCTACTTACCTACTCCTTCTTTATAACATGTTGCCCACAGTTTAGACTGCACTTTCAACATGACAGGTTCCATTCTTATATATATTTTCGAAAGTTTGGTTGTTTGAAGCCCGATTTTTCATTGCTTTAAAATGGATCACGTCATCAAGGCCACCATACTAACAGGATGTGCCAAGGGGGAAGTTGTCTTTATTCCTCACATTTGTAATGGCAGGAAGGAGGTGAAGGGAAAGTGAGCCCTAATCTACCCACCGCCCTGTCCCTGCCTACTTGCAACGACCCGCCCTAGGCGACGAGGTACAACTGGGCGGCGGTCCCTACGCTGTCTAAGTGCACAGGAAAACAAACAGGGAACACGCAAGGGAAGGGGCAGTAGCCACGGAACGCCACGAGGAAACGGAGCGGCGAACGAACAGTCAGGACCAGGACGAAGTGAGTACACCCGAGCGGGCACGGAGACAGAAGCAAGCCAGGGGCAAAGCAAAGCAGGTCAAGCAGAACTGCAGCAAGGCAGAAGCACGGCAGAAGCAGGCTGGAGCTAGCAGCAGTGGGGCCAGGAATCCAAAAGAATTACAAGCACTGAGGGAGAGAACAGGGCAGGTAATAAAGGACAGGGGGCGGAGCTAACTCCGACAGACCAGGCCGCGATAGGCTCTCCCACTCCTGAGCCTGCCACCCTGGTTGGTGGGAGATGGTGTCAGTCGAACAGGTCTGGCCTCAGGTGTGGATTGATTAATCCCAGGAGTATACCTAGATGAAGTACCTGGCAGATCCCTAACAGTACTCCCCCTTTTATGAGGGGCCACCGGACCCTTACTAAGGGGACCCGGTTTAGTGGGGAAGAGAAGGTGGAACCTCCTGATCAATACCCCAGCGTGAACATCACGGGCAGGTACCCAAGTCCTCTCCTCCGGCCCGTATCCTCTCCAATGGACCAGGTACTGGAGGGAGCCCTGGACCATCCTACTGTCCATAATCTTGGCCACCTCGAATTCCACCCCCTCAGGGGTGAGAACGGGAACAGGAGGTATCCTCGAGGGGGACCAGGACGGGGAGCAGCGTTTAAGGAGGGAGGCATGGAAGACGTCATGTATGCGAAAGGATGGGGGGAGCTCCAGACGGAAGGATACAGGGTTGAGGACTTCAATGATCTTATAAGGTCCAATAAATCGGGGAGCAAACTTCCTGGACGGGACCTTAAGGCGCAAGTTCCTGGACGACAACCAGACCAAATCCCCGACGACAAACCGGGGGTTAGCAGAACGTCTACTATCCGCCTGAATCTTTTGTGCGCTCTGGGACGCCTCTAGGTTCTTCTGAACCTGGGCCCAGACAGTGCACAGTTCCCGATGAACATCCTCTACCTCAGGATTATTGGAACAACCAGGGGAGACGGAGGAGAACCTTGGGTTAAACCCGAAATTACAGAAAAACGGGAAGACCCCTGACGAGTTACTGACCCGGTTATTCAGGGAAAATTCAGCAAGGGGAAGGAATGAGACCCAATCGAATTGACAGTCAGAGATGAAACACCTTAAATATTGTTCCAGGGATTGGTTGGTCCTTTCCGTTTGGCCATTAGTTTCGGGATGGAAGGCGGAGGAGAAGGACAGATCAATCTCCAACTTTTTACAAAAAGCTCTCCAAAATAAGGAAACAAATTGTACCCCTCTGTCAGAAACGATATTGACTGGGGCCCCATGGAGACGCAGGATGTGTTTCACAAACAAAGAAGCTAACGTCTTGGCGTTAGGTAGCTTCTTAAGGGGCACAAAGTGGCACATCTTGCTGAAGCGGTCGACTACCACCCACACCACCGACTTGCCCTGAGATGGAGGCAAATCGGTGATAAAATCCATGGAGATATGGGTCCAAGGTCTCTGGGGAATGGGCAAGGAACGTAGTAGGCCCGCAGGTCGGGACCTAGGGGTTTTGGACCTAGCGCAAACCTCACAAGCGGCGACGTAAGCCCTAACGTCTTTAGGCAACCCAGGCCACCAATAGTTTCTGGTAATGAGGTGTTTGGTGCCCAAGATGCCAGGATGACCAGATAGAGCGGAGTCATGGTTTTCCCTGAGTACCCTCAGCCGGTATTGCAGGGGAACAAACAGTTTGTCCCCAGGGACGTTCCCGGGAGCTGCACCCTGATCAGCCGCGATATCAGAAGCTAAATCAGAATCCGTGGCAGAGACGATTATACCAGGGGGTAAAATACAAGCAGGATCCTTCTCGGAAGGAGGATTGGCCATGAAACTACGTGACAGAGCATCAGCCTTAATATTCTTGGACCCAGCCCTATAGGTAACCAAGAAATTAAATCTGGTAAAGAATAGTGCCCACCGAGCTTGTCTAGGATTAAGCCTCCGGGCCGATTCTAGGAAAACCAGATTCTTGTGATCCGTAAGGACCGTTACCTGGTGTCTGGCCCCCTCCAGGAAGTGCCGCCACTCCTCAAAAGCCCATTTAATGGCTAGAAGTTCGCGGTTGCCAATATCATAGTTACTCTCCGTGGGCGAAAACTTCCTAGAGAAGTAAGCACAGGGGCGGAGGTGGGTGAGGGAGCTGGTACCCTGGGACAAGACGGCCCCCACTCCCACCTCGGAAGCGTCAACCTCCACAATAAATGGCTCCTCTTGGTTGGGCTGAATCAGCACGGGGGCCGAGATAAAGCACTTCTTGAGAGTCTCAAAGGCCTGGACGGCCTCAGGGGGCCAATGGAGGACATCAGCACCCTTGCGGGTAAGGTCCGTAAGAGGCTTAGCGACGACCGAGAAGTTGGCAATAAATCTCCTGTAATAGTTGGCGAACCCTAAAAAACACTGTAACGCCTTAAGGGAGGCAGGTTGGACCCATTCCGCCACAGCCTGAACCTTGGCAGGGTCCATGCGGAATTCATGAGGAGTGAGGATTTGCCCTAAAAATGGTATCTCCTGTACCCCAAAGACACATTTTTCAGTCTTAGCAAACAGATTATTCTCCCGAAGGACCTGGAGCACCTTCCTGACATGCTCCACGTGGGAGGACCAGTCCTTGGAAAACACCAGTATGTCATCAAGGTACACAACAAGAAAATTACCCAGGTACTCTCTCAGGATTTCATTAATAAAATTCTGGAAGACAGCAGGGGCATTACACAACCCAAAGGGCATGACCAGGTATTCGAAATGACCCTCGGGTGTGTTGAACGCAGTTTTCCACTCATCCCCCTCTTTGATGCGGATAAGGTTATATGCCCCCCGTAGATCGAACTTAGAAAACCATTGGGCTCCCTGAACCTGATTAAAAAGATCCGGAATCAAAGGAAGTGGGTACTGGTTCCTTACGGTGACCTTATTCAGGTTACGATAATCAATGCACGGCCTAAGACCACCATCCTTCTTCCCCACGAAGAAGAAGCCAGCACCTACAGGAGAAGTCGAGGGGCGAATGAAACCCTTGGCCAGGCATTCTTGGATATACACCCTCATAGCTTCACGTTCAGGACATGAAAGATTAAATATCCTACCCTTAGGAAGCTTGGCACCAGGCACCAAATCGATAGCGCAATCGTAATCTCTATGGGGGGGCAACACCTCGGAGGCCTCCTTAGAAAACACATCGGCGAAGTCCTGAACAAACTCAGGAAGCGTGTTTACCTCCTCCCGGGGAGAAATAGAGTTAACAGAAAGACATGACATAAGACATTCATTACCCCATTTGGTGAGATCCCCAGTATTCCAATCAAACGTGGGATTATGCAACTGCAACCAGGGAAGGCCTAAAACCAGATCAGACGATAATCCCTGCATCACCAGTACAGAGCACTGCTCCAAATGCATGGAGCCAACCAGGAGTTCAAAAACAGGAGTATGCTGAGTAAAATAACCATTAGCAAGAGGAGTGGAGTCGATACCCACTACCGGGATAGGATAAGGCAAATCAATACAAGGCATCTTTAGAGACATAGCAAATTCCACAGACATGATATTAGCAGATGAGCCAGAATCCACGAAAGCACTGCCCGTGGCAGACCGGCCAGCAAACGAGACCTGAAAGGGAAGCAAAATTTTATTGCGTTTCACATTAACGGGAAATACCTGTGCGCCCAAGTGACCTCCCCGATGATCACTTAGGCGCGGAAGTTTTCCGGCTTCTTATTCTTGCGCCTGGGACAGGTGTTCAGTAGATGCTTGTCGTCCCCACAGTAGAAGCAGAGACCATTCATTCTGCGAAACTCCCTACGTTGTCGAGGGGACATGGAGGCCCCGAGTTGCATAGGTACCTCCGAGTCCTCCGTGGAGGGGCGAGGAGACGGGACCTCGGGGGGGATCGCAGAAAAGTCAGAGGGGAGCACACTGAAGCGTTCTAGCTGACGTTCCCTGAGACGTCGGTCAAGTCGTACTGCTAGGGCCATAACCTGGTCAAGGGAGTCAGACGAGGGGTAGCTAACCAGCAGATCCTTCAGGGCGTCAGATAATCCTAACCTAAACTGGCACCTTAGGGCCGGATCGTTCCACTGAGAAGCTACGCACCACTTCCTAAAATCAGAACAGTATTCCTCAACCGGTCTCCTACCCTGACGTAAGGTCACCAGCTGACTCTCGGCTAAAGCAGTCCTGTTAGTCTCGTCGTAAATGAGGCCAAGGGCAGAGAAAAAACGATCAACAGAGGAAAGTTCAGGGGCGTCAGGAGCCAAGGAGAAGGCCCACTCTTGGGGCCCTTCCTGGAGTCGGGATATGATGATACCCACCCGCTGGTTCTCGGAACCTGAGGAGTGGGGCTTTAGGCGGAAATAAAGTCTGCAACTCTCCCGGAAGGAGAGAAACGTCTTACGGTCCCCTGAGAACCGGTCAGGTAACTTGAGGTCGGGTTCTAGAGGTGAGGTGAGGGGTACTACTAAAGCAGCGTCACCCTGATTGACCCTTTGGGCCAGGGCCTGGACCTGTAGGGAGAGGCCCTGCATCTGCTGGGTCAGGGTCTCAAGGGGGTCCATGATAGCGTCAGCATAGGAGAAATGGTAGACTAGGTAAGGGCTTGTAATTATGTAATGGCAGGAAGGAGGTGAAGGGAAAGTGAGCCCTAATCTACCCACCGCCCTGTCCCTGCCTACTTGCAACGACCCGCCCTAGGCGACGAGGTACAACTGGGCGGCGGTCCCTACGCTGTCTAAGTGCACAGGAAAACAAACAGGGAACACGCAAGGGAAGGGGCAGTAGCCACGGAACGCCACGAGGAAACGGAGCGGCGAACGAACAGTCAGGACCAGGACGAAGTGAGTACACCCGAGCGGGCACGGAGACAGAAGCAAGCCAGGGGCAAAGCAAAGCAGGTCAAGCAGAACTGCAGCAAGGCAGAAGCACGGCAGAAGCAGGCTGGAGCTAGCAGCAGTGGGGCCAGGAATCCAAAAGAATTACAAGCACTGAGGGAGAGAACAGGGCAGGTAATAAAGGACAGGGGGCGGAGCTAACTCCGACAGACCAGGCCGCGATAGGCTCTCCCACTCCTGAGCCTGCCACCCTGGTTGGTGGGAGATGGTGTCAGTCGAACAGGTCTGGCCTCAGGTGTGGATTGATTAATCCCAGGAGTATACCTAGATGAAGTACCTGGCAGATCCCTAACAACATTCCCCTCACCCCAAATTATGTTCCTTTCGAGTTCAAGCGGCAACAGTTCCCAGTACACCTAGCCTTCACAATGACAATTAACAAGGCTCAAGGTCAATCCCTGAAAGTGGCAGGAATACATTTTCCAAGTCCCTGTTTTTCCAATGGGCAACTATATGTTGCTTGCTCCAGAGTCGGCACTGCAAAGAATCTCTACATCTTGGCACCGGATCAAAAGACAAAAAACATTGTTTACAAGAAAGCGTTGGAATAGAAACATGCAGTCCTAAATCAACACTATATAAATCTGTAATGAATATATTGCTTCATTTAATTTCTTTTATGCTTCCAATAACATTATTTACACTCTCTAGCAATTAAATTCATATAGAGAGGTATTTAAATAGTGAGCTTTTACTCTATATATACCGTAAGTCAACCTCCCGAGCAACGCCGGGTATAAAAGCTAGTTAAAAATATAGAGGATAAACCCTTGCAGTTTACAATGGAAGACATGGTCCCACAAATTCTATAGCCATGATTAGCAACTCCTCCTTTCTCCTTAAACATTCCCACAAGGCTTTAAAATGATATTTTGACTATCTTTCCGTGTCTATCCTGGCTAAGGCCTTATTCAGATGGTGTACTGTGCTGGTGTTTGAGGGCACATTGTTGACAGTCCTCAAATCTGCACCAACATTTGAAGCGGAAAAATTCTGCCACGTTTGAACATGGCCTGACAGTCCTTATATTCCAGATGTACTGTAACACCCAGGCCCCGTTTGATTCTGCTGACCTAAATTCACAGCACCATAGGGATTACAGCATAATCTTTGAGCAGCCATTATGAGCATTGCATTTAAATATTGCAATGTTTTGTTTTTTTACACATAAATTTGAGGGACGTCAATTTTTATATCATGAAAAACCCAGTGCTGGTTAGAAAGTGTGTCCATGATAAATTCTTAAATGTAGTTTTTAATTATTCTAGTTCTCCTGTTATGAAGATGATATGCAGATGAATAAAAACAAATGGTCAATCTATCAAGTATTTGAAATACCTTCACAATTTTTCATCACAATACTAAAAATAGATAGAAAAGTGTCCATACAGAGCTGCTGTGATGTACACCATGAAAGGGTTTATATATATATATATATATATATATATATATATATATACAAAAGAGAAGACAGCAGCACTCACAGAATAAATGTGAATCGGGTGCCAGCAAAAAACGTCCCGATCCTCGGACGTAGTGTATATAGAAGAAAGAAAAACTTTGCTTGAGAAAGATCCTAATGTAGGATTGAAACGTTGCTGTTATATTTGGATTGAATAAACCACCATTTTTTCAAATTGGAGTGCCGCAAAGTTTTTCTTTCTTCTATATATATATATATATATATATATATATTAGATACATTGTCCTTAATTTGTTACTGGTTCTGGTACAAACATGAATCTCTTCTTTTTTTTTTCCTTAGCTGAGATGAATGTATGTGACTATTATATGAATTATTACACAGCCACTATGATTTCCCATGTGCCTTTCGGCCAATTCAATGAGCACTTTATGCATAAAATACATTTACTGTAGAGGTATAATAGGAGACCTACCATCATGAAGTCTATGTATAGCAGATATTATGTGTGAATGATTTCTCCCCCCTTAGTTAGAATAATTTTATCCTTTCAACTCTCTCAGATCACATTATAGGCAGTCAAATAATAATATAATGTGGGCTCAGGTATGGCTCATTATATTAAAGCAGAAATGTCAAAGGAAAACATGCAGATAGGGTTGTGTGCTCAATTAGGTGTGTGAAAGAGAGAGCCTGGGATGAACAGTGTATACATGTATTTTATTCATGCGGTCATTTTGTACTTTTGCTGTTATATGACTGCTGTCTGAGAATGAATTAACTTATTCCTTATGTAGCATTGCTATAATAATCATTTAAAATGTTTTGTGTAGGGATTGGAGCGCCAGATCACCTCTATAGGCATAGCAGATGAATGATAACATTCTGGCAGCCTTAATGAGGCTCTGTCAACACATTATAAGTGCCCTATCTCCTACATAATGTGATCGGCGCTGTAATGTAGATAACAGCAGTGGTTTTTATTTAGAAAAACAATAAATTTTGACCAAGTTATGACGTATTTTATATTTATGCTAATGACTTTCTTAATAGACAACTGGGCGTGTTTTAGCTTTTGACCAAGTGGGCGTTGTAAAGAAGTGTATGACGCTGATCAATCAGTGAGCAATCAGCGTCATACACTTCTCTCCATTCATGTACTCAGCACATCGTGATCTTGCGAGATCATGCTGTGCTGTCACTTACTCACTTTAACTTTACTAAAGTTTCTTGAGAGTGAATAGACATCTCCTCCAGCCAGGACGGGATGTCTATTCACACTCCTGAGACTTCGGTAACGTTTGTGTGGGACTTAATGACAGCAAGCATGATCTCGCGAGATCACACTGTGAATGACCGCTTACAGTGTGATCTCGATGTGCTGTGTGAGTAAGTCACACACAAATGTTACCGAAGTGTCGGGATTGTGAATAGACATCACGTCCTGGCTGGAAGCGATGTCTATTCACACTCAAGACACTTCAGTAAAGTTAATATGCGAGTTAGTGACAGCACATCGTGATCTCGCAAGATGACGATGTGCTGGGTACATGAATGGAGAGGTGTATGACACTGATTGGTCAGCGTCATACACTTCTCTTAACAACTCCCACTTGGTCAAAAGGTAAAAACACGCCCAGTTGTCTATTAAGAAAGTCATTAGCATACATCTAAAATAGGTCATAACTTGGTCAAAATTTATCATTTTTCTAAATAAAAAACACTGTTATCTACATTACATCGCCGATCACATTATGTAGGAGATAGGGCACTTATAATCTGGTGACAGAGCCTCTTTAAGTCCCCACTATGGGCTACTGCATCTGGATTTATTATTGAATCCATTGTGAGCTGTATATATCCATATTGTTTATATCTATTTTGTGAATTCAAATGTTTGATGGTTTTACATTTCAAAATCATTGAATCTCTAGTTATCAATAAAGAAGCCTAGAAGTGATCTGTATGGAAATGTTTATAGTATGAGTATATAAACAAAGCATAGCTATTTTATACTATGATATTTCTTCGTGCCATCATACCAATTTGAGATTTACTGAGCAGAATATAATAATCTTTATTTATATAGTGCCAACATATTATGCAGCACTTTACCATTTAGAGGGCACATAAACAGACAATATCAGACATTACATAGTGACAAATCTGATTTACAATTCAGACAGGAGAATTAAGGACCCTGCTCACAAGAGCTTACAATCTATGAGGAAATAAGGGAGACACAAAGTGTAAAATCAGTGTGAGGGAATCTTATTATGCTGACTAATGGGGCCAAGGGAAGGAGTCAGATTAGGGAATGTTATAGGCCTTTCTAAAAAGATGTGTTTTCAGGGCATGTTTAAAACTGTGGATATTGACAATTAATCTGATTGTCTGGGGTAGTGCATTCCAGAGGACTGGTGCAGCACGAGATAAATCTTGGATATGGGAGTGGGAGGTTCGGATTATGGAGGATTTTAATCTAAAATCGTTGGCAGAACGTAGAGCGCGAGTAGGCTGGTAGACATAGATGAGGTAGCTTATGGTGTTTATCCATCAGTGTAAAAATCAAAAGGTAAATTTCATTTTTCAACACTGCAATATATTAAAAATCATAAAACAAAAACTATGATTAAATGTTTGAACGTGGCAGATTTAGCACCCAATAATCCTAGCAAAAGATCCACAGCTCATTTGAATTCTAAGCTATTTATTGAATTGTATGTTATCACATGAAAGGTAACAAATCAGAACATGCAGAGGCAACAGAGAAACATGACACTATGATGGATGCCTGATAATCCACTAGATAAAAATAACATTGTTTGCTGTATACACTTACATTCTTATTTTGCAACAGCAGCAACATTCGATTTTAACCAGTATATACAATCCCCAAACTGTAACTAATGTGAAAATCTTGAATTATTCTCTCAGCACATAGCCTAGGCTCTCATCTCTGAACTTCTCATATACAAACAGAGACCATTTCAGAATGTGACACGACCGCAGCGGGGACACCTTTTCTGAGCAATGTGCGGGCGTTCTATGCATTTCACTGTATGGACCTGAGCGCTGCTACAATTTCTATATGCAGGGCAATGTTTACATATTTGTAAAAAAAAAAGAGCATGGGGATAATGGGGTCGACCTGAAAATCCCTTCAATTATTAACTTTGATATGTTTCTAGGAAATGTGCAAATATTAAAAATTTTAGAACTTCAGCCCTATATAATATCTAATAAGGCGTCATTTTTCATTCATTTCTATATTTTGAAAGATAGTTGTTAGTCTTTGAAATAGAATGAGTATTGAATTATCATGTACCATGGTACTGCATTCTCTTTGAATACAGAAATTTGTAAGAATCAAATGATTAAAGTAGCTTATAGATGGAAAAGGTGGCTGTGGATCTATAACTAGTTAAATGAGAGATGGTGGAGGCCCTTTCAGGCAAATAGGTAGTGGAGGCCCCAGGGCAATTGCCCTTTTATCTCCAGTATAACAGCGGTTATGTGTAGAAAGGAAGCAGTCTGGTCACTAGAAAGGACTGTACAATCAGGGGTCCACTCAGTTTGTGATCACGGCATAATTTATGGATAATAAATCTCTGATGTCTAAAGGCCCTTTTGCACCGTCCGATAATCGGCTGGTGCAGCGGGAGCCGATCAACGAGACATCGTTGATCGGCGCTCGTTTCCTTCTGTCACACGGAGCCATGGATGGGGATGAGCGGTCATTACTCTATTTGCTCGTCCCCATACGTTATTATCTTTTCAGCATTGCGTCTCCCTGTTTTCACAGGGAGATGTGCTGCCGACAATGGCAATATTTTACTTTTTTAAAACAATACGATCAGCAGATGAATGAGCGTTTGCTCGTTCATCTGCTGATCGCTGCCGTGTTTACACAGTGCAATTATCAGCAACGAGCGTTCTATGAATGCTTGTCTGCCCGATAATTGTCCAGTGTAAATCCCCCTTAACTAAATTGTTGTTAAATTTGACATCTGTAATTTTACTAATGATTGTTGTATTTCTTATATGTGTGTCCTTCATTTTAATAGTATAAATATAGATTTAGTGTCACTGCCACACAGAAATGAAGATGACAATATTACTGGATAAGATCCCTAGGCCATGAAGTGTCTTTTGTTTCTTTGTGTCACTCAGCATGTACGATTAATGAGTTTGTAATGTGCAGGGTTCTAGTGAAGCTGTCATCACTCTCACTCAGTCATGAGATCTGGCACAGGGTGACTAACACAGTTTAATTTGCTGGTTTTATTCTCACAGGGCTTTTTGAAAGGTCGTGTTGACCAAGTGAGTGCGAAATGAACTTAGCCTTTAGGCACATCATTTTCAAAAGTACCTTTTTTATATTATCTTTTATTTCACCTAAACCCTTGGTAAACAGTCTAGGAAGGGATAAAGATCTTTTTTATGAATTGTTTGACCATCTTTGACAGGTGATCTCCCATGGTGGAAACATCATATCATGTCAGCTTTAATTTGTTCTTTCCTTACTCTTTACCGCTGGTATTTTTCTCAAGATATGAGTGTAATGGCACTTTAATGTCAAAGAACATATACTGTATATATGACTTTTTAAAATAAATTTATGATGAAACAGTTCAAAGTTTTAGATTTTTCTACAAATGTCATTGTTTAAAGTCTTTGTTTAAAAAGAAACAGTCTTTTATTCTATAAAATTAAAGTCAAAGCATTGATTAATATTTATTACTTATAGGTGTTTGTGATTGTTAAACCTGTGAAAATCAAGATTGTGTTTTTGCTTTGCTCCTTTTTGATGTTTTTCTGAAAAAACTTGAAATAAAAAATCAGGCTACACTAAACATAAAGAATTAAAGGTATTTGTTTTAAATAGGTAAAGATGTTTTGTAAGGTCATGCTCAGATGAGGCATTTTTGTTGCAGATTTTTAGTGTGAATTCCATTGTATAGCACTGTCCAAATGAATGGGGTTTTACAAAACCTCATTCAGATGAATTTTAAGGTGTACTACAGAATTTCAAATATACAACATGCCCTGTATGTGGCAGAGTTCTTCTAATTTTGGGCCACAAATTTCACTCATTGCAAATGGAGAAGGAAATCTGCAGCATAATTCATGTGAACTTGGCCTAACATCATATAAGTTGTTGATTTACATATTACGAAACAATAATATATTTTATCAATCTTTCGGGCTCCCTCCCATTTTTTATGCATTTAATATAATCTGACCAAGTTGATAATTTATTAATAACCATTCAACTCTGCTTATAAGAGCATGGGAATCCATATTGAAATCATTAGAATAGTCAAGATCACTCTTGCTAATTTTTAACTCACTACTTACACATGGACACATGTCCTGTCACACATAAGACACATGTTGCACACACTGTCCATTCACTTACAAGACTTCTGCCCACTCACCCACTGGACAAATGGTGCACATGCACCACTCACACAAAGGACATGTGTAGCACTCTTGCCACTCACACATGTGCTGCAAACGTTGACACACACTGGACAAATAATGTAGCACATATGTTGCATGTGTGCCAATCAAACATGGAAGGCACGCTGCAAATCGCAGTCATATGCTATGCACATGCGACACATGCGCCACTCATACAAGTCATATGCAGCACACACTCCAATTATAAACTGGACACATACCTATATTGAAAGATGACACCCACATCACTGCTAAACCATGATGACTTCTAACACTGTTGCAGCTTTAGAAAAGCTATGTAGATGTGGATTCAGCCTTTACTCGAAGCCCCAATGTGGTCGAGAGCAGAAAGTGCCCCCTCCCCTCTGGGCCCCTGTGCGAAGACTTTGGGTATTCTTAGGCTGAGTTTGTGGTCCCAAATGCCTCTTTGTGATTGAAGTATTAGGATTTCTCAAGCTGCAATACAAAATTATTGTAGGTTTGCCTATGTCAAATCTAAAACTGTTCTTAGGGTCATAGTGAATTTGCTTATCTTTGGTTTGATATTTTATCAGTTCTGTTTAGATAACAGAATATTCTGTTAGACTTCAGCTATAAAACATACAATGATAGACACTCCAGTAAACATGCTCCAAAGGAATCATATAGAAGAAAGCAGCCGGTTGAGCTAAAATTGTTGGTTCTAAATGGCTGTGTACTACAGAAATTACTATTTACATTTCCTACAAAGATAAACACTGTCTTTAATTAGGAAAATAGTACCATAGGATAATATATATAATTTGCTCTGTTCCTTTCATGTGCATTTTTCAAAATTACATTAGTGAAGAAATAGATGTTTATGTGTTTTGTTGAATATTGGCATTCTGAAAGGTTCTTTTATTATCATGACAATATTATAGTAATGATGTTGACTTTTAATTAAATGGTGTTGACATATTTTATGTCTTCAGATTAACCATCTGCCTCTGTCATAATGACACTCCTAAGTCATGTCAGAGCAAGACCTATGCATTTTAAATGCCCCAACATATTGAATAAAAATTGCAATTCAGTAAAATTTGTTGGTTGGCACAGTAACAATAAAAATAGGAAAAGTTGCCAAATATGTGAAATCTGTAAGAAAAAAAAAACGACAAAAAAAAATTAAATATGTAATAAATAAATTAGAATTAATTCATAATTAAATAAACATATTTTGTCTGTGCAGCAATAATGTTTAATTATACTCACATTCAATTTTTTTTGTATTATTAATACTACTAGAAGTAACAACAATAATATTCAGAATTATAATTTATTATTTTTTTTATAATTTTATAAAAATCTTATAATTTTTTTTTCATACTTCCCTGTCACCTACCTAATATAATAGGCGCTATGTTGTAGATAACTACTGTGTTGTTATTTTAAAAAAAAGTTTATTACTGGCAAAGTTATGAGCATTTTAATGCCTATGCTAACTGGGCATTTTTTTTACTTGAACCAAGTGGGCATTGTAAAGAAAAGTGTATGACGCTGACCAATCAGCGTCATACACTTCTCTTCATTCATGTCCAGCTTCAGTCACAGCACAGCCTGATCTCGCTAGATCACGATGTGACGTGACTTCCTTCGCAGTTCCTTCACCGGAGTGACTGAGAATGATCAGACATCGCCACCGGCCAAGTCTGGTCATTCTCCAGACGCTCCGGTGAATGAACCTGCGGGAGGAAGTCACGTCACAGCGTGATCTCACGAAATCACGCTGTGCTGTGACTAAAGCTGGACATGAATGAAGAGATGTGTATGGCGATGAGTGGTCAGGGTCATACACTTTTCCTTACAGCGCCCACTTGGTTAAAGAAAAAAAAAAACACCCAATTGGGCTTTTACAAAAAAATTGCATAAATTTTAAAATGCTCATAATTTGTCACTAATAAACATTTAAAAAACAACAAGAAACAACACAGTAGTTATCTACAACACAGCGCCTATTAGATTAGGTAGGAGATAGGGAAGTATGAAACTGGTGACAGAGCTTCTTTATCTGGCAATCCAAAATAAAAAAATGTGTACACATTTCTGTGTTTTAACTTGAGTACTGCTAGAATGGTCACTAACTTTTCAAGAAACTTTGGATAAATCAATAGTAGGTGCGAATAAACTTTGTTATATATCTTAATAGAAAAAATATTCTCTTTCTCCACTTATTTGACTCCTTTCCTCCCCCACCCTCTCTTAACTGTTCACTCACTCTGAAATTACTGCTAAATCTCTCTCCTTAAAACAAGACGGATTATCAGCTCACTGAAGGATCAGGTTACAGCTGCCTATAAAAGTTCTTGGAGAGGGGAGAAGGGAGCAGGAACATGGTGAGTTATAGGCAGAGAGTCACAGAGATGCTGCTTTAGCTGCTAGTAAGTGTTCTATATCACCCCCAGTGCTGGATTCACAGCTACACTTCTTATTACTGCTCTGTAATTTCTTCCATGATGCTGCTTATGTTTGTACTACAAGGATATAGGGGAGCAGAATGTTCTCTTCTCGGAGTGTTCTTTGTATGGAAGACATGATAGCTGGTAGGCTCCACCCTTTAGCTCAGGGAAATCTGAAAGATAAATTTGCAGGATACAAGTCACATGATGGCCATAAATTGTATTTCTCATGTACACACAAATGACAGATTATTCTGAAAAGCCACCTAAAATGTTATTTACGCCTTAAAAATGTTGTTCAAGTGGAATAAGAACAGATCGCTTCTATAGTGATAAATGTACTAGATATTGCTACAGACTAGCTCTAATTGGCATAGCAAACCAGTTGTTTTGTGTTTTTATGATTTTTCTGGTGTTTACAGTGCTGAATAAATAACATATTTATTTTATAGCACTGGTTGTTATGGATGTGACAATACCAATTATGTGTAGTTTTTTATTCCATAATAGAAAAAATATAATTTGATTTTTTCAGTAAAACCACTTGGTTGCCGCAGTCAGCATTGACCACGTTGTCTGAGGGGTTAAATGGCCGGGTCGTAGAGTCAATAAACAATCTATTTAGGTGCAGAGGGGTGATAAGATAAGAAGAGCTAGTGTTCATCTTACCACAAATTTTTGTTTTTAAAAAAAAAAGAACCCTCACATGTGCAAGTATGCCTTCTGATTGATAAGGGGGGTACCACTCTCCCTGTGGCCCTCTAAAAACATACAGGGAAAGGAGGAGGATCCCAGATTCTCCTCCCAACCCAGCACTCTGTCCGCACCACCCCCTCCTCCACAACTGCCACCCCCTCTACTCCCTCACACAGGCTGAAGTGAGAGCTGCAAGTATATGCAGCTCTCACTTCAACCTGCTCTAGATCTGGCTCTTGCCACGTTCTAGCCAGAGCTAGAGCCCTCTGCAGTCACATTGCCTTGAGCTGTGCTCGGGCTAAACTGGAAGGCCAGGTTCCCATGGGTCGGATACGCTGCATAAAACTACGCAGCGTATCCGACCTAGAAACCAGAGCACATTCTGTCCAAAAAACCGCACCACATTGTGGTGCAGTGTTTTTGCTGGAAATTCCACTGAAGAATTTCCGTTGCGAAAAGCAGCACTATAAAAAAAAAATATTTATACTTACCCCCGGCCATAGTCATGGCGACGCGCCCCTCCGTTGTCTTTGCATTCTGACCTCCTGGGATGACGCTGCAGTCCATGTGACCACTGCAGCCTGTGATTGGCTGTAGCAGTCAAATGGAATGAAACGTCATCCTAGGAGGCCAGCTTGGAAGAAGAACAGGGTGTTAGTATAAACTATTTTAGTCATTTTACACCACAAAAAGCTTATTTTTTTTCTGAGTTTAGATTTTTGCGGCGGAATCGTACACTTGGCTATTTGTTGCGGGTTTAACATCCCATTGACTTCAATGAGGAAAACCCACAACAGAAAAGCAACGAAAACGCAGCACAAATTAACATGCTGCAGATTTAAAATCCGCACCACAGGTCAATTTATGAATGTTTTTGCTGCGTGGGCATGACATTTTCTAAATCTTATTTACTTTGCTGCTACTATAAATGCTGCGGAATTTCCACACAGAATATTTTTGCGGAAATTTCGCAGTGCTCACGCTACGTGGGAACCTTAGCAGTTTATCCTGAGCTGTGCTCTGGCTCCAGGAAAATGACCTAAAGTTGGGATCCCATTTGGAATAAACAAATAGCCAAGTCTTGCGACTGTTGTGACTAAAAAAGCTAATACTTACCATTTTGGCGTTGTCATAGCAACGCTTTTTTCTGTTCTTCTTCCATACTGGCCTCCTGGAATTACATTTTATCCAATGTGAATGCTGCAGCCAATCACAGGCTGCAGTGGTCACATGGATTGCAGCATCATTCCAGGAGGTCGGACTGCACAGAGAGTGGAGGGACGCGTGACCATGACTACGACTTGTTGTAAGTCTGAACTTTTTTTCTAGCGCAGCTTCATCAGCAGAAGTTCCAAGTGAAAAACTGGTAGTTTTGCGCAGCGTATACGACTCGTGGGAAACCGACCTTAGGTGGCTGAAGAGAGGAACTAGATATACCAAAATTTTACATTATTTTCTCTGTATTTCAGTGGACTCCATTTTCATACAATGCAGCATCATTAAACATTACAGCTTTCTCCCTGGCATTGGAATATCAGTTGAATAGTTATTGTTTGGTTAAAAAACTTGTGCAGACCTATTTAATTTGCTTGTGAACTTGTGCCATAAATACTCCCCTTTACCAATTTAACACAAGCCCTAGCACATTACCATCTTTTTTTTACTTATCTCCATTCAATCCTCTAGTTCAAGCAGGCATCTTACAACTTATCCCAGCACTGGGAGCTTAGATATCTGCTTCTATGTTCATAAGTATTGTCTCCTTGTCCCATTCTCTCCCAAGACACTATTTGAATTGTTGCCTATGACCAGGCCAGTTAGATCTGTTAGGAGACTAAACTCTGTGTAGTCACTAAGACCGTAAGTAATACATATGATTGACCAATGCAGACACGAGGACATAATTTGGAGCATATTGGGGCATCACAACGGAACATCACTACAATCATGCTACATAGCATGTTGTTCTATTGTACATAAATCCCGGGTTTATTTCTCACTGAACTTAGACTATAAATAGTTAAATAAATGATATCTATAAGTAGTCAATGGTGGTTGCTTGTTCAGTTGTTAGTGAATCACTGCACTTTTTTGCAGTGGTGTGTTTAGTAATTTGTTATCTTTAATTGTTATCATATAAAAAAATATAAAATATTATATTGGAAAGATCACATAAGTACTGTACAATGGTATGTATGGTAGAAATACTTACATCAAGCAAAGTAATAATACATT
This sequence comes from Rhinoderma darwinii, assembly GCF_050947455.1. Taxonomy (NCBI): domain Eukaryota; kingdom Metazoa; phylum Chordata; class Amphibia; order Anura; family Rhinodermatidae; genus Rhinoderma; species Rhinoderma darwinii. The sequence goes on along the minus strand of NC_134687.1, from coordinate 189,516,169 downwards.
TGAAGCGTGGGTTACAGTTGGAAAATCTACATAACTGCAGTGACAGACACCAGCCTTGTTTACTGCTTCACGTTGCATCGCGTTAACCGGAAGTCTCATGTTTTCCTGTGGGACTTCTGGGTGACACGACGTGATGTGATGTGGCATTCTTCGGGAATGGGTGAACGTGTGCAGTTGATGATTTCTTATATACCTGTTGGATGAAAACCAAATCAAATAATCCATACAATGAAATGTTTATCAGTGGTGCCAGCGATGAGGCATCCTTGCTCATATATATCAGGTTTCTTTGTTTCTGATATTTAAGTATGTTTTCAAATAATTGAGGTGAAATTACCTTTATTAACAATAAGAAAAAATTGTACTGTATGTACTCAACCAAAACCGCATCAGCAATAATAACTCTATATTCTCTACCATTGTTTATTGACGTTTTTATGGTAACTAATCATTTTCTATAGATTGTGTAAACAAAAGCTCATATTTTTGTATGAATGTAACAATGTAATTGTCTAATGTTATTGAAGTACTGAAATGTTTAAAGGGGTTATGTGGGGACCAAAAAGTATTAGCAGTGTACTCACTGCAGTATGTGAGTAAACTCCCTAATATACATTCTGGTCCCCCGTCACACTGATTATGAGATTTTAATAGATTTTTATAGTGCTGTCTAGTAGTACAGTCTTTCTTCATGACGACACGACTCTTCTACAAGCAGTAGAAGTGGTACAGTGATTACATAGAGTACAGCAGGGAGTGTCGCGTTGAAGAGTCGTGTCGTCATGAAGGAAGACTGTGCAACTAGACTTCTGGTCCTCCGCCAGCACTATAAAAATCGATTAAAATCTCATAATCAGCGTGACGAGGGACCAGAATGTATATTAGCAGTGACTCACATACTGCAGTGAATACACTGCTAATACTTTCCGGACCCCACATAACCCCTTTAACACAATATTAATCTCACCCTTACATAATATAACAGAACTCTTGGTACATGTTCCAATTTCATTGATGGCAAAGGTATTATGTCATCCACTGTCTAAACTGATTCTTACTGTACTATGTAATTAAAATATCAGCTTAACCTATATATGTTCCTCAAATCTCTTACCGTCTTTTTACATGTCCTCCCTATTGTTCAACAAAACTCCAAAATGAAACATCTATTCTGTTCAACCTATTCCTCTATATTCCATTCTGAGCTGATTATCTGATATTTCCTTTGTTTAGTATCCATTGTTTTGAACAGCTATTCACAGTCTATAGACTCTGGGACCGTACAATTTCTTATAATAGAAAACCTATTCTACTGGACACTGAAGGTTAACATTACAGCTCACCGATTGTAAGCAAATGGTATTCAGGATTTACAGATATTTCGAAACATATTATCATTACTAATGATTTCTGCATGGGATACTGAAAATATTGAATCTTTTTGTAACAAATCACGAAGTAATAAGGCTACTCATTAAACCACATTGGAACAATAACAGGTTAATGTACAACTCTGACAGTGTTTATTATTTTTTTATTTATTTATTTTAATTATTTTTGTTTCCCAATAAGTGGGTTTGGCCAGAAGTCACTATGTTACCATATATGTTTAACTTATGTACAACAGTTACTTACATGAAAAGAATGGTGTGCAGTACATGCACAACAGGTACTACTTTTCCTATAAATGTTATTTAACATTTTTATCATGTTGATTCATAACCCCTAATATATCTGTTGTAAGAGGTAAATATATGTACAGATGTAGCTGTCTTTATCTTGACCTTTAAAGCATTAAATGCACAGTGGCAAGATCCTTTATCTTGACAGTTTCAATGACTTTTCAATTGCGTGTGATATCACGCTGCAGCAAGTTATCAGAGTCCAGATATAGATGGCTACCTCAGTATGGTCCTATAAGATATTTTATTAAGTTTAATACATTTATTGCCTAAAATCAGTCAATCTAATGAATTCATCCATCAGTCCTTTCATTAAATTGAGCCTAAAAATAAATGGATTCTTTTTGGCAACCAGTGTAACCAACCATTTAAATACTTCCTTTCCATTACTAATCTGAAATGGGATCATGACATCTACTTGATAATTTAAGTAAGGAGCACAGAATTTCCTGAAATGTATATCTGCTGTGAGGTACAGTGAAATATACACATGGTGGGCTCTAATGACTTACATTGCAATAAATAATTATAAGCATTTTAGGGTCATTGATTTTCAATATTTAGAATTCTATTATCCTACAGTAAATTCATCATGTACATGTGGGACATTAGCAATATTAAAAATAACATTTAAACATGCCAGGATTTAAGATATAACTCCACCTGACACCAAACTAGTGTAAGTATGTTGGTTATATAAAAGGTTTGTGCATGTCAATGGTTTCTTTTTAAGGGCATATGCATATATATTCTTGAATATTGAGTCTAGCAAATTTATATTACACTGCTTAAAGGAGTTGTCCATGTTATAATATTCCTTATAAAATGTGTTTTTAAGACATGTTAAGAATGTCCCAACTAACATAGACCCTCCTAAATCTCCAATTGAGAATGGACATTCACTTCATCATACACTCAGTTCTATGACTCTACGACTTTATCTAAAACTGTCATTTGTACCAGTCAACTTCCGAGCATGGTTATGTTTCCTCATTTCTTTTAATAAAAATACAATCTTTAAAAAAAAAAAAAAAAAAAAAGAAGAATGTCCCAGTTTTTACACAGCCACCCATTGAAAATAATAGACATCCAGTGGCTTTAAGAAGAACCCTGTATTGCATTATTTTGACATCTTATATATATTTTTGAAAGTTTGTTAGAAGCCCGATTTTTCACTGGTTTAAAATCAGGGAATAGGCTCCGGCCCCTATTGATAACGTGGTGGCCCATAATTGGGTGCAACGTACATCATTCCTCGCTTAATTTCCTAATACAGCAGCACTGCGATGTTGGCCACAGCGGGTTTACACAGAGGCAGGACAGTTGTCCTGTCTCGTATAATTGAGGGACTAAAATGCATGGAGAAGCAATGAGTAAGTAAAAGAAGTTCATACGTACCGTTGAAAGTAAAAGAAGTTCATACGTACCATTGTCTTGGTGACGCGTCCCTCTTGACATCCAGTCCGACCTCCCTGGATGACGCGGCAGTCCATGTGACCGCTGCATCCTGTGATTGGCCTGTGATTGGCTACAGCGGTCACATGGGATGAAACGTCATCCCGGAAGGCCGGACTGGAGGAAGAAGCAGGTAAGTTAACTTTTAATACTCTCTAATTATTATGCGGGTCGTGCTCCCATATAAAGTATGGGACATGTCCTATCCTTTGCGGAGCCTTTCTACGGCACGGACACCTTCCTGTAAATATACAAGAAGGTGTCCATGGGCAATAGAAGTGAATGGGTCCGTAAATACGGAAGAATTCTATGGTCGTTTGCATGGGGCCTTACAACACATAATTGGGTATTTAAATAGTGAGCTTTTACTCTTTCTATACCGTAAGTCAACCTCCCGCACAACGCCGGGTATAAAAACTAGTGTAATATAAGCTTGCACATTGTGGTTCCCCGATGATAACAGTTGATTGCTCACGAAGCAAGACATCCCCCTTTGCCATTAGTTTAACTTCTGGAGAAGAGACAAACTGTTGCCCATCCCCTTTTAATATTGAATTGTTTAGTGATTTTGCGGACATAATCAACATTTAGCAGATTTAGAATATTTTAGCTACAGTGTATAAAATCTGGCCTACATAAAACTAACTAAACTAAATAACAAAAATAAAAACCCCTAATATATTGGTTTGCCTATTGAACCAAAGAACATTTTAAAATAAAAGCAGTGATTTTATTGGTTACTATGTACAAAACTACCTTTTGTGTTAAGCCTATTATTTTGGTATGAAGATGCACACAGTTAATTGTTGTATGGTGCTCCAGAATAAAACGCAGGGCAAAGTTTTATACTAGAATTGTCCTTCTTCAATCAGGACCAATGAATCAGGAGCAGATTGCAGGTGACTCTGGTCCTGACTCCTGATTCATTGTTGCTGCATGACAAAGGATCATTATAGTATGAAACGTTGGACTGGTCTTTATTTTGGAGCACCATACACCATACATGTGTGTGGACTCATACCTTAAATTGACTTGTCTGATATTTTGGAGTCCCATGTTAGTGGGCTCTAATGAAGCCATTGCCTTAACACACGGTTTTTGATTGGGTGTTATGGGGTGTGCTGCCCTCCAATTACATCAGTGAGTGAAATGCGTATCTCTTTTTTGCTTTAACAATTAGTGTAATCTCTATTCTCCTATTGTTTAATTGCACAGAGTTACAAAATAGTATTTGCTCTACAGTATAACAAATTGAACTTTTCAGTAATTATTAAATGAAGGCTTTGGAACATACATAATAGGCAAGACATAAAGTACTGGAAGTGAGCACAATTTTCTGTATGTACATTTAATAAATGCCAAGTAGTATGATAGGATATTGTTACATAGTTATCCTCTTTGGCATTTATACCTTTAGTTAATTTTTGGTCTATGTAGTTGAAATGCTTAATATCTGCTATTGTTAATTAAGATAATTTGAGTCATTGTTATCCTGAAGGGAAGCGCTTAAATAGAAATTAACCTTTCGCAAATAGGCGAAGAGCTCGCTGCCAATTAGTAAGTCATCTCTAGTTACATCAGAGCCAGAGCTTATTATTGTATCAGAGAAAAGCTGGCCAAAGTGTAGTAATAGATTTAACAGCCACACTGAACTGTAGAACTAATAGGAAGTGAATGCATTATGTTTTAGTATTAAAATGAGAGATACTCCAGGACCGCAGCCAAACTAAGAATTGGGTTGTCTTATTAATATTGGAGAAATTATTGGAAAATTTTCCAATATTGAACCATTTCATCATTGAGTTTGAACATTTATTCTAAAAATAGCTCTACCTTGGTGTTAACCATAAGGCTATCCTGGGCTGCCATCAGAAATATCTGGGTCCCAAAATGGTTGAGGCCCCTGAACACCCTATAGTGTCCATTAACCTCCTTCTTCTACCTTGTTGCATAAATTTGATGGGCACCTAGGAAAGGTTGCTCGCCTCCAGGACAGAACCTACGGATTTAAAAAAAAAAAGGAGAATAATATAATCGTTATTTAGCCTCTATGGTTCACACCCTATATTTAGTGGGTCCATAGCGGAGAAGAAAGAGAATACTAAATGGTGCCTGGGCATTTATGGTATGTTCACACAGCGCTAAAAAAAACGACGTGTGAAATACACTAGCAATTCTTGAGAAACGCTTTTTAAAATACAGGCGTTTTTGTGATGTGTTTTCCACGTGGGTTTTTTTACGCGTTTTGTGCACGCTTTTTGTGCATTTTTTGGTGCGGAATTTGGACTCCCATTAAATATGGCAATATTTGGCTTGTTTTTGGGCATTTTACATGTTAAAGAATTGACCTGACGCTTTGTTTTTTACACCACGCGTTACTTTAAATACGCTTGTGTAAAAAAAAAAAATGTGATGTATGTATTGTGTGCTTTCCCATTGATTTAAATAGGAAGCTTACTCAAGCATTTTTTGACATGTATTTTGTCATGTAAAACGTACCAAAATACACGTCAAATACACGCCGTGTGAACAGGGCCTTACACTTATGGGAACTGATAGAAATTAAGTTGGAAAATAGGTTTGCACCTCATTGTCTATTATATAGGGCATTCTCTATTTAAAATTAAAACTGGTGGGTTGTGAGTGGGTGGCATCCCACAGGTGAATTTAGGTCCCTGCATTTGCCTGATCCCATAGCAGCAGTACCACCAATACTGTCCTTATAGTGGCACTTAGGCCACAGCTCCACTGCAACTTTTGGTTGTGTGGCAATCATAATAAAATCTTGTGTGAACTCAAAATTTCCAAATAGGAGTAGATGTCATAAAATAAATGCTAAAATTTTGACACCAAATTGTTGCCATTGTCACAAGTTACCTGTGATTTCTTCATATAGGGAACCAATGAGGTTGGGCAACATTCATGGTAACCTCTGATTTTACTGCTACCATCTCATCACTAAAAGTCTCACTGGAGCCCTAGTCTTATATTATTGTGGGTACAACTAGATCAAACCCTTGTCCTTCTAGATGATTTCTAGAAAATGTAAACAGAGCTATTTTTGTAAATTCTATTCCATATTGACTATACAATATTTACTTCTTGTTTTTTGCATGCTTTGTAATAGTAAGTTCTTTTACATGCCATTTATCTTGAAACAAAACAACTCAATGTACTTTTAAAGACTTCAACAAGGACTTTTTCACAAATAACTTTGATATAGTTTGTAAGAGATCTAAAGAGGAACAAAAAGCCTTTTCTCTGAATAAATACCAGAAGGGCGAGTTCACAGTATTCCCATGTGGTGAGAGTGAAAAGCTGAACATGCATTGTTCATGCTTCTTCTTGTTGATAGTAAAGAAATTGCAAAGTTTATCCTGATAAACAAGCCGTGTACGGCGATCAATCTTGATGCCAGTTCATCTGTGAAATGGCTTGAACCTTGACTATTGTTAGAACTACCTTCTTGGGTATTAAGTTCATATCACTTTTATGGATCTGTACTCGCATCATTAACACCTGTCTCAACACATTATCGCAATTGTCCTTAGAGACCTAGCTTACCTCACTCCTTTTCCGTACCCTTTTCTGTCACTCTGGATGATAGATCACTGAATGTGGTGGCCTAAATTTTGCCTTTTAACAGATTTGTAGCTGATTTATTTTGAAAAAAGCTTTAACAAAGAAGCGTGTAGTTGTAGAAGTACTAAAAGTCATATTTGAAAAAAATATTCATACAGTACATGTATCGTGCACCCTTTCAAACACTTTCAAATGTGACAATACTTGATTTTAAAATGTAAAGAATATTATAGCATTACTCAGCATGTTGGCAGTTGCTGAGCGGATGACTGGCCATCATGAGAAGTGCCTCTCAGCAACATCTGAAGTGGTAATGGTTGTTCCTTTTATAATGCCTGGCTTACTGGTTTAGAGAAATTCTCGATATAATAGAGGCATGTTTACTTTTTTTGCCCAAAGTCACAAACATATTTTTTTCCCTTTTGAGCCCAACATCTAAATATCCCATTTACAGGAGAAATGAGTTCCTGTCATAGCAAATCATATTTCTTATGTCTAAGGCAGATGAAATAAATTGCTAAGATCGAATTGAGTTTACAAGCAGTACTTGAAAGATATTGTTCATTCAGTTGTTTGATTCCATAATGCCATTTACTCAATTCCAGCTCGGGGACCTAGGCCTTTATTACCCAGTAGTTGGTCTATCCCGCGTTCTACTTTACCCAGGAATTTTCTTGCAGATCCATAAGCTTCATTCGTTTTTACAGAACTCAGACATTCAGTTGAGATCAATTGAATTACTTCACTTCAGTAGCCGAAGCAACGGATGTCATATTTCCTCTCCTGATTTGTGTGTAAGGTTAGCTTAAATAAATTAAAAATGACATATTTTCTTTGTTAAAATGCTACTTTAGAAATCATGATGTTATATGCATTGCATCCACAATAAAGTTTTACAAAAAATATTGTGTAACAAGAAACGGTTATGTAAAGGCCTAAGGCCTTGTTCAAACAGCGTTTAATTGACAGATTTTTGCCGCATGTTACGCACAGAAAAATGCATAAAAAATGTGTAAAAAATGCATGCTTTAAGCTTCCCAGTGACATCAGTGCATACGACGTGTTTTCTTTTTTACGCGCGCATGTTTAAAAAACGTGTTGTGTAAAAAAATAAGCATTAAGTCAATTTTTGGCGCATAGAACGAGCCGAAAACCAGCCTAATTCCCATAGTCAATGGGTGTCCTAATTACACGCCGAAAACACGTAAAAAAACATCAAAACGCCTTAACTTTAAAAAGCTCTTTGCAAAAGACGCTATTTTTTTTACGCGTTTTTCACGTCGTTTTCTTTGAGCACCGTGTGAACAAGACCTTATACTTGCCTATAATCATTACCATAAATATGAAGTTATGGTACCAAGACACCAGACTCCAATTTCATGCCATAAAGTAGACTTTATTCTACAGGAGACATTTCAGTCTTTATTAGGCCTTTCTGTGGACATAAAACATAATCATTAATTCACAGGCTATGCTTGTTATAATATTTGTTGGCTTTAAATTGATAAATTATATTATGTTGTATTGTATCATGTTGTATTGCACTAAATTATACAGTATTGTAATTTGGTGAATTGCACTGTATTGTTTGTAATTGTTCTAGCTGTTTATTGTTCTATGGACAACTCCTTATTTTATCCAGACACATTTAGATATAAATTAACCTCCCTGATAGCATGCTCGGACTAGACCACAACAAAACCACAGAATTTTTTTAGGGGACCTTGGCTTAGACACAATAATATGGCCCCAAAGTCCAGTAGAAAGTGTATTTCTTATTGATTGATTCACAAATAACCTATTAGACTTTATTAATGGTTTGTCCTGTTTGCAATAATAGCAAGATAGAGCAGACGTGCCCATGTTCTGTCCACATGTCGCTGAGAATCAATTCTTCTGGTGGGACCAAGAAACTCCAGTCTGACACTTTACTATTGGGTAATGCTCTCAACCACCACATGCGTTGTTGGTATTTATTTATTTTTTTTTTTAATAATAATGTATGTCTATTTATTTGAATGGATGCCCTGCATTACATAGTTTTCCCTGCACCAGTGAAACCCTAAATATGGGTTGAACGTGTCCAAACTGTACAACAATGATTCTACTAAAATACAATTGTCATTGCCAGTGTTGGTTATAATGAAATTATACTCCAAGTTTTAGCACTTAATGCTTTCTTAATACTTACTTTAATGATCGGCTTCGCTACTTTTTTTTTTTTACAGGAGTCACCCAATCATTGTGCCAATGTAATAATAAAGAACATAAGCATCTTCACACTTTTTTTTATTACCTTTTTCCTAAGTTTGATCAGCTAATTCATCCATACACACAGATCCATTAATGAACGCTTTTGGTATTCAATTACCATTATCATTGTATTTAAAGGGGTTGTCCAGGTTGGGGTAGGTAATCAGTATATGATCAGTGGGGGTCCGACACCTGGACCCTGCACCAATCAGCCATTCCAGCTGCCTCCGAGCACCGTAAGTTATGCAGTGGTCAGTGCCGACAGCAGATCACTCTGTACACTGTATAGCGGTCGTGTTGGGTTACTGCAGTTTTTCTCCTATCCACTTGAGTAGGAGCAGAGCTGCCGCATGGACGCTATACTGTGACCGGAGCCATCTGCTTTTGGCACCGACCACTGCATAACTTCCGGTGCTCGGAGGCAGCCGAAATAGCTGATCGGTGCAGGGTTTGGGTGTCGGACCGCATATAAGTATGAAAAAACGCCCCATGCCTGGACAGCCTCTTTAAGTATTCACGTATTAAAGCAAAGAAAATACACTTCTATAATCATTAAAAAACATCATATTGGATGTTTTTATTTCCAAGAAATACCATATATGTGTAAAATGATTCTTTTCATCTTCAGTTCATTTTCAATGAAGAAAAACACTAAGAATCTTAATGCTTACAAAATGTCCCTATTCCTTGTATTCATTCAGACTACCAAGGACATGGCCACTAAAATAATATAGACAGAGATCATTCACAGTTGTAGCTCATGCAGAGAAATATATTTATTTAATATAGTAAGGAAAATCATCTTGCAGCATTTCAACACCTTATTACTCAATGAACCAAGGCATCTTGAAATTGTGATACTAAATTTCGTTTCACATGGTGCTCAATATGAGAATTCCACAGTCTTTCCTAATACAATTACCATATTCTATCTGCAACAGTAATTTTTGACCCATAAGGTTAGAGAGCAGTCTTCTTTGTCCGCTAAAAATTATTACCTGTATTTAACGCTTCCTTATCAAAACATCTACAAACAATCATCCTATTTTTCAATCCAGGTGTGTTCTATTAAATAAAAAACTTCTGTAAACGTGTAAATGATCTTTCGAAAATGGGACACAGCATAGCTAGCAATAATCTCAAAAACATTGCTCTAAATGCACCTTATGACTGTAAAAGATAAAATGAACAGTATGTTTTATATGAAGAGTAACACATATGGTGCTTGGTATGCAGTAAATTTAGTGAAGTAGAAAGAGATGAGGGTGGAATGGGATATACCGTGTGGAATGTCCAGGGTATCATAGTTACTAAGTAGAGATGGACAAATTGATGTAACAGGTTCATAATTCTCAGCAAATCAGAATAATTTGTATTTTGGAGATTCAATGGAGAAGAGGACTTATGTATTCAATCATCTGTATCCATGAGATTGAGCTAATTATGTATAATATGTTAAATATCTAAATGTGCTTCAAAAGGTACAGTCCTTTTGAACATGGCCTCCTAACCTTCTTACGCTAGCGCCTCACCAGCTAGAACATGTTGATGCCTGGGCCTCGCTACCAGTTGTGCCACAATTAAAAATATTGCTCATTTTTACTTGTTTTCTCACCATTATAATAAGCACGAAAGGAGATTTTTATGATACCTAACCAGAGATTGATGCAGCCAGAAAAAACAAACATAGGGCAAAAATGTGAATGGGGCATTATGATCTATTCTGTCAAAAATTGCTCAGCAGCTGCACCTCACCAACAACTAAGGAAGGCACCTCACTGTTTGAGAGGCACTGCTTTAGAAGATGTAGTAGGTCCCAATTTCTTTCAAGCTAAGGTATACCATATAAAATACATGACTGAAATACGCTCCCTTTCTAAAGCCCTTTTTCAACGATATGGAGGATGAAAGACACCCTTTATAATAAGAATGCCTGTGACTTTAACAATATAGAAATGAAAGACCTTAAAAGTTTTATAAAAAATGAAAAGCAGTTACGTTTTTGTGAGGAGGTTATTATTGGTTCTACAATGTAACATTTATGAAGTGTAGGACTTAAAGCATATCAGCCCATTTATGGATTGACATTTTGAAGGATCGATTTGGTGAGGAGGTGATGGGAAAAATTTTATATTGTTTAATTGATTGCTAGATACATTTTTAGATGTAATTATATATTGTCATTATTTAGAAGATGCTATAATCTTAGAAAAAAATAGTTTGTGGTTTAATTATGTATTTGGAAAACATGATGGCTAAAGTTCCCCCACAAACATGCTGATAAACTATATACTCCAATAGTGTACATCATTTTTATATCTATTATGTTCCACTTATGTTATATAAGAAAAATTATGTCAGATTACAATGGTAGATTGAGGATGTTTTTGTTTTTTCATTATGTTATGATTTTGAGTATTTCTTGTAGAAATTATCAAATTATATAAAGTTTAATCTTAAAAGTGCAGTCTCGGTCTATACATAATTGTCTACTTTTAACCAACAAAGAAAGAAACAAGAAAAATCTAGAAGTATCAATGTATATGCACAGTATGTGTTATAAAAAGGCAATGCCAATGTGCTGCTTCTAAAGCAATCAAAAAAATACATTTATTTTCACGAGAAACATTAACTCCATAGCAAAAAACATTATTGCATGTATTAAAAATCATTAGAAAGATCTGTGTACTTAATTATTTATTACTAGAAAGACCTAACCTTGAATATGCAGTCCAGTATTGGGTGCTAATTCACAAAAAGTGCATCCTAGTTCTTTACGTTAAGTTACGTTTACGTTACATTACGTTAAGGCTTTTGTAAAGCTTTGGGAGATACTGTCACAGGTATACAATATATTCACAGATCACACCGAATATCTTTTGGTGTCATAATCTGTATGTTTAACTTGTGTAATTTTTCTTTGACTTAGAAAGTGGTCCCACATAGTCTTTCACTATTTATTATAAAGGTAACTAAAATACTCCCTTATCACCCATTATATTTGCATTGACTAATTCAGTTTAATGAAATAGCTAGAGGTCAATTCATCAACAGACTTTGTTGATCTTTCGTGAGATAATTAGCACATCTTGTTATGTTTTCTATGGCACGATTCATCAAAACCCAGGGACATATTGCTGAATAAGCTTTATGGAAGAACAGACGATGGCATGCTAAATACAGTATGAGAGAAAAATGGAAGCTATGCGTATCTTATCTATTGCATGTTATATTTCTCCTTCCCACTGATGGGGAAATTTTTTTATTTACAGATACTTGTTATGAGTAAAATGGCCTTGATTATATTTTTTTTAATATATCTTTGTTGAATGTTTTACATCAAAAAGGAGGTTTTTCTAAAGATGGGTTGATCTTTCACTCCCCTCTTATTATTTACCTTAAGTCTCATAATGCTGGGATGTATACCCTTCTCTTTAAGTCTACTTTAAACCTTTCATGGCCAAGGGTTATTGATGCCTCTGTGTCCAGGTCAAATTTTCCATTTCTTTTATGCACATTTTAAATGGTAATATATTTGCAATCGCTTTGAATATCATAACTATGTTTACTTTGTTTTTCTTACAAGACTTATGAGGCTTTCATTTTCATTTATTATGAGCAGACAAATTCACAAAAAATGTGAAAAAAAATAAATAAATAAATAAATATATATATGTATATATACACATATATATATATATATATATATATATATATATATATATATATATATATGCTGTACAGCTCTGTACCAATTAGTCATCTTCTCTCTCTGCCAGCCTGGATTGCTGTGAGGGGAGAGTGAAGAGGGATATAAAGCTATATTCACACGACGTGAAAAATGGGTCAGTTAACAACGGATCAACTGTCCTTTTTTTCATAGCTGTTTTGCATCAGTGTATTTCAAAATTTGAATCCATTTTCCGCCATTTGCCATCCGTTTTTCATGGACGTTAAAAAAACTGATGAATTTCATTCATTAGGGTTTTTTGTCCCAGGCACCTGAAAACACCACAGTGCCCATGTAGATAGTGCCGCAATACCCCTGTAGATAGTGCCACATTGCCCAATGTAGATAGTGCTAGTGCCCACATAGATAGTGCCCACCGTAAATAGTGCCACAGTGCCCATAGTGCCACAGTTCCCACTGTAGATAGTGCCCACATAGTGCCAAAGTTCCCACTGCAGATAGGGCCCACATAGTGCCACACACAGTGCCCATGTAGCTAGCACCACAGTGTCCCCTGTAGATAGTGCTCATATGATGCCACAGTGCCCATGTAGATAGTGTCACACCCCCTGTATATAGAACCCCCTGTAGATAGCACCACACCCCCTGAAGATAGCACCACGCTCTGGTAGATAGCAGCATTCCCATGTAGATAGCACCATCCCCCCTGTAGATAGTGTGAACCCCCTAGAGATAGCACCACCCCGTGCAGATAGTTCCACCCCCTATAGATAGTACAATCCCTTTATAGATAGCAACATCCCCCTGTAGATAGCGCCACCCCTGCAGATAGCGCCACTCCCTCTGTAGATAGCACCACTCCCCCTGCAGATAGCACCTTCCCTCCATAAATGGCACCCCCTTCCTGTAGATAGCACCACTGTAGCTCCCTGTAGGAGTAGAGTCCCTCTGGCCAGGGACTCCGCTCCTAGAAGGTGCCCCTCATGTCTCTGTCCATATATGGATAGTGACATCACGGGCTTCCTCTAAGAGTGGAATCCCTAGCCAGAGTATCGGCAGTGCTCTGGTCAGGAATTCCGCTTCAGGAGTAGCCCCTGCCATCATTGGCTATTTATGGATAGTGACGCCAGGGGCTTCTCCAGTAGTGGAATCCCCGGCCAGAGTGTCAGCCGGGGATTCCGCTTCTAAAGAGAGCCCCTGACATCACTGTCCAAATATGGACAGAGACGTGAGGCGCTCACTCTAGGAGTGGAATCATCGGCCAGAGTGATCTGACTGGGGATTCCGCTCCTAGAGGGAGCTTAGTTGGCGCTATCTACAGGGGGGTGCGATGCTATCTACAGGGGGTGGCACTATCTACAGGGGGATTGAGAGACATCGGGGACTCCCTCTAGGTGGAGAATCCCCAGACAGAGCGCTCTGGCTGGGGATTCCGCTCCTAGGGGAAGCTTCGGTGGCGCTACCTACAGGGGGTTTTGCGCTATCTATAAGCGGTTTATATACAGGGGGGCATGCAGATATATACAGAGCCCCAGCAGACATGAGAATGCAGCGCTGCTTACAATGAAGCAGCACTGCTCTACTTAAACCCTGTTCCAGGCTGCCAACGTTTATATACGTGACATCTGCATGGGGCATTGGCAGTTGGAATATATATAGCCGTATGACAGTCGCGAAGGGGTTAAGTTATTATATCAAATTAATTGACTCCACATTTTAGACAGAAATTGACTGTCAAGTTTCTATGTAACTGAACTGAGATGTTAAACTCTCAAATATGGTGTAAATTAATTTAAAATGTCATCACTTTTGTTTCTGAATACATTGGATTAAAGAGGTTTTCCAGGATATACTGTAACATTGAAGTCCTATACTTGTGATTGGAGGTGGTCCCAGACACAGCCACACTTGTATGGACACTAGTATGGACATCACTGTGGCAGGCGTAATATGAAGAACCTACGCGTCTGTATTTCGGAATCATAAGGACTTGTGTGGTGCCATACAGTGCCTATATATATATATATATATATATATATATATATATATGTATATATATATATATATATACATACATATACATAAGTGCTTCGTCTACCAAACAGGTCATAACAAGTAGACCCCTAGATGTAGATATAGCAGAGCTATTAAATAATTAGCCCCTATCCATGTGTAATCTTTCAAGATATACATAAACTACTTGGAACAAACTACCTAATGTAAATGCTAACTACTAACACTATAAAAACTCATTGAAACACATTGAAATTATGTCAAATAACGGAACCTCAAATGGTTACTTATTTTTATTTGCTTCGACTCTTGAGACCAAAATAAATAACATGTTCTTCCCGGGAGTTGTCCTGCCCCGGTATCTCAGTAGTTTACAATATACAACATTGATGTACATGATGTAAATAAATGTAACTAGAAACAGAACAGATTCATAAGGGAATTGATCACCAGAGTTTAAACGTCTAAAAGTATACAACCACTGTGATGTGTTGATCAGAAAGAACAACAATATTTCACATTGCATATAAAGTTTAGAATTATTTTATTGTACAGTTTTTTTGTACTAATCTGAGTTATTTCATGTTGTATTCTTACATACATTACTTCTTTCAAAATGCTGATTGCCTTTGAAAACACACATTTATGCTTCCCCCCCACTGTCAGTTATAGTATGTGACCTAACTTATAACCGTGTAAGGGTATGTTCACACGGCCTATTTACGGACGTAAATCGGGCGTTTTTGCCCCGAATTACGTCCGAAAATAGCGCCTCAATAGCGCTGACAAACATCTGCCTATTGAAAGCAATGGGCAGACGTTTGTCTGTTCACACGAGGCGTAATTTACGCGCCGCTGTCAAATGACGGCGCGTAAATAGACGCTCGCGTCAAAGAAGTGACCTGTCACTTCTTTGGCCATAATTGGAGCCGTTATTCATTGACTTCAATGAATAGCAGCGCCAATTACGTCCGTAATTGACGCGGCGTTCAAGCGCCTGCACATGCCGTTACGGCTGAAATTACGGGGATGTTTTCCGGCTGAAACATCCCCGTAATTTCAGCCGTTACGGACGCCCTCGTGTGAACATACCCTAACTGTCATCCGAGCTCCCACAATCCCCTGCTCTTTAGTAAAAGGACCACCAACAGAATTCTTAAATTAGCTTTAGACATAAATAGGGGAAAAATATTAGATATCTTAAACTCAGTACAAAATAAGTAAAGCTAAATTATAGAGAAAGTAAATCAACATTTTACACACACACACACACACACACACACACACACACACACACACACACATTATAGAAACAATGTCATATGATATTTAAGAAGCAGGTTGGAGGTTGTGCAGAAGCGTAATAAGGTAGTGTGTATGAGCCTTTTATAGGCTGCAATGCAAAGATACGCCAGCAAAGTACTGCATAAAAGTAATTTGTGATTTTGCCAGTTATAGATCAAATTATTTTCGATAAACCCCTGTCATAATTTGTAATCACACCTTGGACTAATGAAGGGACACATAAATCATCTATTCACCATATTACAGAAGGCACTTATGTATATATAGATATTTCCATTTAATTTTTCATGCGATAAGCTCTAACACTTGAAATATCCATTATATTTGTTGTGCTTTTCAAACATTAGGCTTTCGCCCCTTTAGGTGTTTTGTTATTTACGGTCAACATGGTTTTTCATTTCTTGCAAGGTTTCCATATTATCAGCTGAGTACAATGTATTGTTAATTCCAGGTGAATAATTACACAAACCATTAATTGGCTGCCGAAAACAAGTGAGCAATAGTTTGGCATATGAGTTAGCATGCTAAACATGGGCAAAATTGTAGTCTATAAATTCATCAATAACGTGTATCTATTAATAACACATGGCTGCTGGTCACCTTGAGGAGCTGCTGTAAAAGGGCAAATCTAATAAAATACATGTTAGACGGGATCAAAGGGGAGGGGAGTATTATACGGAAAATAAAGTACATTAGAAATATAGTTTGTTTTTTTAAATGGAGTTACAATGTATAGATGGTAGAACTAATTTGCCATGTTTGAGATTTTCAGTGAAACAATATGATTCAGATTTTGGGAAATAATGGAGAATGAATTTGCTCATATTATTCACTATATTTTGTCTTCAAAATAAAGAAAAAAAATATTGTAGGTACATGCACTACTCAAAAATCAATTATTTATTATGTGATGTTGAGCATCACAGATAATTTAATTATATGAAGTAAATATATTTACTGTTAAGTGTGTATGTTACAATTACAGTATATAAAAGACATGAAAGGAAATTCTGTTATTGAACAATATACTAATTGTTTGCCAAAATAATTGTGTAGGTCTGAGAAATTTCAATGGAAAAGGGAAGGTGAATGTGTTATAATTTTTTCCATTAGTTTTAGGACTGTCTGTCCTCAAAATCACTGCGGGTCCGATCTTTTAACCGCTTCCCGACCGCCCACAGTAAATTCACGTCGACACTTGCTGGGCTCTGTGCAGCGCCAATGTGAATTCACGGTGGGTGTTAGAAGCGTGATCCGGGTGTCTCAGAGTAGCGGTGACGCCCGGATCGCGCTGTTATCCCCTGCTTCTGGTCCCAGAGACATGATCGGGACCTAATTGATTCAGGTCCTGATCATGTGATCGCAGGGAAAGTTTGTTGTAGCAACGAACTGGAAAGTTTGTTACCGTAACAAACTGGAAAGTTTGTTGCTACAACAAACTTTCCCAGGGACCGATTGTGGGTGCTGCAGTCGGTTGCATGGCAAACCGGAGGCCATACAACAGCCTCCGGGTCTGCCATGCACGGCAAACTATGAGTACCAGCCGGAGGCCGGTCTTCATAGGTTTCCTGTCAGAGTGACTCTCAGCGTCACACTGACAGTTTATAATAAGTTACACTGGGTAGTGTAATGTATTATAGTAGCTATCAGTGCTGCAGGTCAAAGTAAAACAAGTAAAAAGCAAAAAAAAAAAAAGTAATAAAAATGTTTTATAAAAGTGTAAAAACAAGTTATAAAAGTTACAAAAAAAAAATGCTTTTTTTTCCTATGAGAAGTCTTTTATTAAAGGAAAAAAATTAAAATGATAAAAAAAAAGTACACATATTTGGTATCGCCGTGTTCATAATGACCCAAACTATAAACTATAATATTATTTTCCCAGGCACGGTGAACACCGCAAAAAAAATAGTTGAATAACAATGTCAGAATCACTATTTTTTTGGTCATCACCCCTCCCAAAATATAGAATAAAAAGTGATCAAAAAGTCGCATGTACCCCAAAATAGTACCAATAAAAACTACAACCCGTCCCGCAAAAAACAAGCCCTTACACAGCTTTTTTGACTGAAAAAAAAAAAGTTATGGCTCTCAGAATATGGTGACACAAAAAATAAATAATTTTATCGAAAAGTGATTTTATTACGCAAACGCCACAAAACATAAAAAAAATGGTATACATATGGTATCGCCGTAATCATATCGACCCGCAGAATAAAGTAAAATGTCATTTATAGTGCACGGTGAACACTGTAAAAAAAAAAGACAAAAAACATTGTCAGAATTTGTTTTTTAGCCAAAAAAATCTCATAAAAAGTGATAAAAAAAAAATCACATGTACCCTAAAATGATACCAATGAAAACTACAGATTGTTCCACAACAAATAAGCCCTCATACAGCTCCGGTGGAAAAAAAATTAAAAAGTTCTGGCTCTCAGAATATAGCGAAAGCAATTGTCCAGAGTGTCCAAAAGCGGATAAGATCGGGCACCATTTATCAGTGCAACACCGGCCACATATCTATGAATTATTATTTATTTACCGCATGATTATACCCTGTTATTATGCACTGATGTATTCTGCCCAGCTTACATATATCCCCACATTATAAACTGAAATAACAGCAAAACCCCAAACAGAACTATTATCAAGCAAAATCTGCGCTCCAAAAGCCAAATGGCGCTCCCTCTCTTCTGAGTCCTACAGCGTGCCCAAACACCAGCTTACTTCCACATATATGACACTTTATATCCGGGAGAACCCGCTTAACATTGTATGAGGTATTTTTTCTTCAGTGGCACAAACTGCGCACAGCATATTGTGCATTAAAATGGCATATCAGTGGAAAATTTTAATTTAACTCATGCGCTGCGCCTGCTCCATATTCTGCAGGTATCTACTGATCACTCGTTTCAGTCCCCTAGGGGGATTAATAAAGTGTGTAAACACAATAGTTAAAAAAGTTATTATTAGTGAAAAAAATATATAATATATTCAAAGTCCAAAAAATCCCCCTTTCCCATGTTTCCTCTAAAGTAATATAAGAAATAAACAAATAAATAAAATTGCTATCGCTGCATCCGTAAAAGTCTGAACTATTACAGTATACCATTATTTAACTCGCACTGGGAACGCCATAAAAAATAAAGAATTTAAAACGCCAAAATCTCAGTTTTTTGGTCACCTTAGCTTTTAAAAAAAAAATCATAAAAAGTGAAAAAAGTTGTATGTAAAAAAAATGGTACCAATGAAAACTACAGCTCGTCCTGCAAAAAATAAGCCCTCACACCACTCAATCGACCAAAAAATAAAAAAAACTGATGCCTCCCGGATTGTGGTGAAACAAAACGTTTTGTTTTTTTTAAAAAACAGTTTTTACTTTGTAAAAGTAGTAAAATATAAAACAAACTGTATAAATTTGGTACCAAATAAAGCACTTATTTCCCAGGTACATATTAGCTAGTAGAAAAATAAATAAAACATAATTTTTAGTCAATATACACTACCGTTCAAAAGTTTAGGGTCACTTAGAAATTTCCTTATTTTTGAAAGAAAAGCACAGTTTTTTTCAATGAAGATAACATTAAATTAATCAGAAATACACTCTATACATTGTTAATGTGCTAAATGACTATTCTATCTGCAAACGTCTGGTTTTTAATGCAATATCTACATAGGTATATAGAGGCCCATTTCCAGCAACCATCACTCCAGTGTTCTAATGGTACATTGTGTTTGCTAACTGTGTTAGAAGGCTAATGGATGATTAAAAAACACTTGAAAACCCTTGTGCAATTATGTTAGCACCGCTGTAAACAGTTTTGCTGTTTAGAGGAGCTATAAAACTGACCTTCCTTTGAGCTAGTTAAGAATCTGGAGCATTACATTTGTGGGTTTGATTAAACTCTCAAAATGGCTAGAAAAAGAGAGCTTTCATGTGAAACTCGACAGTCTATTCTTGTTCTTAGAAATGACGGCTATTCCATGAGAGAATTTGCCAAGAAACGGAAGATTTCCTACAACGGTGTGTAATACTCCCTTCAGAGGACAGCACAAACAGGCTCTAACCAGAGTAGAAAGAGAAGTGGGAGGCCCCGCTGCACAACTGAGCAACAAGACAAGTACATTAGAGTCTCTGGTTTGAGAAATAGACGCCTCACAGGTCCTCAACTGGCAGCTTCATTAAATAGTACCCGTAAAACGCCAGTGTCAACGTCTACAGTGAAGAGGCGACTCCGGGATGCTGGCTTTCAGGGCAAAATGGCAAAGAAAAAGCCATATCTGAGACTGGCTAATAAAAGGAAAAGATTAGTATGGGCAAAAGCACACAGACATTGGACAGAGGAAGATTGGAAAAAAGTATTATGGACAGACGAATCCAAGTTTGACGTGTTTGGATAACACAGAAGAACATTTGTGAGACGCAGAACAACTGAAAAGATGCTGGAAGAGTGCCTGACGCCATCTGTCAAGCATGGTGGAGGTAATGTGATGGTCTGGGGTTGCTTTGGTGCTGGTAAAGTGGGAGATTTGTACAAGGTAAAAGGGATTTTGAATAAGTATAGTAGCTGTTTTATATTCTTCAACATAAATGCCATAAAATATTGCAGGAAAAAGATTTCTGAATAGTCATAAATTGAAGTACAAAAAGTTGTGTGCACCTTCTTTGTAAATCACGACCTGTATTAGGGCATAAAAAAGTTGAAAATTATGGTACACACCATATTTGCGCAATAATTAGCGATTTTGGCCGTTTTACACCTTCTCCACTTTATAAATTAGGTGCATTTTACTAGTGTATTAGGCGCTGTATATTTAGACTGGCTTATGAAATGGCCAGTCTTAATAAATTTTCTCCAATATGTTTCCATTTCCTATTTTAAGCAAGTTTGTTCTATAGCTGATAATTTGTAACATTTATTTTTCAAATTAGGTATTTCTGACAATTTTAATGATTTCTGTGCTTGATGGAAAGTAGAAACTGGTTTATTTTTTAGACAGACATCTTTTTGGATTTAGTATGTCAAACACATCGTTCATATTATAGGGCTGAATAATAGCATGGACAAAGGGGGCCTGGAAACTCTACCAATAGGTGCCCCCGCCCCTGTTCCTCCACCAAGTTTAGCATCTTTTTCAGTATTATATAGGCACTGTATATCAGTATTGTCAATATAATATTTATCTTTACTCAATATTCCGATAAATCTGGTTTAATATTTTACCACTAACAATAATAATGTTTAACTGAAATTCTTTTGGTTTTGTTATAGTAAAGAGTTTTATAATTGCTTAATAAATAAAATATGTAAAAAAAAAAACGTGCAAAATACTGCATAAAATAACAGGAGAACGGGTTTATTTATCTAAAACTGTACAGTCTAATACATATAATTTCATATTTTAGAGATAGTATTGTGTCCACAGATTACTTTATAGGAATGGTTATGTAACCTTTTCCCTAGCCCACCCTCTGGTAGCCACAATCTATAAAAAAACACTTTATTTACCTTGTATATATAGCAGTAATAAACAGAGTAATGTACCTTTGGAATATTGATACCTTCATAGCAAGCAGAAACTTTTAAGAAATGTTGAAAATACATAATAAATATTAGTGATTCCTCCCTTAACATTCTTTTCTAAGTTGATCCTACTCTGTCTCAAATTGCAGTTAAAACTGAAGACCAGTCTCTGGCTGTAATCCATCTGGTTGCAGTGGAAGGCCATTGCTCTGTCTACTGTAGGAGATCAGGCATACTAAACCCCACCCCTTAATGATGCTCCACCCCTTCAATCTTTGCAATCTAAAAATGGAACTGATCAGCAGGAAATTGACAACTGTGTTCTCTGCATGATTTCTACAAGACTATTTGATTCATGAACATGCAGAAAATCCTACAGACTAACAAACAGTGTGAGAACGTTTATTTTTGGTTTACTTTTATTATTCATATCTAGGATTAGTGCGTCCATAGAGATATGCACAAATAGGTTGTTCAGTCAGACACTTTGCTCACCACTTTTTGGAGATTTATGCATAAATATCTCCTTAATGAGTCACAATGCATATCTATGGCTCTCTCCACTGTAGTCTTTGGGAGATTTGGAAACAGCTAAAAGGACTGGCAGAGCTGTTTCCTTAACTTCCATAGACTTTAGTGGAGAGAACCGCCCACATCAATGGCAGGCCTTCTTCCAATAGGTGGGAGTCCCTTTAAAAATGCCATAATTATAATTCATCAGAATATCTTCCAATAATTGAAATATATTTTGCATGTTTTGCTGGAATTTGCAATCCCAAAGTAGGTGAAAAGCTACATCTGCTTTCCTCCATTCTTCATGGCAAAAACAAGATTATGAAAACCCTAGTTTTACCATCACATCCAAGATTGTGAAAAATGCTATCATTTCATAGAGCTCCTTCGCTACACTTATACAGTTTAATGCTTGAATCCAATTACGATTAAAGCATTTATATGTTCACTAAGCAGTCTGTATATACGGAGTTCTATATGACACACATTCTTATTCATTCAAGCATAACATCTGAGTAAGGCCGGATTTACACGAGCGTGTGCGTTTTGCGCGCCATCATAGAGATGAGGTAGTCGACGCCCGTCACTGTCCAAGGTGCTGAAAGAGCTAACTGATCGGCAGTAACTCTTTCAGCACCCTCGACAGTGAATGCCGATCACAATATACAGCAACCTGTGAATAAAAAAAGACGTTCAAACTTACCATGAACTGCCTGCTTCCTCCAGTCCGGTCTCCCGGCCGTTGCCTTGGTGACGCGTCCCTCTCTTGTCATCCGGCCCCACCTCCCAGGATGACGCGGCAGGCCATGAGACCGCTGCAGCCTGTGATTGGCTGCAGCCTGTGCTTGGCCTGTGATTGGCTGCAGCTGTCACTTGGCCTGAATTGTCATCCCGGGAGGTCGGACTGGAGGAAGGAGCAGGGACTTATCGGTAAGTCCGAACTTCTGTTTTTTTTTACACGTATATGTATATTGTGATCGAAAGTCACTGTCCATGGTGCTGAAACAGTTTAAGTCTTTGAGCACCGTGGGCAGTGACTGTCTCCTGACGTCGCGTACCCGAACATTTTTTGCCGGGTTCGGTCAAAACGAGTTCGGCCGAACCCGGTGAAGTTCGGTGCGCTCATCTCTAATTTGACACTCCGTTTGGATGTTTGTAACCAGAAAAGCACGTGGTGCTTTTCTGTTTACATTCATCCTTTTGACAGCTCTTGCGTGATTTTCGCGCATGCAACGCAGGACCGTCCGTGTGGCATGCGTTGTTTTCACGCACCCATTGAAGTCAATGGGTGCGTGTTGCGTGAAAAACGCAAGAATATAGAACATGTCGTGAGTTTTACGCAACGCACTCACGCAGCGCAAAATTCACGCATCGTCTAAACAGCCCCATAGACTATTATAGGTGCATACGACACGCGTGAAAAGCACGCGCGTCGCACGCGCGTATAATACGCTCGTGTAAATGAGGCCTAACTGAAACTTTTTTTTTTCATCCCTGTCAATTTGCTCTTTACAGAGTCCTGCTATGATTAGAGTGATGGCAATACTAAAACGCATCATATTGGTCTCTGTGTACCTGTTTTCAAAATAGAAATATTTACTGTCACAACAGCAGATAATGAATGGATCAAGATGCTATAATAGAAAACGCTCTTCCAATCTAAAAGCCAAACTGATTTGTGTAAACACAGCTGGCCTAATGCACAAGTTGTTCCCGTGCATCAGTCTGAGGAATCACAACATCTGTAAACAAGCTCCTCTTTTTGCAGTTCTAGACATCAAAAATTGTGCATCCGCCATATGTTTTTATGATTTCCCATTTAATGAGACAACATAAAAATGAGAAGGAATATAATCAGATGCTAGTTGTCAAGATGTTGTCATGTAGTGTCGTCCATAGACTGTTTAATGACACATTATAATATATAGTACATCCAAAGATAAATGTGCTCCTGTTCTAATTACTAAGAGTTTGTATTGTAAATTAATTACCAATTCACAGCATGCCATTTACAGAAAGAAAGAAACCCTGCTGGCAGCAACCACTAGTTCTGCGCATCAAACCCCGGTGTCTTCCCCTGCCTGACTACCTTTTATTTACATAATTATGTTTGCTCCCACATTCATTGCTTTTTGCCTTTGCCAATTAAAACATGAATTGTACATAAATATGAATAGCATTTATTTTTTTATTTTCATGGTTCATGCTATGTAAAAACATTACATAATGGCTGTAAAATGTTGAACTATATTCAAGTTAGATGGAAAACTGATACACAGGACGAACTTGTAGGTGAAAAATGGTATAATATTTTTTATTATGCATGCATATGCTTAATAAGATTTTTAAAAAACGAATTAATAAAAGAGGAGAGGGAAGAGAACCATCAAGAACAAGTGGTAAAGCTGAGGTGGTATATATATGCCCAGAAAAAATATGAGGAAAATAAACTTTATTCCATATGTTCAGATGCTATATCACCCCTGTAGAACATTAGTAATGGCTATAGATCAGTACTTCCCCAGAGTACACAATTATGAAAGGAAAGGATAGCAGGAAGACAGATAAAGAATACATACCACCTCAGCCCACCACGGTGCCCCAATGTACGATTCACCCAAGAGCTTCATCCGGGGCATACCAAATTGAGTGATCACATTATTTAAATGAGCACTGACCAATCAAAAGCAGTTTTCTAATCAGGACATACCTGCCTATTTCTGTAACAGCTGATAGTATTGCGTCAAAATACATAGTTTCTGACAAAATGTCATAATGGAGGAGAGGTGTTATATCACATGGTGGTTGTAGCGAAGGGCGCCCTGTCGGCATCTCCATTTCCGGGTTCATGACCCATGCGCCATGGCGTCAAGTTGAACATAACGTCCCACCGTCATGCGCATGATCCATAAGAGACCGGTGGGTGTACTGAAGTCCACTTCCGAGTGCACAACACAGCATACACATGTGACTCCCGATGCTACCAGCGTCGTACGTCACTGTGTAGGTGGGGTGCATCCGGACTATCAACCATATATATATATTTGAAGTTATATTCAACAAATATATTGAAGTTAGGAAAAATAAAGTATGCTTTTAATAGTATTCTTTAGTATTTGGTACCAAAGGCGTGGCTATAAGGGTACTAAGGTAGCTGTTACACCCAAGCTCTGGAGCCTGAAGGGGGCCCAAAAATCCTTCCACCACATAACAAGACACCAGTATTATCAATATTACATGGAAGGTGGGGACTTGAGATGAAAGAAATGATTCTACACAAATTGAATTTGGCCCAAATTTCGGAGCACGAGTCACAAATCACGAGACTGCGCAGTAAAAGATACATGCTTGACTTCTCTAATCTACTCCTTTCCCACTGCTTAGTTTTATGGTTATTATGTCATGGTCACTGATCAATCTCTACTGCTGAGAGGTGGAAAGCTGAATTACAGCTGAGCTCAGTCTGAGACCTCCTCTGTAACCAAGCTTTTCCACCGTGACTCACATTGGCCAGCGCGTGCAGATCATAGCCTGGCAGTACTGGGGTCCATAGTCCGTCTCTACTCCCTGTTCGATCACACAATGACTAATCACCCTATCATTATGATCTCCCCACTGCCCATGCAGCACTACTCCTGCCTCACCACAACATCTTATACTGTATCTCTACCTGCAGCATGGAGCAGTAGGTGTTTAAAGCCTGGAGTACACCTTTCCACCGCACATATGCAGGATTTTGATGAGCACATCCTGCACACAAATCTTGTTTGCACACGGTGGTGTCAATCAACTCCAGGGAGGCAGTGCTGCAGCCAAATCTCATGAATATGCCGGACTCCTCTAACAGATGAAATGCCCAACAGACTCCTTACACTTCATTTACATACAGCATGGGAAAACTTTGCAAACAATTAGTAAAGGAATAGGGCAGCCTTTCAGAATACTATTAATGGGGAACAATGAGCTTTACTACACTTTACATGGCACATAGCACAGATTAGATTTCGGGAAATTCATTCTTCTCTAGCTGGGATCTGTTACCGTTTTTTCATTTGGGCACAGTAGCTTCAATTTAGGCCTCTGTTTCTCACTATATTTATTGTAGTATTCCATACACTAGTTCATTTCTTATCACTAGCAATGGAGCCTGATGCAGCAACTAAGCAACTACTTTATACTGCTATGGCTTGTAAAGGACGCTATTTTATAAATAGTTGTAATTAAATGTGTGTGTGTGACCACACACATACACACACAAACACACACACACATATATATATATATATATATATATATATAATTTTTTTTCTGTGTAGTATTCAGTGTGACATTCTTTTTATGTACATTTTACTTTAAAAACTACTTTTGAATTATTTTCCTTTTTATTCCAGCGCTTTCTTTGATTAATATGTACTCCACGTATAACCATATGTTTATGGACATTCTTTCCGTGACTATTAGTTACTTTCTAAACGACGATAGATTTAAAATGTTGTTTGTACACTCAACAAAAATGACTTTATATAATACAATAAGTGTGACCTTATCCTACCATTGTATTCCTTTCTGAGAAATATGTAACTCGGTCAACTACACATATATATCTAAACATATAGTAAATAAAATTACAATGTTCAGTGCTATTTCCACCAACCGTGGATTCAATTTCCATATATTAAACATAAGTGGGCATTCTAATTACTGCAGCCTTTTACCTCCTTTCTAGTCAGCAGAAACAGATATATTGACAGATAGATAGATAGATAGATAGATAGATAGATAGATAGATAGATAGATAGATAGATAGATAGATAGATAGATTAGATAGATATATTAGATAGATAGATAGATTAGATAGATAAAACCACGCACCTATCAGACCTGGAACCCGCAGTACATTCCGTCTGAAAACCGCACCACATTTATTTAGGATGGAATTTCCACTGCGATAGCAGCTGAATTTTTTTTTCATACTTACATAGGTCATTGTTATGGCGACCCCTCCCTTAATCGCAGTCCAGTCCGGCATCGTCATCCCAGGAGACTAGACTGTAGGAAGGAGGAGGGCGTTCTGGGTAAATATGAGGTTATTTTTTATTTTCCGTAGTTGTGATTTTTGCGGCGTAATCACTGCCGCAAAAGTCGCAAACATGTGCTTTCTGTTGCGGGTTTTTTAACCCCATTGAATTCAATGGGGAAAACCCACAACGGGAAATCAACAAAAATGCAACATAAATTTACATGCTGCGGAATTAAATTCTGCACCGCAGGTCAATTTATTAACGTTTACGTTGTGGGGTTTCTCTGCAGCGTGGGTATGAAGATTTCTGAATCTCATCCACTTTGCTGCTGCTGTAAATGCTGTGGAATTTCCACACAGAATTCCGTTGCGGAAATTCCACAGCGTTTACGCTACGTGGAAACTCGGCCTGAAAGTTCTGCACACATTTTTCTTTTTCACTGGAGGCATATTTTATCAGAAGATAACTTTGTCATGGTCTATGAGCTGAGATCCGCCCAGAAAATCACTAACAAAACAAAATGGTTGGAGATTTCCATAATTTATTGTTTCTTATTTGTAAGAGCGACTAGTTCGTAAGGATATTTTATCTGGACTGTGAAACGAAGCAATGCCAGACTTAATAGTGTAATTAATGCATCTGTATGATGAACTGACAAATACTGCTGATACGGTAGGTTCTGCTTCACTTCACTATGTGTTTAAATACATCATTTTAAATTAGCATAACCTTTCATTACAACTTATAAATTATTTTTATTTGCTGTTTTTATATATCTATGGTATGGAAATATTGAGCGATTCATTACATAAAGATCTGCCAAAAAAACATATGGTGACCACATGATTAGTGACTTCTTTGAATACCAACTGTGACGTGTATTCTGTTAGGAAGATCATCTTATAATCACCAACTTAGGGGGTATTTAACAATTATTTTTATATATTATACAGTATTTCGACATACAAAATAAAAGATTGCCAGCTTTGATTCAAATATCTCTCGTCCAAAAAGAAAAATAAATATTTCAAAGTGACATTTACCTTATAATTCAATGTATCAGTCTGAAAAGAAATGTATACCAATCACAAAAAGAGAGAAATGAGCTTATAGCCAGATAATATATAAAAAGTAGAATTTTATTTGACATATATAACAAACAAAGTTTAAAATTGAACAAAACCCTATATAGTTAATTATGGGGGGACGCTTCTGCTGTGAACCGTGCCCAGCACGTAGTACAAATGCTTTTGGAGTATATATATTGATTGAAAATAAATGTAGTAGATTTATCAAGCTTTATTCTACAATTCCTTTTGGTATGATACAGTGACTTACGGCCATGCTTAAAGGGGTTTTCCCATGAGAGACATTTATGACATATCCACAGGATATGTCATCAATATCAGATAGATGAGGGTCCCACCTCTGGGACCTGCACCTATCTCTACAACGTGGCTTCCTAAACCCCGTTCTGCCACTCTGTGTTGCGGCTGAATCAGGTGAATTCCGACCATGAAAAAGGTTCTGTGGATATTAGTAAGATTTAGTAAGCAAAATGTGCCAAATTGCGCAAAAAAAAAAATCGGCATACATCCCGTGCGCCAGATTTATTATGTGTTTTAGATACTTTTTTCACCTCATTAGACTGTTTTGAAAATTGTCTAGAAGAGGGCATGGCTAAGTGGAGTCTTAAAATGTGCCATATTTTTTAATGACATGTGCCTTTTATTGGTGCAAAATATTGGTTTAAAGTGAGCCAATTGAAGAAATTGGTGTCAAAAAATTATCCCTCACCATGGTGATTGATATATATATATATATACTCCACAAAAAGTCAGAAAAATATCACTGGAAAAGGACTGGAGTTTATAATAAAATATAACTTTTACTGAAGTATAATATAAAATAGATATAACAAAACTAGATGCAAAAAGAAAAAAGAAAAAAGGGACACATTATAATGACATCCTCATTGATGAAAAAGACAGGGTTAAATAAGCATAAGTGGTGCGAGTGTAACCCTCATGTTGCATGAAGAAAAAAGCCACAAATTATGCAAGATGTATAAAACATTGATAGAAAGTGATTTGAGAGCTCGTATTCCAAGGTATCGATCCTAATACATTTCCCACATATATAAAAAAGGACTTGTAGTAGCTATGGGGTTTGTTGTATACACCCACCTACCTAGTTGGATAGATTAAGATGGAATCCTGTTCACATCCTCAAGTTTGGAAAGATTCTCCCGACGCGTTTCCTCCAGGCAACAGAGTCATCAGGGGAGATTAAGCCTTTGAATATTGTTTAAGCGTGTGGCATATTACTGGTTGTGGCCCCTAGTTTGAGAGTGTTTGCAGTTGCAAAAGTTCATGGCAGAGCAATGAAACTATTCAGCAGCATCTCCTCCGCTCCATGCGCTTGTGTTGAGCGTCTGAGGTTATCTCGCACCACCTATGCTTATTTAACCCTGTCTTTTTCATCAATGAGGATGTCATTATAATGTGTCCTCTTTTTCTATTTTTTTTTTGCATGTAGTTTTCTTATATCTATTTTATATTATACTTCAGTAAAAGTTATATTTTATTATAAACTCCAGTCCTTTTCCAGTGATTTTTTATTTTTTTTTGTAAAGTAAGCCAACCAAGTAGTGGTGTAAGGAAGGGAAAAGTGTCTAACACATATGCCACAAGGATAAATTTGACACCGTTTCGGCCTGTTTCATCTAGTTAATTTCTATCTAATTTTAACAGTATTAATTAATCTGGCCTAATGTCTTCCAGGATAACTTTTGTTCCCCCTTAAAATGATAATCTTCTTTATACTAATGATCTTGTTTCTTTTTCACCTAAATATTGCAATACAAAATTGCATTGGTGCTGGTAATGAGAAAAACTGTGATATGGGATCACCAATTGCTGGAGTGAAATTAAGCGCTCAGCCCATTAAGCTTTTAGTTTGGAGTTTTTCATGTTGCCAAGATATGTTCATGAGAGTTATATTAGGGGTTGTATGAGGTAAAATATAAGAGTCTGCTTTTTTTCAAGAAACAGTGTCCATTTTGCTCATTGAGTTTTTATTGTATTGGAATGGGACTGAGCAGCAATATTAAATACAGGTCATAGACATGAGTGGTGCTGTTTCTGTGAAAAAGGGAATCTGTGTCTAAAGGGAGTTTTACACAGGATGATTATCGGGGCAGACCAGCGTTAATATAAACGATAATTGCCCTGTGTAAACAGGGGAACAATCAGCAGATAACTGAGCAAACGCTCGATCATCTACTGGTCGTATCGTTTTAAAAAAGCAAAATATTATGTTTGCCGGCAGCACATCTCACTGTGTAAACAGGGAGACCCTCTGCTGACATGATAATAATGTATGGCGACGAGCGATCAGAGTCACGACCGCTCGTCCCCATCCAGAGCTCCATGTGACAGGAGCAAGCGAGCACCGATCAACGATGTCTCGTTGATCGGTGCTCGATTCACCGGCCGCCACTAAAACGTAACTTTATACAATCCCATTAACTTCAATGCATTGTAAGGTGCATGATTGTTAGAAGATAGGTAAAGCTGCAAAAACAATTCAAGTAAGGTAAAAAAAAAATGGCAATAAATTAAAAATAAAATGTGAAAACCCTTTTAAACTTCTATTCTACATCTGCAGTATATATGAAGTGTGTTTATCATCTGTGCTTTTATTGAAGGTTTGCATTTATGAAGAATATAAAAAATACCTATTTTTAACTTAATTTATTTATGGCTTGAGTTTTCTGAATGCGACTTTGATTTGTTGTAAAACACAGTGTTCAGAACTTCTGTCCTTCCTTGATAATAAACAAGAAAGCAAGTGACAAACAAGTGACCTGTTACATGTATATAATCTGTTCTATAAATCATTCTTCCACTTTGCAAGTATATTTAAAAAAAAAAAAATAACCTTTAAATATATATTTAGATTAATATTCTCTGAAGCATTGAAATGTATCACCTGGAAATAAAAAGAGAGTCCTTGGATTCTTATGTCAAAAAAAACAAAAGAAAAGTAAGTTTGTACTATGAATGAGTCTTGTGGTAGAATCTAGGATGGTATGCCAGTGTCACAAACTGGTGTACAGGGTGAAACTTTACATTACAGCACAGGGTACCAAACAATGTCAGTGTGCACATAGCTTTGTTTAGCGCTGCTTTCTTTTTAGAATAGGGGCAAAGAATGTTTGGTAAATCAGCTGTGGCAGGGCCACTTACCCTGTTTCAAAAGGTAACTGGAATAATTATTTTGATACACTGGGTTTTCATACACTGGGATATACTCTCACTGGGCAGCAAATAGATGTAGACATTAAAGACTATAATTTTACACAATCCTAAAAAGTATCATAGGAAAGATAAAATAGCATATTTCATGGCATACATCTTTCAAATACAAGCAACAGTTGCGATAGAAAGTGACTAAAAATGCTAAACTTACTGTCAATTAAATGAGTGGTGAAAAGATCAAATAAATGACATGCTAATACATGTTTGTATTTATTTTATGCATTCATTGAACTTTTAGCCTAATTGGTTATTTTTAGGGGACAGATAACAAAGCGGCTGTATCTGGTGCTGAGACCTGAATCCGGCGGGTTCAGTGTCAGCAGGTCCTGCATGTCTCTGACACGCAAGATCCATTTGTTATCGGTCACATCTAAGTCAGGAACTTAGATGGGATCGGTAATAGCTCGATCCTGTGTGTAAGAGACACACTGGACCCGCTGTCACTGAACCCATCAGTCCTGCAGATGTGACGGTTACAGATTTAAGCGCTAGATAAAGCTGCTCTGCATACTCGATACAAAGCAGCTGTATCTTAAAAAGCAAACATACATTTTAATACAAAGTATTTAGAAAGTTGCACTGACAGACATATATATAATTATTATTATTTTTTATATTTTTTTAAGATTTCAGAGTTGTACATAGCCTTTAAAAGTATTTTTGGCAGTAGGTACTTCTGAGGGGAACGCTTGGGAAAGAGCCTGAGATTGGTCTGGAGATAGGGTTGATAGGTGTAGAAAGTTTAGGAAAGTTTTAATTGTTAAGATATTCGGCTGTGAGGTTTACTGGTCTGAACGTAAATTATAAAGGGACTAGTAATATTCCTTATATTCCGCCACAGGCATATAATTCATTAAATTCATTGCTTTGTTACCGCTTTTATTATATACAGTGTGTGTATATATATATATATATATATATATATATATATACACTACCGTTCAAAAGTTTGTGGTCACCCAGACAATTTTGTGTTTTCCATGAAAACTCAAACTTATATTTATCAAACGAGTTGCAAAATGACTAGAAAATATAGTCAAGACATTGACAAGGTTAGAAATAATGATTTTTATTTGAAATAATAATTTTCTCCTTCAAACTTTGCTTTCGTCAAAGAATGCTCCATTTGCAGCAATTACAGCATTGCAGACCTTTGGCATTCTAGCTGTTAATTTGCTGAGGTAATCGGGAGAAATTTCACCCCATGCTTCCAGAAGCCCCTCCCACAAGTTGGATTGGCTTGATGGGCACTTCTTGCGTACCATACGGTCAAGCTGCTCCTACAACAGCTCTATGGGGTTGAGATCTGGTGACTGCGCTGGCCACTCCATTACAGATAGAATACCAGCTGTCTGCTTCTTCCCTAAATAGTTCTTTCATAATTTGGAGGTGTGCTTTGGGTCATTGTCCTGTTGTAGGATGAAATTGTCTCCAATCAAGCGCTGTCCACAGGGTATGGCATGGCGTTGCAAAATGGAGTGATAGCCTTCCTTATTCAAAATCCCTTTGACCTTGTACAAATCTCCCACTTTACCAGCACCAAAGCAACCCCAGACCACCACATTACCTCCACCATGCTTGACAGATGGCGTCAGGCACTCTTCCAGCATCTTTTCAGTTGTTCTGCGTCTCTTAAATGTTCTTCTGTGTGATCCAAACACCTCAAACTTCGATTTGTCTGTCCATAACACTTTTTTCCAATCTTCCTCTGTCCAATGTCTGTGTGCTTTTGCCCATATTAATCTTTTCCTTTTATTAGCCAGTCTCAGATATGGCTTTTTCTTTGCCACTCTGCCCTGAAGGCCAACATCCCGGAGTCACCTCTTCAATGTAGACGTTGACACTGGCGTTTTGCGGGTACTATTTAATGAAGCTGCCAGTTGAGGACCTGTGAGGCGTCTATTTCTCAAACTAGAGACTCTAATGTACTTGTCTTGTTGCTCAGTTGTGCAGCGGGGCCTCCCACTTCTCTTTCTACTCTGGTTAGAGCCTGTTTGTGCTGTCCTCTGAAGGGAGTAGTACACACCGTTGTAGGAAATCTTCAGTTTCTTGGCAATTTCTCGCATGGAATAGCATTCATTTCTAAGAACAAGAATAGACTGTCGAGTTTCTCATGAAAGCTCCGATTTTTCTAGCCATTTGAGAGTTTAATCGAACCCACAAATGTAATGCTCCAGATTCTCAACTAGCTCAAAGGAATGTCAGTTTTATAGCTCCTCTAAACAGCAAAACTGTTTACAGCAGTGCTAACATAATTTCACAAGGGTTTTCAAGTGTTTTCTAATCATCCATTAGCCTTCTAACACAGTTAGCAAACACAATGTACCATTAGAACACTGGAGTGATGGTTGCTGGAAATGGGCCTCTATACACCTATGCAGATATTGCATTAAAAACCAGACGTTTGCAGCTAGAATAGTCATTTACCATATTAACAATGTATAGAGTGTATTTCTGATGAATTTAATGTTATCTTCATTGAAAAAAACTGTGCTTTTCTTTCAAAAATAAGGAAATTTCTAAGTGACCCTAAACTTTTGAACGGTAGTGTATATATATATATATATATATATACATATATACAAACAAGGTGTATGTGTATATATATATATATATATATATGTATATATATAGAAAGTCCACAATCCAGCAGCACCAGTCAAAGTTGTGGATGGGTGCACGCCCTGGGAGCTTGATCACTGCTTCAAATCCAAGTATAGTCGTCCAAAGACAGGCAGCACTCCAAGTTTTAGTGAAAACATGGCTTTTATTTAGCCCTTGTGCAACGTTTCGGCTCAGCGTATGGAACCTTTTTCAAGCTTGCTTTAAAAAGGCTCAATACACTGAGCCGAAACGTTGCACAAGGGCTAAATAAAAGCCATTTTTTCACTAAAACTGTTAAGGATATGCCAGGCACAGCTTCTGTATCCACGCCCATAGGTAATCAGTCTGCACCTGCTTCTATGTCTGTGAGACTGACTCCATCTTCCACCACTCAGGATGGCAGGCTTAGGAGTGGGAGAGCCTATCACAGCCTGGCCAGACGGAGCTAGCTCCTGTCCTCTGTCTATTTATACCTGCCTTTCCTGTTCCTCCTTGCTTGTGATTCTTCTCTGTTGGTTTCCTTGCCCTGCTGCAGCTTCTTGAACTACTTGTCCCTGCTTCGTATTGACCCTGGCTTACTGACTACTCTTCTTCTTTGCGTTTGGTACCTCGTACACTCCTGGTTTGACTCGGCTTGTTCACTACTCTCCTGCTCGTCGTTTGGTACCTCGCACTCTCCTGGTTTGACTCGGCTCGTTTACTACTCTTGTTGCTCACAGTGTTGCCGTGGGCAACTGCCCCGCTTCCCTTTGTTCTGTGTTTCCTTGTCTGGTTGTCTGTCGTGCACTTACTGAGTGTAGGGACCGTCGCCCAGTTGTATCCCGTCGCCTAGGGCGGGTCGTTGCAAGTAGGCAGGGACTGAGTGGCGGGTAGATTAGGGCTCACTTGTCTGTTTCCCTATCCCTGTCATTACAAAAACTTGGAGTGCTACCTGTCTTTGGACTATATATATATATATATATATATATATATATATATATATATATATATAATATTCTTTGTTTATCTTGTAAGCCCTTTAGTTGTTTGTCAAGAAATGCTCCCGCCTTGTTGCTACGGAGAAAAGCATTTCATTTGGCAAGTTTTAATGCTGGTTAGTTTTCTGAGGATAATATTTGTTGCAAGTCTTCTCTAAATTTAGGCCATTACATTCAAGAAGGATGGCATTTCTTGTTAGGTTTCTCGCAAGCACTGAGATAAGAAGTACTTAATCTCTGCCTTTCTTTTCTTTTTGGCCAGACTTCCATATTTGATAAAGAGAGGCATTCATTCCATAGGATAAAGGGGTTTGAGGTAAGGAAAGTATTGATAACAAAATACTGACGCAGTTCCTCTTCTAATAATGGGGCATAGGTATGATGGAAGGGGAAAAGTGAGTTTCAGGTCCGACCATGAAATTATACTTATGGTACAATTGCTAATCTGTTGAAGATTCTTATGATCCACAAGAAATAAATCAAATCTAGAGTATTATTAATGCATAGAATATAAAAGATGAAGTTACAGTCGGATCCATGCAGGCACCTACAGGCATCCTACAATTCCTCTTGTCGCAGAATTTAAGGGAGTTGTCAGGTGCATCTCTGAGGAGTTGTAGTATCTAATTGGGATCTATAATGTCATTCAAATTACCACCGATTAGAACAGTGTCCATGGCTCTCTTTTATGAATTTAAAAGCATAGGACAAAAAATGTCTTGCTTTTTTTGGGGGGGGGGGGGAAATATACATTTAGAAAGGAATATTGTATATTATTGAGTGAGCAGCTTAGTAGGACAAAAAAAAAAACCCATCAGGTCTGTAATGCAAGGTTGTACATTAAATGCTATACTATCTTTAATAACACTCAAAACTGCTTTACGTTTAGCTGGTACTGAAGCCATAAACCAATGTGGAAATCTGCGGTGGCTGCACTTGGTGCTTTTCTCTGCATGGTAGTGCTTCTTGTGCAAATAAACGCTTCATTCCACATCAAGCACCGTTTAAAAAGGCTATGTAGACCCTTCACATTTAAGGATGTAATTTCAATCTCATGGTGGAGGATTAGAGGAATAATAATCATATACAAATGATATACAGAAAATAGTACAGTATCATTACAGATTGGCCCCATTCACATCACTTGTTTTCCCTATGTTTAGCATGTAAGCTGGGAAAAGCTACTGATGTATATAAGAGCCACACTGTATAAAATCTCAAAAGGGGAGGAAACAGTAGCTGTGAGCCTTTAGGATAGGTTGACTATTAGGCCATGTTCAGACGTGGCAAAATTTTTCCGCTGCAAATGTTGGTGCAGATTTGGGGCAAATACACAATGAATCTGCACCAACATTTGCATATTTGACAGGTAATTGAGACGTTACAGATATCACGGCGGACTTGCCACAGTTTTTGCATTGCAAAGGCTGAAATCTGCAGTGAAATTCCGCTTCTTCTCCGCAACAGACAGTGCATGCTGCGGAGGGGAAATTCTGCACCGCAGCCTTATTTCCGCACAGTTATTTTCTGCAACGTCTTAACTAAGTTTCCTAAAAATGCATAGAAACAAATGTAAAAAACGTCTGCTGCAGAATTCCACTGCGGACTGTCCGCAGCGGAATTCAACAGCAATTCCGTCACGTCTGAATGTGCCCTTACAGAGCTCAAAGACCTGCGGCATTTTAGTCAGCAGCCATGTTATTGATTTTATTAGCATTAAAAATGTAATTTTGGAATATCAAGAGCCTTACACTGTAAGTAAGTTGTGTCTCATAAAAGAATAATTCAACATTTTCTAACTTCCAAAGTTTTATATCAAACACAGAATATAAAAAGGCAACTAACAGGCTAAAGCTAATAACTTTTTCTGTGTCCAAGTTATTCCTTTCCTTATATGATCCACTTACTTCTCACCAATATTCTCTTTGAAAACAGTCATCAAGAAACTCAGTTCAGCAATAAGACGGCATGAGCAGCCAGCTGACCTATTTGTCAAGCTTCAAAAAGAAGAGCCAGTCATTGATTCATTTGCTTCGCTATTTGGACGTGTAACTATTTTGTAAAGATTTAATATTTGTGACTAAGACAAGAATAAAATATCCAATTGGCATGCTCCAGCACTATTTCAGTCACAGATGGAAGCTAAAGAGAGTAGCAGATTTCCATGTCTCCGTTCTACAAAAACATAAAGATTTTATTGTTTCTAGCTAGAGTTAAAGGCAAGGAGTAGACCTTGTGGTGCCCTATAAAACGTATCATTTCACAGTGTACAGAATACATGCTTTCATTGAAAATGTCTATTTCTAGAAAGCTACATGGAGGTTGAACTGTTACGTATAAGTCAAGTTGTGGGAACAAAATAAGGAAAATGTGTATAAAAAGTAATTTGATATATATTTCTTTCTGTTATATAAGGTTTTGTTTTTTTAATCTCTTGCTACTGAGTATTATATTTGATGGTTACCGTAACAAATTCACATCTCTTCTGCTATTTTCTATCTATCTATCTATCTAGAATCCAAAAATCAGGCATTTAGGAATTCAAAAAATAGGCAGCACTCCACAGCATAGTAGTCAAAAAAGTGAAAAACGTTTATTGACCCATATGTAAGATTGCTACGTTTCAGTCCCAATCCTGACCTTTCTCAAGCAGGTCAGACCAGGCCATTTCCCTCTTAAAAACCAGGCATTTTTTATTTTGTATTTATTTCGTATTTATTGTTTTAGAATATGAAGTTTTAAAGGCTCTAACTTTTTTTTCGTTCTGTTATTCAAATGATTTGTGTGGGTATTTTTTCCCCCATTATACATGGGACTTATTTTTATGACTTTTTATATTCATTTTTTGTGTTCATGGGAAAGTGTGAAAAAAATAAATATAAAATTAGCTTAAAAGCACACAATTTTACTAAAATATATTATTTCAATTTTGTTTTTTCTGTTACAGAAATGTTTATATAAGGGATGCATAGTTTTAGGTGGGGCAACAGATGTGGTTTGGGCTAGCAGTGACGTTCTTTGCTCTTTGCGGTTTTTTTTACATTTTGTGTATCCATAAGGACATAGGAGACCTTTGGGAGACATTTTAATGCTACATGAAATTTTCTCATTTCTAATTTCTCCTGCAATTGGGGCTGACATATTAGCACTGCAGGGTTGATCTGTGTCTGCTAAGGCCATCTCCTGCAGCTGCCCCACTCCTAGCGATCACTTGATCACCGGGACTGGATCAGTAAGGAGCATTTAGCATTATGTATTCCGTTATTAGTGACTGTAGTAAACCCTCTGTATTCTCTACGGTAAGCCTGGCTGTCTCTGACAGCAATCCCCTCCCCCTGCGGCTTCATGAATTCCGAGCAGCTGCAGACTCCGCAGAGACGTTTGGAAACATCTCTGCAGAGCTATATGCAGGCCAGCAAGTTGTTTAATGCTCAGCAAACAGTTAATCGTTAGTGTTTAGTAAAATGAAATAACAATACCAGTAGTAGTACAAAATATGTCATTTCCGGAGGTCATGTGATATAATCACATGACCATGTCACCCTTGATCTTTGGCTTTACAGGCACATATGTGCATGCCAAGGATGATGTGGTTACATGATTATATGGCTATGGATGAGAATTACTTGTGGTTGTATTGTTACAGGTACAAGTATCCTGCAGCAAAGACAGTTATGGTACAGTCAGCATTTATATTAGTAATTCACTATGATATTTTGATAGGAATGTTTTTATACTCTTGGACACGCCTCGGAATATTTGGTGCAATATGTAAGTCCACAGTGGAGCAGCACTTACTAAAAATGCCATTATCTGCTCACAATGGTTGTATGTAATATACCTTTCATTTTTTTGTGAAGTAAAAAAATTATTT
Source organism: Rhinoderma darwinii (assembly GCF_050947455.1). Classification (NCBI taxonomy): domain Eukaryota; kingdom Metazoa; phylum Chordata; class Amphibia; order Anura; family Rhinodermatidae; genus Rhinoderma; species Rhinoderma darwinii. Next base: position 189,477,355 of record NC_134687.1, on the reverse strand, counting down.
ACTGACCTTGTAAAGAAACATATAAACAATTAAGACCTAAAAAAATATATAAGTTGGATTCCCTGATAGATTTTAACGGATGCAGCATCTTGATTCACGTTATTTGTCAGAAGATTTCATTGAGGGATTAATATAGGCTGGGAAATCATTACCATTACTCAGGATGATTTATTGGTGTAAAAGTTTTCTAGAGGAATGAAAAAATGAAATATATATAATATATATATATATATATATATATATATATATATACACAGATATATGTTTGGGAGACTTCAAGCAACTTTACTGAGATTGATAAATAGCCCTCTAGCTCTGAGAGACAGATAAGATCATGCAATGTTCTTTGCATTGGAATATGATGACTCCCTGGCTACACTAATTCACTGTAGCCTGGAGGAAGGAAGCTCAGCGTGACTGAGCCTGGCTGCTTCCTGAATACCGGCATCAGTAAAAATCAGTAGAGAAACCCCTGCAGAATTCTAAGTTTTGCTTCATATCCCTTGTCCCCACAGCTGATTTCAGCCGTCACTTAGAAGATGCTATGCATCCTTTATTACAATAATTTTTATTTTATTTTTTGCATTAGTGCAGGCCTAAAGCAAGAACTGTACAGTACTACATAATGCAACGGCAGAGCATATATAACCTTCACATTTCACTTTGTCTTTTGTATTTTTTCAAACTTATGTTTATGTGTCTTAAATCAATGTATCTCTTGGTATGAAATAGATTTAATGTAAAGCTCCACCTAGAGGCCACATTAAGGACAATTCTAGAGAATCGCATTACCAGAAAATCGTTAAAATAGATTTATTAATAATTATTAAAGTTAGTACGTATGTTTCAGTGATGTAGCCTGCTGCACCTGCCGGTGTGTGAGATGCCACTGAATTCAGTCTGTTGCCAAGTTTTATCCATCTAACTAGAGATGAGCGAATTTCCCGAAATTTGTTTGGGTTCCAATTTGATCGAATCAGCCATCTGATGTTATCCAGTTCTAATACATTTGCTGGGAATTGCAACTGCCCTTATTGCCCTACAAACATGTGTCTGACTCTCTGAAGTATTCTAGGACTGTATCTAACCCCTTTCAAGGTCTTTAATGCAAAGCCCGTATTAGTAAAGCCATCCACCTACATCCCTTCTCATTGTCTTAACTAGAGTAAGGGTTAACCGCAGTGCATTTTGGGAAGGCTGCCTGAAAGGTATTATGAGGAAGCCTGTATAACCCGTTAGTGACCGTCCCATAGTGTTTCTACGTCGGTCACTAACGGGCCTTATTCCGATGCCATAAACTTTTTACGTCGCGACATCGGAATAAGTAAACAGAGCAGGGAGCTCTCAAATCTCCCTGCTCTCAGCTGCCAGAGGTAGCTGAGGGCTGGGGGCGTCCCTGCTCTGCCGGGTGAGATCGATATAAGTATCGATCTCAACCGTTCAACCCTTCAGATGCGGTGCTCAATAGCGTGCACCGCATCTGAGTGGTTTTGGAGAGAGGGAGGGAGCTCCCTCTCATCCAACTGACAACCGGCGATAAGATCGCTGAGTGTCTGTTTCTCCGATTGCAGCCGGGGGTCTAATAAAGGCCCCCAGGTCTGCCTGTAGCGAATGCCTGCTAGGCCATGCCTATGGCATGACCTAGCAGATGCCTGTTCGTTTTACACGGACAGGCATAATACACTGCAATACAGGAGTATTGCAGTGTATTATAAATGTGATCGGACCATCGCATAGTGAAGTCCCCTAATGGGACTAGTAAAAAAGTGAAAAACAAAGTTTAATAAAAAGTGAAAAAAAAATGAAAAACCCACTTTTTCCCCTTACAAATTGCTTTATTATTAACAAACAAAATAAAGTAAAAAAGTTACACATATTTGGTATCGCCGCGTCCGTAACAACCCCAACTATAAACTTATTACATCATTTAACCAGCACGGTGAACGTTGTAAAAAATAAAATAATAAAACATGCAAAAATTGCTGTTTTCTTTGAATCCAGCCTTAAAAAAAAAAGTGATAAAAAGTGATCAAAAAGTCGCATCTACTGCAAAATGGTACCGATAAAAACTACAAGTCGTCCCGCAAAAAAATGCCCTCCTACAATTGCATCGGCGGAAAAATAAAACCGTTACGGTTCTTCAAATATGGAGACACAAAAACAAATAATTTTGAAAAAAAAGTGTTTTCACTGTGTAAAACTAGTAAAACATACAAAAACTATATAAATTTGGTATAGTTGCAATCGCAACAACCCACTGAATAAAGTTATTGTGTTATTTATACCACACAGTAAACGGCGTAAATTTAGGACACAAAAAAGTGTGGCAAAATTTCAGATTTTTTTCTATTCCCCCCCCAAAAAAAGTTAATAAAAGTCAATCAATAAATTCTATGTACCCCAAAATAGTGCTATTAAAAAGTACAACTTGTCCCGCAAAAAACAAGACCTTATACAGCTATGTCGAAGCAAAAATAAAAAGTGTATAGCTCTTTGAATGAGACGATGGAAAAACGTAAAAAATGGCTTCGTCATTAACGTCTAAAATAGGCTGGTCATTAAGGGGTTAAGGTCATATAATTGTTTCTCTTATCTGAAAAATGGTGGCTGACCGCCATTTTGCCACAATTCATGTGCCGTGTACACCAAAAAAATTTGGATTTTGCAGAATCCTTACCGAATTTGATCCATGTTGAATCAATTATTTTATCTCTAGTAAAACCTGCATATCTGATTGGCTTAGTGGTCCAAGTGACCACTATATTCATTGTGTAGTATGTTCCTTTATCATTCAGTGATCCTTGATATTTTATTATGAATTGTTTAAATAAAGAATATACTGATTTGATATGAAGCCTTTGTGTAGGATGAGCCTATTTGTAGGTTTGAGGTTACAACTATGCCAGACAGGCAGCAAATTAACCCCTTAAGGACACAGCCTGTTTTGGCCTTCAGGACGCAGCCAATTTTTTCAAATCTGACATGTTTCACTTTATGTGGTAATAACTTCGGAATGCTTTTACCTATCCAAGCGATTCTGAGAATGTTTTCTCGTGACAAATTGGACTTTATGATACTGGCAAAATTTGCTCGATACATTAAGTATTTAATTGTGAAAAACACAAAAATGTAGCGAAAAATTGCAAAAATTAGCATTTTTCTAAATTTATATGTATCTGCTTGTAAGACAGATAGTAATACCACACAAAATTGTTGCTAATTAACATCACCCATATGTCTACTTTAGATTGGCATTGTTTTTTGAACATCCTTTTATTTTTCTATGAAATCACAAGGCTTAGAACTTTAGCAGCAATTTCTCAGATTTTCAAGAAAATTTCAAAAGGCTATTCTTACAGGGACCAGTTCAGTTGTGAAGTGGATTTTAGGGCCTTATATATTAGAAACACTCGATAAGTCACCCCATTTTAAAAACTTCACCCCTCAAAGTATTCAAAACAACATTTAGAAAGTTTCTTAACCCTTTAGATGTTTCACAGGAATTAAGGCAATGTAGATGTGAAGTTTTCACATTTCTTTTTTTTTTGCAGAAATTAAATTTTATCTATTTTTTTTGTAACACAGAAAGTTTTACCAGAGAAATGCAACTCAATATCTATTGCCCATATTCTGCAGTTTTTAGAAATACCCCACATGTGGCCGTAGTGCACTTATTGACTGAAGCACAGGCCTCATAAACAAAGGAGCACCTAGAGGATTTTGGGGCCTCCTTTTTATTAGAAAATATTTTAGGCACCATGTCGGGTCTGAAAGGCTCGTGCGGCGCCAAAACAGTGAAAATCCCCCAAAAGTGACCCCATTTTGGAAACTATATCCCTTGAGGAAATTATCTAGGGGTATAGTGAGCATTTTGACCCCGCAGGCTTTTTGCAGAAATTATTGGAAGCAGGCCGTGAAAATGAAAATCTACATTCTTTCAAAGAAAATGTAGGTTTAGCTAATTTTTTCTCATTTCCACAAGGACTAAAAGGAGAAAATGCACAACTACTTTTGTAAAAAATTTCTCCCGAGTAAAACAATACCCCACATGTGGTCATAAAAGGCTGTTGGGACACACGGCAGGGCTTAGAAGGGAAAGAGCGCCATTTGGCTTTTGGAGCTCAAATTTAGCAGGAATGGTTTGCGGAGACCACGTCGCATTTGCAAAGCCCCTAAGAGACCAAAACAGTGAAAACACCAAAAAAGTGACTCCATTTAGGAAACTACACCGCTTGAAGAATCCATCTAGGGGTGTAGTGAGCATCTTGAACCCACAGGGGTTTCATAGATTTTATTAGAATTGGGCAGTGAAGATAAAAAAAAATCCTTTTTTTCCAATAAGACGTAGCTTTAGCTCAACATTTTTCATTTTCTCAACAAATAAAGGAATAAAAGAACCCCAACATTTGTAAAGCAACTTCTCTGGAGTACGTCAATACCCCATTTGTGGTCATAAACTGCTGTTTGGGCACACGGCAAGGATCAGAAGAGAAGGAGCACAGATTTTGCTGCATTGGTTTCTTGACACCATGTCACATTTGCAAAGCTCCTAAGGAACCAGTACAGTGGAAACTCCCCAAAAGTGACTTGATTCATGAAACTACACCCCTTGAAGAATTAATCTAGGGGTGTAATGAGCATTTTGACCCACAGGTGTTTCATAGATTTTATTAGAATTGGGCAGTGAAAATAAAAAAAAATCCTTTTTCTTCAATAAGACGTAGTTTTAGCTGAAAATGTTTCATTTTCTCAACAAATAAATGAAAAAAAGCACCCCAACACTTGTAAAGCAACTTCTCCTGTGTACGTTAATACTACATATGTGGTCATTAACTGCTGTTTGGGCACAGAATAGGGCTCAGAAGGGAAGGAGCGCCATTTGGCTTTTGGAGTACAGTTTTTGCTGGATTGGTTTCAGGGCGCTATGTCGCATTTGCAAAGTCACTGTGGGACCAAAACAGTGGATCCCCCCCCAGAAGTGACCCCATTTTGGAAACTATACCCCTCAAGGTATACAGCTAGGGGTGTAGTGAGCATATTAACCCCACAGGTGATTGGCAGAAATTGGTGTGCACTTGATGTTGCAGAGTGAAAATGGGATTTTTTTCCATAGATATGCCAATATGTGGCGCCCAGCTTGTGCCACTGGAGACACACACCCCAAAAATTGTTAAAAGGGTTCTCCCGGGTATGGCGATGCCATATATGTGAAAGTAAACTGCTGTTTAAGCACACTGTAGGGTTCAGAAGGGAGGTAGCGCCATTTGGCTTTTGGAGCGTGGATTTTGCTTGTAGTAGTTTTGTTTGGACTCTTACTGGTGTTTCTGTTTATAATGTGAGGGTACATGTAAGCCAGGCGGAGTATATAAAGGGCATAGTCAAGTGGTATAATAATGGGGTAAAAACAAACAATAAGATAATCCATAGATGTCTGTTATGCTGTGACACAATCCTTTCTGCACAGGCCGGTGTCGCACTAATAAATGGTCCTTACTTATTCCCCTTTTGGTCCACACTCGGGATCTTTGCAGTTTGAGGAATTTTGCTGGGAAGTGTTGTCCTGGTATAATACGGGCACCCTTCCAGCAGATATGTTTGGGCCCTCCCCTTCCTGGTTCCCTAATTTTAGGGGCCTTGATAATTCGCCACTTGAAACAAAAGAAACGTTCCCCTCGGGCCGGCACAACTGCATATTTTTATTTCCTGGCTTATTGGAGCCTTAACTAATTTTATTTTTTCATAGACGTAGTGGTATGACGGCTTTTTTTTTTTGTGGGACGAGCTGTAGTTTTTATTGGTACCATTTTGCGGTACATGCGACTTGTTTTACACTTTTCTTTAGTCCCACTAGGGGACTTGAAGGTATAACTGTTTGTTTGATGTTCTAATACATTGCATTACCTATGTAGTGCAATGTATTAGAACTGTCAGTTGTTCACTGACAGCAAGCCGATCAGGCTCCGCCTCTGGGCGGGGCATAATCGGCTTCCGTAATGGCAGATAGGAAGCCATTGCTAGGCATCCTGTTGCCATAGTAACAGTCGCCAGCCTTGCCATCGCATGGCAGGGCTGCCGATTTCATAAAATCCACTTTGGTGCAGCGATTGCATTGAATCGCTGCATTGAAGGGGTTAATGGCAGGAATCGGAGCTAGCGGACACCCACTGCTGATGATGCTGGCTCAGCTTCTGAGCCAGAAGCTGAGCCGGCGCCATATTGCCGATTGTACCGGAAGCCTCCTGGGCCCCGCCGACGACGGGGCATAGGAGGATTCCATTACTGGCAGACCGGGAGGTAAGTATTAGCCCTCTGATCGCCTTTGCAGCCATCAGCAACCCAGCGATCACGTTGCTGGGGTGCCGGTGGCTATGAACTCCTCACATGCTGTGATCTCTATTGAACGCAGCATGTGAGGGGTTAATCGGTCGGATCGGAGGCTAGCTCCAGTCCTGGCCGATACCTCAGGGTGCCAGCTGTAACATACAGCTGTCACCCGGCGGTGATGTAGCTGTACGTGAAATTTCGGGAAGGGGTTAAACCAAATTATTCATAGTAGTGCATACATTTAGCACATCTTGCTAGATATGTTAGTCACTTTTCTCTTCCTTATAGCACCTTGTGCCTTGCATGTTACACCACTATTTTGCACCAAAAGAATGGCATATGCCATTTCTAAATTTTGCACATTTTACCTTTTTGCAACTCAATATATTGCAGGGAACTTCATATTTATGACAGACATTATTCTAGAGCTCTCACAATCTTTTGACTAGCATTGTATACAGTTAATATGAACTTCCATAAATTGCTCTTGCATGGCCGTGGTGCGATATTATGAGATCTCTTTGTTTTTGTGAGTTTTTTGCAATTTACCAATTTAAAGTTTAAAGTGTGTTAGAAGAATTTTCCATACTTATCAATAATGATTCAAGTTTTCATCTCAATAAGAGCTTTATTCTCGACGGCGAGGAGACAATATCATCAGCAGGTGTCTGCTTTCATTACATAAGCACAGGCTTATATACACATAACAAGGCATATTGCAATACAGACTAACTGAAAACCGTTTGTAACTTTCCTGTCATATGAAATGTTTTACACTTCAGAATGAGATTAAGCCACAGTTGGACTTCCTCTGGAGATTGCAATCTTTATTAAGAAGTCTCACACACTAAGGCCCCATGCACACGACCGTAAAAAAACTCAGTTTTTGCAGACCGCAAATGCGGTCCGCAAAAATAGACCCATTCACTTTCATTGAACGCGGACACCTTTCCGTAGCACTACGGAAGGGTGTCCGTGCCGTGGAAATGTTCTGGGAATTATGGAACATGTCCGTTCTTTTGTCAGTCGGCAGCCGGCCGTGCCCGCAATCGCGGGCCATGATTGCGTGTGCATGGGGCCTTAAGAGTACAACATATTTAACTCTGACAACTAAAGCATTTTCTGAGAAACCTGCATACACATTTAATAAATATTACAAGAAGTACGATTAAATTTAAAATAATACTTTCCTAACAAAGTGTCTTCTAGAAGTGTCTTGAGCACCACTTTATCTGGCTCTGCATTTTAAGTCCTACCAACCTCATTGCTTATAGCACATTGTATGTGGGAAGCTGGTGACAAACACTTTGCATATGTCATATTATGCATTAAAAATGACCAAGATATTTGTCAATTTTAGATTTGAATAAAAATTGGTAAAGGATGTTGTTTACCAACTTACAATATAAATTATTTATGAAGCCACTTATTTTCTCTTCATTATTGTGAATTAAAAAAAATAACAATACGTTTGTAAATATACTGTAATAGTGTAGGATAGGGATCAGCAACCTTCAGCACTCCAGCTGTTGTGAAACTACAACACCCAGCATGCACTGACAGCCAAAAGACTTTATTATTCCAGTCAAAGGCTGTCAGGGCATGCTGGGAATTGTAGTTTCATAACAGCTGGAGTGGCAAAGGTTGCTGACCCCTGGACTCTAGCGCATAATGTACATAAATAATGTACGTCATAGCTCAAAGAGGAAATCCAGTCAAACTGATCTTCTGTGTCATGATGCATGTGAAAAAGTTACATTGGTGAAGCCTGTTATCTCAGACTACCATACTAGCCCTTTGCTATAAATATTGTGTCATTTTCCAATAAGGCTAGGCTCACATCATGTTTAGGGGGTGAGATTTCAGCATATTTGTCAGGAAATGTCCCAACATATATGCGTCATTTTGGTATATATCATGGCCTCAACTTTATTGAAAAGTGCTTTTAACTATACTTTTCAATAACATTAAACACAAAAAGGAAAAGGTATACTGCACTGTATAGGGTTTTTTTTTCTTTCATATAGTTGCATACAAATGGCGCATGCATTTGGCAGACCATTTCAAACTATCCTGCAAAACGTAATCCAAATACAGGCTGTGAACCTAGCCTAACACAAATCTGTAAGCAGTGCTATAGAGTTCTTTCATTCCGGAAATCAGTGTTGGTCTGAGATCACAAACTCAATAATGTGATCTACCCAAAAGTATAATTTTTAAAACCAAAACCGCACATTTACTTTAAGGGGGATTGTTTCATGAAGACAACCCCTTTTTGAATGAAAGTCAGCTTTTCTAATGCCAGGCGATAACAACCACGTCTGGTCAGAGAAAATGTTGCGGCGGCCATTCAAATGAATAGTTGTCCAAGTAGTGCATGGATGGCTCGGGTCTGCCGGAGCAGCTCTTTGTTCTGGCTCATAGAAAGGGTCTGGAGCAGGGAGCCGCTATATCATATCCATATGGACTGGGGTTGTCTTCAGTCTATGAATATGTAAAGTATAAAATTGCCTTTGCACAAATTATGGAATAGTAACTTGCTTAAATGTCAATTCCCATATATAGAAATATTTTCAGAATTGGACTCCATTGAAGCAGTTCCACGTTTGTGCCAAAAATTTGTGTAGCTTAGTTTGTGGGTGTTCCAGTTACGTAGGCAATCATATGATGGCAAAAGCCTCACCCGCTCCCTAAACTATGTCTCCCGCAGTCACTTTTAACCTTTCAGTGAGAGAAACGGCCAAGCTCGTGACTGAAGATACTCTTTAATTGAGCTTCACTGCCGGCCAGCGCATTAACATTATGTTCCGTTCTTCCATGCTACGGTGAAAGGGTCAGAAAACAAGTAATTTGAAACCTATTGTATCCTGTAGCTTTGTTCTTAGGTTCCCGGTTAGTAACATCATTTACTTATTTTCTTTCCTTATCATTTTAATGTATTTAAGGGTACTGATAAAGCTTATTTTATAATGATTTTCTAGTGTATGTCTTGCCTACCTTTGCATCCACCGTCTATTTACGGTGTTATTGCACATGTCAATTACAAATGCTGCCGCAGACCAATGTAATTATTAATCTACAGCTACACAGACCAATATGGAATATATGTTTTTCTCCAACAACCATGAAAATGTTATGTATTTGGGCAAAGAAAAAAAAAACATGTTTTCACCAACACATTTTGTAAATTATTCAGTATTCTTAGCAGTTTTATAAAACCTTCATAAATAAATCTATTTGCACAACTCAAACACCCACCTGTTTCCCAAGCTGTTACCATGTCTCCTGCAAAAAAAAAAAAAAGTTGTATGACAGGGTCTATCCTATAACACGGCTTTGATTCCATAAACATACTTATTAAATGCACTTTGTGACATGACATGCGATCATGAAATTGTTTTCCTC